>NC_079320.1:46654020-46958186 GCF_029931775.1 Euleptes europaea | reverse complement strand
GGTGGAAGGGAAGGGCAGGACACGAGGGGGAAGCGCTAGAGCTTGCAGGTGAGGAAGGCGGGGGAGGGTGTGTGTGTGCTGGATTGGGGTCTCCCTCCTTCTCCCCGGTGCTCGGGCCAGCACGTTGCAAAGATCCGCCTCCCCCAGACGCGGCGGCAGCTCTGGGCTGGCGGAAAGGCGGAGAACTTTTGTGGGACTTCTGCGTGCGCGCAGAGCCTGGCTGGGGCAGGGAAGGGATTCCAGGCTCTCCTCTGCCGCGACGTGCAGCCCTGATCCTCCGCCGAAGGAAGCCAGCCCCCCCAGCGCCCTCCGCACCCGGGGACGGTGGCTTCTCTCAGGTGGGCGGCCATGATCCTGCAGCCCAGAGCCGCACTCAAGGGGCCAAAGAGCCGCATGCGGCTCTCAAGCCGCAGTTTGCCTACCCCTGTTCTAACCTTATGTTGATGGGTACCTGATACAAGCTAGATGGTTACTAATCACTTGTAGATGATCCTTCCACTTTTGAGATCTTTGTCCTAGCTGATGCTTGTAAAGAAATCAGAGCAAGGATTAAGAATTCCCCCACTAAACTTTCTTTTGCCTCACTCTGGCTTCTCTGAGGCATTGTCTTTTTTGCCTTAGTCCTAGCCATCCCGTTCCAACGGTTGAGATTTTTCTGAAGTTACAATAGATGTTCTGATGCTACTTTTAATTTTTATATTAGAAGAAGCAAAACAGAGCCATGTCTGGTAATTTTAACCTACCCAGTTCACAAAGAACATGTCCAGACATTTAGTTAGGATGGACTGAAGGAAGCCTCCATTTTGAAAGTAGCTGTCCAAGTCTAAACATGTCAACTTTGTCCCATTGATTTCAGTGGGATAGCCTGAGCATAGCCTACGGCTCCAGTGCTATGCACATGCTTGGAACCCATTTCTGTTAAACTCAATGGGGCTTCCAAGCATAAATCTTTAGGATAAGGTTATCAGTGAGAATCTAATGCACAATATTTTGGGCTGTAGTTAACTGCCTAACATCTCTACTACCACATTCTTAACACAAATCCAGAGACAATATCCAAGACAGTATCACTTGTATAATTGTTTAGGGCTAATGTAGATTTTCCTTGTTATTCTGCCTAAAGTTTTAAAACCTTGCATTTTCTTCCATTACCATTATTTTTTACTCCTTATTCCCAGTGCCATTACAAATAGGGATGATTACATAACACAAAAGATATGCATCTTTGCCAGGCACATGGCCAATTTGTACATGATTGTTTATGGCCTAAAGCAGCTATGGTTTTCAGCTGGCCCAAGTTAACACCAAGCAACGATGCCACCTGCAATAGACTTGGTGAAAATTAGCTTTTGGCACTTGGTCATAACTTTTCCAGCCTATTACAGCCCGGTGTCAAAAACGAGCTTGGCATGCCCATGACTAGCTCAGCCCACTGCAGTGCAAACGTTGAGAGAAAATGTGTGCGTGCCGGAGGCTGAAATAATCATATGAAATGGGTAGTAAACAGTGATGCCAGTTCACTGGCAGATGACTAGCTTTTACTTTTGTGTATCACCACCTGCAGAAGGGAAACCAATGACTTTACTGTAGGGTGTTGTGAAGCAGTAGCGGCTGCTGAGTAGGTAGCATCCCCTGACTCATCAACTGCTACCCACTTGGACAAACACACTCTCTTACAGTCTAGGGCTGCCAGCTCAGCACCGGATTCCCTTCTTAGGAAAGACCAGATATGTAGCCAGGAATGAAAGCAGACATCATAGATGCTACAAATTAACTTGGCTGGAAGACTTCACCCTGGAGTATGAAGTAAAAGGAAGTAAATATGAGCCATTTCTTACAGACCAATATACCCGACTATCATAAAATAGCACAAGTAATCTTTCCATGCTACACAACTGTTTGCTTCATGAATCATAAAATGTGTAACATGCCCTGTTTAAAAAATCCACAGGGGGCATAAACTATATAAAAGCACTTGGGCAAATGTTAAGAATCAGGAGCTAAGATTCCTATCAAGAAGCTTGTTCTCAGAGACCTGAAGTTATCACAGGTTTCACTAAACAACAGTCATGCCACCACAGAGCAATTTTTGTTTGGAATAGGCTAACATTAAACTCAGGTCCATATATGGCACCACTTAGTAGTCGCATGCCTTCACAGTGCTGAAGTAGCCATCCCCAGGTCTCCGCCACCACCCTGAGGTGCCCTCTGGTAAGGATATTGTATCTTTCTCTCCCATTCAGTGGCATTCAGAAGTGAACTAGCACACAAGCTGCTACAGTCTGGGTGTTTCAGTTTTAGAATTAACAAAAAAGCACAAAAAAGTGCAGAAATTGCGGGTTCAATTTCTTGAAGACGCTTTAATTGTAATGAAGACGTATACAATTAATTAGCCCCGAAGCTGTTTAGATCAGAAATAGATAATACATTAAAATCTGTTTTGAGTACTTCATGTCTACAAGCAATGTTAACATATCCTAAGTAGAGCCAAGGGATTCTGCAGATCAGTTCCTTGAAATGCAGTTAATAAAGATCACAGGCAATTTGCTTCTTGTACCTATTGTATTTGCTTCCATCATCCTGTGGAAAGAAAATCCTGAGTATGAAAATATTATTAGTACTAATGTTGTATTTTTGTACTATTCCAAACAATTAGTACTAATGTTGTATCCTTTGGCTGCAGACCCAGGCTTACCTGGGGCTGTGTTTGCAGTCCCTGGGCCAGGGGAAAGTGGAGGAGGGCTAGGCCATCTCACTAGCCAGACGGAAAGTCAGCAATGCAGCATGGCAGCTCACCAGAGCTGTGGGTGGTCTCCTGATACAGCACCCAGATATTTATTTCAAGCAAGCTGCCCTCTTCAGAGCGGAGGACATCCACCCATCTGAGTGGGGCATGGACATTTGGCTTCACGGGGTCTGGGATGGGCTGCTTTGTTGGCTGCAGTTGTAGGAGCTTTGGTGGGAGCCGGGCTGTTACCCTGCTCTTGTTTGGGCATTGGGATGGAACCGTTGGGGGGGGAGGCTGTGCCTGCGTGCCCACCTCCCCTGTTTTGGGAACATCCTTAAGGGGTCTTGGGGGTGGAGACATACAGCAGCATGCCCAGTTCAGAGGTTGTCATCTGGCTGTCACCACCAGGTGGAAAGGGAACCACACAGTGGGATCTCAAAGCTTGCTACTCCACAGGCTTCTCCTCCCCAGCAGGCGGAATGGGGTGATGGGGTATATTAGGTCAGACCAGAACTAACGGGTTGAAATTAAATCAAAAGAGTTTCCATCTAGACCAGTGGTTCCCAATACCCAAAGTGGGCAGTACCACCCCCTGGGGGGGGCACTAAAAGGCAAGGGGGCAGCAGGGGGTGGTAGAGGTGGGCCCCTTTAACTGTGTAGTTGGATAGGGCAGGGGGTGCTGGGGTTGAGTTTGTGGAACAAAGGGGGCAGTGGGCCGAAAAGTTTGGGAACCACTGGTCTAGAACCTCAGTGGTTCCTAGACCAAACAAAAAAGCTTGGGAACCACTGGTTTGGGAACCTCAGTGGAACAGGCTTCCTCAAGAGGTGGTAAGCTCTCCTTCCCTGGAGGTTTTTAAGCAGAGGCTGATTCTATGACCTTAGGCAGATCATGAGAGGGAGGGCATCTTAGCCATCGTCTGGGCATGGACTAGGGGTCACTGGGTGTGTGTGGGGTAGTTGTGAATTTCCTGCATTGTGCAGGGGGTTGGACTAGATGACCCTGGTGGTCCCTTCCAACTCTATGATTCTATGATCAGACAGCAGGATCCACCCCCCTGCTGTGCCAACACTCCTTTTGCTGTATTTAATAAAAGCAGTGGCCTATTTTCCTCCAATCTGGTCTATATGGTTGGTTCCCCCCTCACTCTCGCTTTCTCCCTTTCCCCTGGGGACCGCAAGACCTGCCATTCAGTTTCTATTATGATTTAGCCAAGGATACATGTATTTCTCTGCTGCAATTTGTTTTTTTGGGGAGGAAAAGCCTTCCACACTTGCCTGTTTAAAAGTGCACTGCTGCCCCCAGGTGTCTAGTAGTAAAATGTATTTCATGTTGAACTGCATTATAATGTATATGCAGCCCTCCTCCGAAAGGACCATAGGCGGCAACTCTGTTAGCAGATGAACAAAGAATCAGAAATAACTCAGTATAAATTGAAGCCTTTGTTCTGATTACCTTAAAAGGCAGATGTTGGATGGGTCTAGATTTTGGCTGAAATCTATTATTTCACAAAATTGTATGGACAAAGATTGAACACACTGATTTCTGTGGAGCCAGGGAATTAATCCTAAATATTTACAATGTTCAGAAATAATGAGAAAAAGATGAGCGTGGTGTAGTTGTTAAGAGCGGCGGATTCTAATCTGGAGAACCGAGTTTGATTCCCCACTCCTACACATGAAGCCAGCTGGGTGACCTTTGGCTAGTCACAGTTCTCTCAGAACTCTCTCAGTCCCACCTACCTCACAAGGTGTCTGTTGGGGGGAGAGGAAGGGAAGGAGATTGTAAGCCGGTTTGATTCTCCTTTTTAAAAAAAAGGTAGAAAAAGTTGACATGTAAAAACCAACTCTTCTTATTCCTCCTCTTCTTCTTCAGCGAGGGCCTCCATCCCTACAAGTGGCTCATCCATGGTGCAAACACCTAGATAAAAATTGGATTCTAGTTACTTTAATTTGGATTCTGCCCAGAATTTATAGTGTAGTCCACATACACAGATGGGATGTGTGATTTGGCACTGCATTTCAGGAGACTCCATATAGAAGGATCCGGTTTTTATCCACATATTTGCACCATAGTTAAGTCACAAAATGCTGGATCTGGATTTTTGTTTTCTTTCTTTTATTCTTTCTGTGTAGTCCATGTGCTGTAATAAAGTTCTGGAGACTGAATATCAACATAATGAGGATACACATTTTTCACCATGGCAGCACCACAAACCAGTGGATCTGCGTTTGCCTTGTGAAGTCTGGGAGAACAGATGTGATTTGAGGTTGTGGACAAGTATTTTTGGTACTTGTGTAAAAAAAATCACTAGGATCTGTGCCTTGGATCCTTGGTTTTGATCCTGTGGCAGAATCACAAAGCACTGGATCTGTTTGTTTTATAATGCAGTTAAATTATATGGTACCAATTTAAGGTTTAACAATTGATTTCAGTTGATTCCATGTAAAGTCTGTGTGGATCATTGAAGATTCATTCCTCAGATCGATGTTTTTGCTCTGTGGTGAGTGTGCCTTGAAATGCTGGATCAGTGATCTTTTTTTAATGTAGTTCATGGAGATGGTTGTGATCTGTAATATCAAAGTGGATTTTGGAAGATTGGATGAAAAACCATAACAATCTATGCTTTGGATCCATGTTTTGTGCCACAGAGATGTTATGGAGCATTGGAACTATGATTTTTATTATACAGTCCACAGCAAAGAGGTCATCTGAGATTTGATGGTGGACTGAAAATGGGGATTCTATATATTTTTTTAAAAAGCTTCCATGAGGATTTGTGTATATCCAGCTCTTAGAATTCGGGTGCATACTAGCTTTCCCCCCTAGATCTCAGTATGATATTTTAACTTCATAGTAATTCTAGGTGAGTTAGGTTAAGATGCATTTTCCCAAAGGCCTCCATTAACTTCACATCTGAGCAATGTTCATTAGAGGCACCAATGGGTGGCAAAAAGCAGAGGAAAATACTGATGTGCTCCAAAACATATACATAGAGACTTGTGGGTAGGGTTGCCAGGTTCCCCCTAGCCAATGGCAGGGAAGGGGGAGTTGTCAAATCCAGTTTGGGAAGCTCCTGGAGATTTGGGGAAGGACCCTGGGGAGGACAGGGACCTCAGTGAAGTACAATATCATATAGTCCACCCTCCAAAGCATCCATTTCTCCAGGGGAACTGATCTCTGTAGTCTGGAAGTAAGCTATAATTTCAGGGGATCTCCAAGTCCCACGTGGAGTCTGGCATCCCTACTTGTGGGATTGCACCAAAAGGTGGCCAAATGGGAAGTCCACAAGCTGAGCTTGAAAGCAGCAGTCTTCCCTTGTTGTTAGCATCAAATGAATGGTTTTGATGGATACACTACCCCTGGCACTGGAGGTTCCATTCAGCATCCTTGCCTAATTGCCATTGGGAGACTCATCCTCCATGAATTTGTCCAAACCCCCTTCAATTCAGTGGCTGTAGCAACACTTCAGGGCAGGACTCTGCATTGTTAGGGTTGCCAGGTCCCTCTTCACCATTGCCAGCCAGGATCGAACGTTCGTGTGTTCGATCCTGGCTGAATCCTGGCTGGAACAGGGAAGAAAGGAGGCTCAAGCGACCATGTGTTTTCGCCCGCAGACTAAATCATAACCTTTAACATTTGTCATAGTCAATTCATTGCGACAATATGAAATCCATGCCTCCCACTCCTTCACAAATTCATCCTTTTCTTTTTGATTTACTAACGCAGTCAGTTTCGCCACTTCTGCTAGTTCAACATCCCCAGAATGACCTTTTGAGCCAGGCAAGTCCTGTTCAACGGAAGCCATTCATGCACAGGAGGTTCGGGCTTGGATCCGCCACTCTCAGTCTAGTAGGGCCATTTATGCACGGAAGGTTTTGCATTGGATTTGCCCCTCTATAGATGCCATTTTTTTCCCCATTTGAATTCTCAAAAACTCTGCACGGGGGCTTATGTTTGAGTTTTTAAGAGTTTGGATGGGGGGAAATGTGCATCTAGAGAGCAGCAAATCCACCATTTATCCATGGAAGGTTTTGCATTGGATTTGTCATTCAATAGATGCCCATTTCCCCCATCTGAATTCTCAAAACTGCACGGCGGCTTATTGTTGAGTTTTGAGAATATGGATGGGGGAAAAGTGCATCTCAAGAGTGGCAAACCCAATGCAAAACCTTCCATGAATAAATGGTGGATTTGCTGCTCTTTAGATGCACCTTGCCCTGACCTGGATGGCCCAGGCTAGCCTGATCTCATCAGATCTCAGAAGCTAAGCAGGGTCAGCCCTGGTTAGTATTTGGATGGGAGACCACCAAGGAAGTCCAGGGCTGCTACACAGAGGAAGGCACTGGCAAACCACCTCTGTTAGTCTCTTGCCTTGAAAACCCCAAAAAGGGGTCGCCATAAGTCGGCTGCGACTTGACGGCACTTCACACACACACAGATGCCCCTTTCCCCCATCCGAATTCGCCCAAGCCTGCATGCGGGCTGATGGTTGCGTTTGGAGAATCCGGACGGAGCAAAGGGGCATCCCGAGAGCGGCGAAGCCAAGGCAAAACCTCCCGGGTGAAAACGGCCTCTGGCCCCACCAGGCCAACGCCGCGATCGCCGGCCTCCCTCGAGCCTCGCCTCGCCTCGCCTCTCCGCTGCGCGCAGGCGACGGGGGGAGGTGGAGCCAGCAAAGCGAAAGGGAAAGGAGGCGTCGCGCCGGCCCGCGGCCCGGAGTGGCAGGCTCGCCTGGGGCTGCATGGAGCTGTGGCCTTTGCTGCTCTTCTGCCTCTCCTCCTCCTCCTCCTCCTCCTGCGGGGATGGCGCCGGGCCCGAGGCCGCTGAAGCCGGCGAAGGCCGCCGGGACACCAGCAACCCCAAGCGCCTCCATCCCTGGGTCGGCGAGCGGAGGCAGGAAGCTGCCCTGCGGGTAAGGACCAGAGGGATGGGCAGGCTGCGCCCAGGCTCCCGTCTTTAAAAGGGTGGTGGTGGGGGGAGGTTAGGGTTGCCAGGTCCCTCTTCGCCTCCGGCGGGAGGTTTTTTTTTTGGGGGGGGGGGCTGAGGAGGGCGGGGTTTGGGGAGGGATTTCAGTGTCATAGAGTCCAGTTGCCAAAGCCGTCGTTTTCTCCAGGTGAACTGTTCTATATTGTAGAAAAGGGCAAGAGTCCAGCAGCACCTTAAAGGCTAACAAAAATATTTTTCTGGTAGGGTATGAGCTCATGTGTGTGTGTGTAAAGTGCCGTCAAGTCGCAGCCGACTTATGGCGACCCCTTTTTGGGGTTTTCATGGTAAGAGACTAACAGAGGTGGTTTGCCAGTGCCTTCCTCTGCACAGCAACCCTGGTCTTCCTTGGTGGTCTCCCATCCAAATACTAACCAGGGCTGACCCTGATTAGCTTCTGAGATCTGACGAGATCAGGCTAGCCTGGGCCATCCAGGTCAGGGCATGAGCTCATACCCTACCAGAAAATATTTTTGTTAGTCTTTAAGGTGCTGCTGGACTCTTGCCCTTTTCTACTACTGCAGACAGACTAACCCGGCGACCCACTGTGAATTATGTTCTGTATTGGCTGGAGATCAGTTGTAATAGCAAGAGATCTTTAGCTATTACCTGGAGGTTGGTATCCCTGGGGAAGTTTGAGCCTCCTGGCACCAACCCTGCCTTTGGGTATCCGCTGCTGCTTGGCCGGAGCCCCTTCGCCAATAGCTTGCCTTACAGAGATTGATAGAATTCAGCAGCAGGCTAGGGTTGCCAACCTCCAGGTAGTAGCTGGAGATCTCCTGCTATTACAGCTGATCTCCAGCCGATACAGATCAGTTCACCTGGACTAAATGGCCACTTTGGCCATTGGACTCTATGGCATTGAAGTCCCCCCCTCTCCAAACCCCACCTTCCACAGACTCTGCCCAAAAAACCTCCTGCGGTGGTGAAGAGGGATCTGTCAACCCTAGGCTCAATACAGTGCTTCTTATAAGATTCTACGTATATTTCCATATATTTCTACAAATATCTCCAAAACGCACACCGGCGTTTTCCAGCCAAGCATTCGTTTCATGGATCTAAAAAGAAAATTGAAAGCGATTGTATTTGTTCTTTTTCATTTTTCTCTGCTGGGTGGCAGCCTTGAACTGATAACAGCCTTGAAATCCCCCACCCCCACCCCAAGTCGTTATTCTCTGGGAAGCCAACATGCACATTTATTTATATAAATGTATTTAAATTAGTTATTAGCCTGTATTTTCCTCAGATGAAAAACAAAAGCTGTTTCAGAAAGGAAAGGGAAATAACCGGAGATATACTTTTAAACAATTCTCTGTATATGGAAGAAAACATTTACAAAGTGGTCGGTAACATCTGTAGAGGGTCACCATGTGCATTGGCCAAAAACATGGTTCTGTTCCCACACCAGCATTATCAGCCGGAGAGGATATACTGCGTGAGAAGAACGACATAACTGTGCCAGTTTTACAGATGTTGCTGATCAAGGTGACATTGTGCTGTAGGAAATTGACTCCCACACTATACTGGTAATATAAAAATTGGCCCATGGATTACGCCAGTGATTCCCAAGGTAGTGCCCATGGGTGTCAAGGCATCTGCTACTGTGCTTCCTGCTGCCCCAAAGCGCTGAGCTGATTCTAGTTTTCTTCCACCTCATTAGAGCAGGAGGTGCTTCAGAAGAGCTCAGAAGATATAACCTTTGTGTCTACAGGGAGCACATGTTTGGACACAGTTGATTCCACCATAGAAGAATGCTTGACTGGAAGCTTTTGAATATTTCATGATTGGCCCCAGTCCCAAGGGCAGCTATTTTGCAACAGTGTCCTCTCCGTTTTCTAAAAATCCCAACAGTGGTCACAGGCACAAGAAGGTTGTATATAAATATGATTTTTTGGGTGCAATTATTGTCTCTCTTTTTTCAGGAAAGTGTTAAAAGAATTAGGAATTTGAATTCATTATTACCAAATGACAGCATCGCTGCTTTCTATGGAATAAATCAGTTCTCCCACTTATTTCCTGAAGAATTTAGAGGTACATAGTTTTATATTGATGAATGATGTATTTTTTTCTCCCAGCAATACCAGTTTTCATTAATGTCCAAGAATCAGAGTACCTGTAAATGTCTCAGAAGACTATCTTCAAAACCCAGTAATATTTCTGTAGTTTTCAGTAGTAGCTGGGAAGATGAGAAGAAAGGGAAAACTGTATGTGAATTTCCAATATTAACGTGTGATAATTGAACAAAATAGAATATATATTCATTCTTTTCTATTTTCTGAGTCACTTTAACAACAAGTAAAACTGAAGATTACTACATTAAAAACAAAGGCGCCATTTGTATATTACATCTTATTTTTGTGGCAATGCATATTATTGGTCATGATAATAGTAACAACTAGTATAGTGTAGCATCATGACTGAGCTATGCTCCTGGAAGTCCTGGTTCTAATTTTGCTTCTTGCTCACCTTGTAGTATTGAGATAATACCGTACAAGGTTGTTGGAAGGATTACTATGATAATGTATATGAAGTGCTTTGAACACTGAAAGGGTTATACAAATTTTACTATTATTATTATTATGATTACTTTTTACTACTCTTTTTGTTCATATGTGTATTATGAGATGGACATCATAATTATTTTGCATAGAGTATGCATGCTCCTAGCCAACATATTTTTAATAAATTAGATCCTATAGCAGAAGAACGCAGCTTGTGGTCCCTCTGTATGGGAGTATAAAAGGTGAAGGCTTGCTGTATCAAAGAGACAACAAATCTGATTACTAAAAGAAAAACAGACATCTCAAGCAAGAAAGCTATATCAAGGGCTACCCATTAAAGTGTTATCTCTTGGGTCACCAGGCAATGGTCCAGTGTTAAAGTACTATGGCCAGCATGCTACTGAGATTACAATTTTCAGCACTTTAATAACCTGATGGAAATGGATCTGCGTTAAGTAATTTGAAAGAATGTCTAACTCAAAAATGACTTGCTTTTAGAAACAAAATATCTGAATAGCCTATAGGTGCCTTGAAACCCTGACCGGTATAAGTATTTGGCTTATTTTTCAGCTATTTACTTACGAAGTAGACCTTCTACAGTTCCCAAATACTTTGCAGAATCAGGGGAAACAGAAGCATCCTTACCAGCAAGATTTGACTGGAGGGATAAAAATGCTGTAACACCAGTAAGAAATCAAGAAACTGTAAGTTGTGTTTCATTTTAGCCTAACATCTTTGTACAGACATTTATGGATTCGTTGCGCTTCTTCTGGCCCTTCCTGCAAAGAGCAGGAAATATAGTTCTACCCTCCTTCAGTTTGTCCTCACAACTTAGGCTTTGTCCAGCTGCTGTACACACTGGCTGTCCAGTGTTTCAGTGGCAACCTGAAATCATGACATAGGAGGGGGGTTCCTTATACCCTTTCCAGACAGGAGATAGCCCCTTGTTATTAGGGATTGTGTGTAAGAAAGATCATGTATTTATAGCATTATTTCTGAGTTGTATAGGGGTCTTCAACAACTGGTAGCTAACAGGGAAACTGCAAGGAAGTTTCAACAGATGCCAGATTTTAAAAGTCACAAAACTCTTGCACTAAATTAGATTTTCTGGAAGGAACCCCAGATATGCCCAATAACCAACAATATGCTGTGCAAACGCAGTCAGAGCATAATACAGAATGTATCTTTAAAGTACTACATTGAAATACTTTAAAAATAAAACAAAATTATGAGGAGGACTGGTAAGGATTTCTGATTTTCTTATGTTTTTCCTTTCTAGTGTGGAGGCTGTTGGGCTTTCAGTGTGGTTGGCAGCATAGAGTCTGCCTATGCAATGAAAAGGAATGTTCTGGAAGAACTCAGTGTTCAACAAATCATTGATTGTTCATACAACAACAACGGGTGCAATGGCGGCTCTACTATCAATGCTCTGAAATGGCTAAACCAGGTAGTAATTTCTCACAACACAGTCTCTGTTAGAGTGACAGTTTTTGGTAAAGAGGAGATAAATGTGAGTTCAAAAATACTGACCTGCTGAATTAAACCAAAAGTCAGCCTTCTAGTCCCAAATTTTCTCTCAAGCTAAGGTTAGGCAGGTACCTCATGGAACCTCACAAGCAAGGCATGATTGCAACAGGAATATGCTGTTTGTTCCAGCATCTGGTCATCAGGTTGCCTGTTCTGACAAGGCATCTAATGACCAGATACTTCTTTCTCCCAACCCCAACCTCTGCATGAGGTGTGATGAAGGGCAGTCTCCGGCTTATGAACGCCTGCTCTACCTCTTTCCTTTGCTTGTTTGAAAGTGTACATTCCATGACCGGGTCATACCAAGCCCTGACATTTCAAGGGCAGCTTTTCCCAACGTAAGTATATTACCATTTAATCACAAGAATTTTGTTTGAACTGTCTTCTTTCAGACCCATGTGAAACTAGTGAGAGATTCCGAGTACTCTTTTAAAGCGCAAACAGGATTATGTCATTATTTCAGTCGCTCGGATTTTGGAGTCTCAATCACAGGGTACACTGCATTTGACTTCAGGTAATACCAAGTCTCTTTATTCTCCTTTTCTCATACTAGTTTATTGGTTCTGGCAACAATGACTAATAATAACTATTGTTAGAAAAAGAAGAAGAAGAGTTGGTTTTTATATCCGGACATTCTCTACCACTTAAAGGAGAATCAAACCAGTTTACAATCACCTTCCCTTTCACTCCCCTCAACAGACACCCTGTGAGGTAGGTGGGCCTGAGAGAGCTGTGACTAGCCCAAGGTCACCCAGCTGGCTTCATGTGTAGGAGTGGGGAAACCAACCTGGTTCACCAGATTAGCATCTGCCGCTCATGTGGAGGAGTGGGGAATCAAGCCCGGTTCTCCAGATTAGAGTCCACCGCTCCAAACCACCACTCTTAATCACTACACCATGCTGTCTCTCCTGTTATGAGGTATTAAAAGCAGCTACTCAGAACAGATGTTCTTCAGAAAATTCATTTTTCTTCACAATATATTCAAGAGGTGCCCTTCAAGCCTTGCTTGAGGTCTGCCCCTCTTCCATTCCCATTAGTGAAATCAGAAATTACATCAGTAGTTTCTTGTCTTCCAGGTAAAGTGAAATCTGCCTGTTACACTTGTGTAGTAAATTCTATCCGTTAGAACAGAGTTGGTAACTACACTGCAGGACAGGTTTTAAAAGAACTTCGTGGAAGTACAATGTCCTCCAAGATACCTATTACCTAGTTGCCCATAAAAAGGAGTCAGTACTGTTTGGTTTCCTCTGCAGTTATGTACACAATTGTTCTCATTCAGATTGAACAAACAGTGGCATTGAGTACAGTTTGTAAACGCAACACACTGTGTACTCATTGAAAGTTACTTAACTAGGTATTGCAGCAAAAATTATTTTTATACAGATAGAGTAGGAAAAAAGTCATAAATGCCATGCTTAATTCCATGTATGCCAATAATGAATGAGAAGAATAAGGTCATTATACAACAAAAACAGTAGTGTGAGGGATTATTTTCATTTTCTGCCTTTCTTCTTGCTTGTCAGATTAATGCCCTTTAAAACATTTTACAGCGCAGGAAGGATTATTGTGTCAGCCAGAGCTGTCCTGGGCAATCTGACTGGGAAAGCATGGATTGAAGCTTGGCTGCTGGGTAGCAGAGGATAGACACTGGGCTGTCTCTAGGGCAGCAGCCCTCTGCAACACCTGTGGATCAGAACTACGGTTCCACTTCCCCTTTTAAACAGGTGGTCAGGACACTTGTTGGCAATCTGACTGGGGTTTCGTGTGCCCAGCTAGTTGGGAAGTTTGTTGTGGTCTTTAGGCAAGTCCACAGCTGCCTTCAGCAGTGCTTCGCTAAAGCTGAATCTGAGTCAAGTCCCTAACCTGTCTACATTCCCTGATTTATTTCAGCAGCTTAGACGTAACCATTTCTGTAGATACAGCTAATTTAACCTGGTTTTATTTTCACAAGGTCAAGTGATCCCCTGATTGTTAACATTTATATACAGTATTTTTGACAGTTCATGACTTCTGCCAGCTTCATCCATCAAATATAACATAAGAACATAAGAAAAGCCCTGCTGGATCAGACCCAGGCCCATCAAGTCCAGCAGTCTATTCACACAGTGGCCAACCAGGTGCCTCTAGGAAGCCCCCAAACAAGATGACTGCAGCGGCACCATCCTGCCTGTGTTCCACAGCACCCAATAGGCACACTCCTCTGATCCTGGAGAGAATAGCAAATAATCCCTTACCTAATGGATAGCTAACTCAAAGTGCTGAATCCTCTCCAGCCAAGCTGCTTGGGGCTGTTTTAGTCTAATTTGATGCTAGATGACTTTCTGATTATTAGGGTGTGTTTCATTACCTTGCAGTATGCAGGAAGAAGAAATGAAGAAGAAACTTGTTAAATGGGGTCCTTTGGTAGCAATTGTAGATGCAGTTAGCTGGCAAGATTACCTGGGTGGCATCATACAGCATCACTGCTCCAGTGGAGAAGCAAATCATGCTGTTCTCATTACTGGCTTTGATACAACAGGTAACTTTTCTTCTTTACAGGTAAACAGGTAACTTTAATAATTATTATGCATCAGTTTATGTTCATGTCATTTTACTCTGAAGTAAGTCTTCCTGATGTCAGTGGTAGTTGCTTCCATCCAAATACATACACTCACAAGTTAAAAGCTTGGTAACAATTATAAAAATTAAAATAATTACAAGCAATTAAAAAAAAACAACGTTCGGTTACCAAGCATGAATATTCTTCAAGACACAACAAATCACTTTATATTTTAGACTTGCAGCCTAAACGCTGAAAGGTTTTGTTTTTTTGTTTTTTTAATGACAGCTAGGGTAAAGTTTCAAGGAAATATGCAGGTTTATTGCAGCTCCTGGATTCACAGTGTGCTTTTGTGGGAGGAATTGTCTGTGCACATGGTGAGGTATCTGGGTAAGCTATCTGCCTTAGTTCTGAAGTTAGCCTGCTGTTCTCCCAAAGAGTTCAGAATAGGGGTTCTGGAGATATGTTCTCTCATTGTGCATAGTGCAGACCCGCCTAAGTCATGTACACAATTACTACCAGTACCGTATATGAGATTAAATTAAGGTTGTAATTCTTTCTCTGTTGAATTCCCATTGATCCAGCCTTCGTATTGTGATATGTACTCTGGCCTTTTGTACTTTGTGCATTTAGTGCAAACTTGTTATGCATTTTCAAGGAAGGCAATAAGTTGGCACATCCCTGCAGTACAAGAATGAGGTTCTGCTGTAGATGTAATTATGTTCTTTGTTATGTGTGGCTGACATAAAGGCTTATTGAGGTTATTTTTACAGGTAGCACCCCCTATTGGATTGTACGGAACTCTTGGGGACGTTCATGGGGAATAGATGGCTATGCTCGAGTTAAAATAGGTTCCAATGTCTGTGGTAAGTTGAGAAAAAGGTATTGTGATTAGTTAAACCAGACATTTAAATAGATGCAAGTACAGATGTGTTGCCTGGAGGGTGCTGCAGTAAGAGATTTTTCAGTTCTCAAGGCATGCATATTTCTCCCCACAACTTTATTAGAAAGCAGAAAGAGTATTTGTTTGAAAATACCCTTGCATAAGTGTTTCCCTGCACTGAGGATCAAAGATATTCAATATTAATATAGTCACACTGGGGCTGTCTTGCATGCATGCCTGACCATTTGCTTATATGCTAAATAATCCTATTAACACTGATAGTTCTGAAGCTAGCTGATTAAGGATTGCTGCCTTTGAATCATAAGTTAGGAAAAATTGAACTTAAGTGTATACAATGATAATAGCATTGCTTATTCTTCTAAAGCTAGTTGTCATGGTCTTCCAGTGCAGTGATCAGACTTATTCAAAGTGGCAGATTCTCTATGTGGCCACTCTGCAAGAAAAATCCTGAAGATCCCTTATCAGTCATATTGAGATGTTAAAAAATAGGAATGAAATACTCATGCAATTCAAGGGCTGGGTAATAAATAGTTGTAAACCCCCCCCCCATTTTATCAAGGGCAGATGCTCCATTTGTGTTATGTTGAAATGGTAATTTTGATTTTGTTGCCTTCTAGGTATTGCTGATGAAGTTTCTGCTGTGTTTGTGTGAAACGGTTGGCCTTAAATGAAGGATAAGTGGCAATCATTTTTTACCATTACTTTGCTCGGTTTGAAAGCATTTCATTCTTAAGAAAGGGCATTCTGATGAGCTTCGTAACCGTGACAGGTCCTGGACTGTGCATCATCTTCCATCCTGTTCTTCACAGACGTTCGCAGCTGGAAACTAACAGTGCCATCCTAATCAGCGTTACACAGTGGTCTTAGAATAGTGTGACTGTGGCACTATAAATGGCATTCACTGGACTATATTATCAGTTCTAGGGTACTGTTGGCGCTCATGTCTTACATCGCTTGTCCAAATGTTTGAAATGAGAGTTTTGAGCCAATGTTGCCCAGTAAGTAGAGAACTGGACCTTGATCAGGACAACTTGACTTCATCAGGTACACTATGTGCTAGTATGGCCATTGGACAGTCACTCTCTTCTGCCTTAATTCCCTACCCATAAAATGGTTGCAACAGTGATCCCTTCTGCCTGTTGTGAAGGCAGAATACAAAGGCCACATTCTGAACAGATGCCGAAAGGAAGCCAGCTGCATAAACTGAACTCTTCATGCAGAAGAAGATTGGAAAGCAAAGTAGAATTAATGAACGTTTCCCCTTCATATATGACTTTTGCAAATATGGTTCATTCCTCTTGGCTTTGACCAGATTTGTAAAATCCTGTTTTTTTTCTAAGCCACCTCACAGGGAGAAAGGTAGGATATAAATATTTTAATCAATAAATAATGTTGTGTGTATTTATGGTAGCACAATCATCAACATTTTGAAATTTAGAAAGTAGCACTTGATGAAGGAACTTTAATACTTGTCATGGTTTAACAGTCTGTTTTGATGAAAACATTTCTGTATGTTAACTGAGATATAAAAAATATTTTTTTATACTGAAGTTAATATTGACTAATTTTTTATAATAAAGATGATGATTACATAGGAAATCTTTCTTACATGCTAGCATTTCTTTTATCCCATTGGGTATTTTGACTTGATTACTAAGGCTGCAATCCTGAAAGGGGGGGGGAAATCAGCTTAGGAGCCGGCATGACCCTGCATTGACATAAGTGCCCCCTTATCCTGGGATAAAGGGCACTTATGCTGGCATGGGGGGCATTCACGCCGGTGTTGTGGGACTCCACTGCAGTGAAATCCCAGAAGTGGGAGCCCATGCTGGAGCGGGGGGCATTCCCAGAGCATTTCAAGGGGTGGAGCTGACATTACTCAATTTCCCAACCCCTTTCACCCCCTCGAGCAGAAGCATTATCTACTGAAGACTACTGAAGGCACTGGACTCAGAGGGGTGTAACTCTTGAGGATAGCACTGTGAGTACACTAGTGTCCTTTGGGCATAGAAGAAGAAGGGATTGTTGAGCCTTCCTACACCATTAAAACTGCCCCCTAACAGTAGCATACTAAGGAGCTGAGGTTTGCACAGGAGAACAAGGCAGCATGTGTACATGGAATGGCCCCTACAGGAAAAAGCTGTTTCTTTGAACAGAGCATCCATCACATTTCCTCAGCACCTTGATACCTCATAGTGAACAAGCCTGAGTTGTTTGTGTGTGTGTGTATTTTATTTCATAATCTGTCTGAAATACAGTTGTTATACTTTAGAAGCTATATAATATTTTGTATAAATATATAAACATATACTTCATTATATAATATATGCATACGGTATTTGATTAAAGCACCAAAGTTCTTTCAGTTACACATTTTTTGCAAGTATTATCCAAGGTCGTTTTTCAGTCTGAATCATCACTGCTGAAGTAGGAACTGTCACAGTATTCAGCTGTGTAAAGGAATTTATGGACGGTTGGGTTCAACTTTGGTATCCAGTGTCTTGGCACCAAATATGTTGAAAGATTGAACAAGTCAACAAACACTTTGTACCTGTCACTGTAAAGAAAGGAAGAAATGCATGAGCTTTGTTTGAATGGATGTGGTATACCCTAATGTTTTCTATTTTCATATGTGCTAATTGATATTATCTGTAACCTAAGTCACCAGACTATGATTTTGAAAGTTTTTCTTACAAAAGTTTCATGAAGCTCTAATGATCTACCAGCTCACATTATAATACTTGATCAGGTCCTATCTCCACATTACAAAGTCCACATGTTGGACTGGTCTCTGTAACAAGGACTTTGGATCAGACATGCACTAGGTGTACCATGCTGGGAACTGAATTCCCAGACATGGGAAAGTGGATGGGGCGAGAAGGCTTGAACCTTCCCTTTCCCACCAGTGCAGTCTTCCTGATTTGACATGGCCCCATAAAGCCATTAGTTGCATGTTGGGAAAAGTTGGTGTACTGAAGGCTACACGTAAGCTTTATTGGGGAAGTAGTGGCTCCAGAGTAATTTCAGGTCAGGTGTTGGGCATGGAGGAGGGATGGTATAATTCCCTTCTTCCTGCATGGGCACCCAAATAGTGCCCAGGTATGCCTGGGAAGTGTGGAACTCAATGACCATGTGTCTTGACAGTTCATGTGCCTATCACATGGACTTTGTAACATGGAATAAACCCTTAGAATGGTTGGCCTAGGCTTAAGGGAGCAAACTAGAGACTTTTGTCTTACCTCTTACTGACCCATGCTTCATAGAAACAAGCTGTAACTAGTTAAGTGATGTACAGTTATGCTCTCTTTGGCATTTCGCATGCGTCCACTCAATAAACCTTAATTACTTCCCTGGAATTTCTTCTCTATTTTTCCATGCAGCTTCGATTCTGAGGTTGAGGGCCTTGAACCATCAATGAAGGATGGTCAGCCCTTATACATTCAGGCAGAGCTATCCTGCAGTAATTTACTTTTCTAATGCATTTTTTTCAGACCACCTGAGACTGGGTTTATATGTTCAAGCTACTAAGAAGACAACAGGTTTTAACCACATTCATTTAATTATGATGCATGTTTTTGGTTTTCAGAACAATAATTGGCTCCCAAAGTAGATCAGCACTTTATATGTGAGGTTACAGTCCACACCAGTACAGTCCAAGTAAATTTGCTTGTTAACTCCTTGACAATTAATGTGATAGGTTTATGATGCATTCCATCCTATGTTATGACTTTGCTACTGCTAGTTAATGTCACTAGAAGGCCTCGTTTATAAAGAAGGAGAAACCAGTTTCGCTCTGTGTGGTCAGTCAGAAATCTTAAATGGGTCATTCTTCAGCCATCATTTTTTCTTAAAGAATTTTCAAGAATTCTCTGACACAAATCTGACAGCCAGATGTGCCAGACTGCTTACACCTCCTCACTGTCAGAAGACCAATGAATGATTAAGTCAAGGGACGGCATCTAGACGATTTCTTTTTCACCTCTTCATGTCGTGTACATGTGTGTCCATATTTATCAAAGATATCCACCTTTTGTAGACTTACCTCACAGTAGAGCGTAAATACTGATACCCTGATGATCCTCCAGTGCCGGCCTTGCTGCCAATCATTCTGTGCACCATACACACATGGTTATCTAAACACAGGGACAATGTTTTAGCACATAATTTTGCAAAGTAAACAAGTCATTTTGTTATCACTGAGACAGCTCTTAAAAACTGCTGAAACGATCAGTGCTTTGCTTATAATTGCTACAGACATAGGCACGTTTTCAAAGGAATGTATTAAAAGCTCTTTTAATGAAATACATAAATTCCCAGCTCTTGCTAGCCAGGCAGAAATTGCAGGTATATTCTTTCCAGAGGGTCCAAGGGCCTGCCTGCATTCACTGTTCGTTGAAACAGCTGCAATACATATTTGACCTGCATGAGTATCACTGACTATATATAGGAATCAGCGTTATCCTGAACACTGCTAGTCAGTACTAAATTTAAACTGCCAGAAGTCATGCATATGTAGCAGCAGAATGCAGATACTTTTGTGGTTTCCATAATGTATAAGGTATGCAATGCATAAATCCCAACATAAAAACAGTTTATTGTCTCCTTTTTTTGCATTACCAACTCCTTTAATTAATTGTGCTTCAGTTTAATTTCCTGGGCTACGATTCTGCTTTAATGCAAAGCCCTGTTTACAGCTATAGTAGTAAAAGGGACGACTTATGCGTTAAGTGGTGGATTTAAGGTTATTTTAAATCTTTTAAAAAACCCATCACGGGGTGGGGAGTGAATTATTCAGATTGGGGGCTTGATGTAGAGGGATGGGTATTAATGCTTTGACTCATTTTCCCTAAGAAAAGTGAGCTCACCCACACATCCTGAGCTTCTGTCAGTCTCAGTACCACCCCCTATTACCAGCTAGTATCCACCACAATAGCCCTGATCCAAATCCCACACAAATATGACATACCCTGTGGCTGCTTTCTCAGGTAAAAAAAAATAGGACAAGAAATCTGATTACAAATCTCTCCACTAAACATGTTAACACTAGATATACCACAGGATGAACACAGGAGCAAAAACTTACATCTCCACTTGGTCATCAGCACATCAATATCCATCAGAGAAGTGAGGAGCTGAAAAGGAATCTGAAAGCGAGGTTCTTCTCTTTTTTGGTGGGGGGAATAAGCAGAAATCAATATTCAATATACAAATGCTTTCATTTGTATAAATTATGCATTTGCGTATTTATTTTAAATAGAAACTGAATGAAAGTTCTCAAAGTGACTCACAACTGTTACAATAAGACCATAATTACAATTAAAATTGATAGCAGGTGGCATCCCTAAGTCTAGCACTTGCGCACAGACAGCAAAGTAAAGAACCATGTAAGCAGTTGGGCAGTATGTAGAAAAATAGGTGAGGAAAGACTAGCCGTGCTTGATGGAGGGTACCGACTGGCACCAAGGAGGCACAAAGGAAATGGTGCATCAAGTATGGAACCTGGTAGAATGAATGACAAAAGCTCTCAAGCTAAACAGAATATAGCTGTCATGATCATGGGTCTTCTCCCTTTCACTCCTTTCCCAGAAGACCCTGAGAAGAAAATTAACTTCTGATCTCAGAACCGTGTGACATTAATCTAGGAGTGAGTTCCATGGAACCCAGTGAGAGTTTTACGTAAACATGCCTGAGATTGGGCTATATATGTGACACATTTACAGTCCCCACCTGCCTACGTTTTCTCTGAAGTACGTTCTGCTAAGTAGGCTTTAAGTTTTCAGCCTTACACCTTGACTGCAGATAACTACAAACGTTTGAAATGCCAGATTGCTTTTAATTCTAAAAGGCATGCAGACATCAAACAGTGAAGATAATTTCTGAAGATAAACAATACTTGAAGCAGATGGAGTTTTGTTTAAATAAATACCAATACTGGAGGATTGGGGGAGAGTTCCAAACATTCCAATGCATATCTATCAAAAAGTATTATTTTAAACTACCAACAAAATAAACATCGAGGTGTTTGATCCCTATTAAATAGCATAGTTTCATTTTCTAAATGTTTAAAATATTTCTGTCTGAAAAATTCTAAGCATCCTTGCAAGAGATAACAATGTTTAGGAAAACGTCTTTCAAAGGAAAGAGAACCACCTTTCCAGTAGCAAAAAGGTTCACGCAAATCACAGAATCATAGAGTTGGGATCTTTATAAAGTACCTGTAAAAGTAGATCATTAAAGCTCCTTTCATTGCTTTATAGGACAACCTTCTTTCACCTGCAAAATAATATAATAATTTTCTTGTGGTTCCTTCTGCTTTGTTACACACTGGAAATCCCAACACACATTAACAGGCTGAACATAGTGGAGTACTGCAAGTGCTTAAGGTGGGCTATAACAATTGCTTTGCCAGTGTAGTAAGGAGTCGACAGTCAGTTTAATTTCTCATACTCATGCCCTATCTTGCCCCATCCTGTTACTTTAATTCACACCATTAATTGTGCCCATGAGGACTGATCTCTTTCAGTAGCAGTATGCAGATGCAAGCCCTCTCCAACCAGCAGGAGATCAATGCCCATGAGAGTTGGTATCATCGACCATATGTATGCTGCTGGAGAAGAGAGAGATCCCACTCCCAGTCTTCAACAGCAGATATGAAGTCTACTGCTTTACTCAAGCACTGCTTGATCTCAGCCTAAAATATATTCTTGCAGTATTAACAGTAATAACAGTAATAACAGTATTAAGGTCTCAAACAAAATCATATTTTAGCTTGTTTGCAAGGAATGATTACACCGACCTTTGCCAAGAAGATGTTCATGCCGTTTTTCATCAAACAATGAAATAAGAACCTCCTTTTGTTTCTTAAGTTCTGCCATTTGATCTTCTTTTTCCTCTGAGTCTTCTTTGGCCTTTCAAACACAATTTTTTAAAAAAATATATATTAAAAGCTTACCTTTTTTGCTTATTTGAATCTATTTTTTTTCTTTTGTTGTCCTTTCTATTGCCTTAGAGATGAAAGTGTATCGTGGTCAACCCATCTTAGCTTATCTGTACCTGAAATGGGCTTTACCATGACTTTGGAAACTACCTCAACAGATAAGGAACTTCTACTGGTTTTCCCTCCCTGCTCCACTGTTGGCCTTCTATTGAAGTCTTTCCTGAGGTTCAAAATTTACACTCAGTAGCTTGATTATTTTGACTCAGGCTGCATTGCAACACTCTAAAAGCAAGGCCGCCGTTTTCACAGCGTTCTTGCAGTTCAGATTTCTCCAGGTGACTGAGGTGTGCTTTATATTGGATAGCACAATTCTGACTTCCATTCCTTTCAACTTACAAAGTTTGTTAAAAGTTACATCCTGGTTTGCCTGGATAGGTCCTGCCTGTCAGACATGTTGAAGCTGGTAGGTTTTTTTGTTTGTTTTGTTTTTTTGCAATACTTGCATAGCTCCAACTCCTGGGCAGAATTCTCACACTCCATTTTCACACATAGACTCTTGAAAATGCTTCTATACTGTTACATGGGAGTGGCTACATGAATATATATTTCACTCCTAATACTCCTAATACTCTGCCCCATGGCGCAGAGTGGTAAGCTGCAGTACTGCAGTCCAAGCTCTGCTCACGACCTGAGTTTGATCCCGACGGAAGTTGGTTTCAGGAAGCCGGCTCAAGGTTGACTCAGCCTTCCATCCTTCCGAGGTCGGTAAAATGAGGACCCAGATTGCTGGGGGTAAAGGGAAGATGACTGGGGAAGGCACTGGCAAACCACCCCGTAAAACAAAAGTCTGCCTAGTAAACGTTGGGATGTGACGTCACCCCATGGGTCAGGAATGACCCGGTGCTTGCACAGGGGACTTTTAACTTTTTAATACACATTACAAAAATGAAGTAATAACTCACTAAGACACATATGTTCTCCCCCCACACCACCACCACCTAATTTGTAGACAACCTGATTCACAATGGGCCATACATGAGAGTACATCTCTGGGTACAAATATACCAAAAGTTAACCTGAAATTCCTTCTTCAGAGTCTCTGTTCACTAAGTGAACAAACATCAGTCTCACGGTTCCTTACAGTGGGAATGGGAATTCGGTGAAGGAGCTACAGCTGTCCCCATCATCAAAGAACTGCTGTATATTTGTCATGCAGACATAACTTACAATCAATCACAGATCTTGAAACTCATGTCCATTGAAGACTAAACACCTGATTTATATCCCTAGTCACCTGTTTCAAAAGCAGTAATGTATATTTTGCCCATGTCAGCATATAAAAGGAATTCTGCTGGCTTGCATAAATCCCTCCCCTTACAATGGACGGAGGCTAGTCACAAAAATGGATTACCCTATGAAGCCATATACAGGTAGTCCTATTTCATGTGACCACACTTATGGATGGCCACATGACCAACTACTATAAGTGTAATTGAATGGCCTCTTTGTTTAACAGAGGAAAAAATTATCAGTACCTGCACCATTGCAAATTCTTCTTCCAGTCCTTTAAGTACATTCATTTCAAATTTCCCCCAGAAATTAAATCCTTCTGGCTCGAGTCCTGGTGTTCTCTCTAGCCACGACTTAAAGAACAATATAGATTAATTATTCATTCATGACATGGATTGTGTATTGGTTTGTATCCAGCCAGTTTTCTCACCCAGTTCCCCTCTGGACTAGAGCCCTCATTCCACATGAATCGTGTCCATGGAGGTCCTACAATCCCCAGCATAGCCTTTTGGGTGGTCAAGGGGGGTTGCCTCCTCCCTTTTTCAACAGTGGAAAATCTGTTTGTGTACAATACACTGTCTAGTAACTAGCTTTTATAGTTTGTAAATTGGCAGTGGCATTTTTAACAATGTTTTACAGATTTGCTTCCGATGACAAAATTAATATTTTGGGGGTGTGGATCAATGTCCACACCATGTCTAAGTGACATATAAATGATACACCAGCTGTGTAAGTATCCCTTTTACCTATGGCCAGTAAGGTTATTGTAAACTCCACACTTTCGAAAAGTATATACAGTTATTGATGTTTGCTTCATGTACTACTGTAGTTAGTAAAGCAAATCAGAGAAGCTTTCTCATAATGTTAAGGCATTTTAATTAACCTACTGCAAACAGTGTTCATAAGAATTTACCCAAGTGTGCAAATGCCCCATATATTTTAGGCAAGAGGGATTTAGATTTGTGCAAATACATTAGTTGTGCTCAACTAAGGTAAATCCCTCTTGGCCAAATTTAATGAGATCTTTGAAATCCATAAATTATTGCTAGAATTGCCCCGCAGCTGGTCACCAATTAATAGGAACCCTTACTTCCACTAACTGCAGCAGAGTTAGCTCTTGCTCAGATTTCAGCAGTAACTCATTTTCTTTTCCTTTGAAGTTATCCCGGTAATGTCTTCTGTTGTATGGGACTCTCAGGCTCTGTGGGACACCAATCTTATTCTCCAGTAATCGAAACTGTAAGCTCTGAAATCCTGATGCTGGACTCAAATAATCTCTTTCAAGGTAGAGAAAAAGAACAGTTTTGCAATGGAAAAAGTGAAGTACAATTTAATATATGCTTTTGAGGAAACTCGTTCAGTAAGCAAAACATAGACCACCATGTCTAATTGCTTCTTTATGGAAAGCAGAGACTGGCTCAGTGTCTTAGGAGATGGTGCGGAAGGTTCCTTGCAGGGAGCCAAAGCAATGGAGCGCTGTACTGAGAAACACTCCAGAAATTATTACAAAGAGTACGTCATTTTAAAAAGAATAGACACTAGATCAATCTGCACAAAATGCTTTCTAAATTCTTTCTAATTAACCACCACCTTCTGCATTCAAACAAATCAAGAATATTTGCAAAACATTTACTTTGCTTGTCTTGATATATTGCAAGTATAAAATATAAGTACTTACAAAATCAAACATTTTTGTATTTACTCAGAAGTGAGTTGGGCTAAATTAAATGGGGCTTACTGCCAAGCAAGAAAACATACAAAACAGGCTTATGCTAACAGCACAATCCTAAACAGAGTTAAACCCTTATAAATCTATTCAGAGTGGCATGCTGTAGTGGACAGAGTGGCAGAATAGGATCCTGGGAGACCCAGGTTCAAATCCCCACTTCACCAATGGAAGCTCACTGGGTGACCTTGGGCCTGTTACAAACGCTCAGCCTGACCTACCTCACAGGGTTGTTGTTGTGAGAGAATGGTGGAGGGAAGAATTATGTTCAAAGCCACTTTGAGTCATAAGTGGTGAGAAAAAGGTAAAGGTAGTCCTCTGTGCAAGCACCGGGTCATTACTGAGCCATGGGGGTGTCGTCACATTGTGACATTTATTAGGCACACTACGTTTGCCATTGCCTTCCCCCGTTGTCTACACTTTACACCCAGCAAGCTGAGTCCTCATTTTACCGACCTCGGAAGGATGGAAGGCTGAGTCAACCTTGAGCCGGCTACCTGAAACCGACTTCCGTCGGGTTTGTACTCTGGCTGTGAGCAGAGCTTTTGACTACAGTATTGCAGCTTACCACTCTGTGCCACAGGGCTCTTGGTGAGAAAAGGCGATATAAATCAAACAGACATTTGTATATTAACTCAGAAGTGAGTCCTGCTGAATTAAAGGGGATATAAATAAATAAATGCATAAATAAAAGCATGCATCATCAGTGGATTTGGATGGGTGTGGCTCTGCTTAGGATTTCATTGTAAATCACATGTGATCAATCTAGATCAGTGTTGCCTGTGCTGGCTGGCAGCATCTCTTCGGGGTCTCAGGCAGAAAAGGGTCTTCCAAGATTGCTGGCCTTGTGCATGTTTAGAATTACTCTTTTATTATTTGATTTTAATTATTTCCCCTCTCCTCTTTCTCCTCCCCACTTAACATTGGCCACCTTGTTCTGAAGTAACTAAAATAATGAAAATACAGAATAGTTATAATAGGGATAGTAACAGAAATGGCTTTTCAACTCATTATTTGATTAGTTAAGATCCAAGTGGACGCTTCTCATCTTTTTTGTTTTGTAAATTCAGCAAACTGGGTTGAAGAGTCACACATCAAATTCTACCCTTTAGTTGAAAATGAACCAGACAGAATTGCTGAGCGTACACCTTTGGTGTGACCAGCTTCCATTTGCTAAAGCATACATTAGTCTTGTTCATTTGAACAGTCTTATCCTGATCTATGAGTTATAAGGTTTAATGCTGACAAATGACAAACTTTCTTTTGGCTCCAAAGGGTTCCGTTCTGTGATATGGGTATTGTCACTTGTGAATGAATCAAAGGAAACGTTTACCTGAAATCAAAGAAGTCCAGGGCTGTCATAGTTTCTAGGACAGAAAATTGTTCCACGAGTAGTTTAAGGATCATTGAAATTCTGTGCATTCGAGCAACAATCTTCAACATATTCCGTTCATCTCTCACCTTAGTGGGGTAGGGGGAGAAGATAAATACATCTCATGGCTCACTAGCAAGACAAGGAATAGGGGCTTTGTTTTAATCGTTGTGTTTCATGTAATGAAGACAGCATTTAACCCAGATCTTGCTGTTTAGTTTTTATAAACCACTGAAGGGTTTACTTATATTATTCATGCTTGTGTCTTCCAAGGAGGAATGTATATGAAATAATTGATCAGATTTGGCAAAAAACCCAAAGCAAGTTAGGCGTACATAAATCCTATTTAGGCTACATTGGCAGTCTAATCCTCTGTACGTTTACTTCGAAATTAGACCTGCAGGGTTCTCTAGGACTTACTCCCAACCACGTTTGCAGACATGCTTCACAATGTTAACTAGGTTTACTCAGATCAATGTAGCATATTCCTGAATAATTGTATTTAACATTTAACATCCTTACAGCATAGGGCGATGAATGCTTATTCAAAAGCAAGTCACATGTAGGGGCTTACTCCAAGATAGATGAATATAGGATAGAGCAGTCTTCATCAGTTAGCTATGTTGTTAAGTCTTATTTATTTCAATGGGATTTTGGGTGCCCAACAGATAATTTTGCTGTTCTAAATCTCCTCAATAAATAGAACCTTCAGTAAAGAGCTGAATTTAAAATACTGTGTGTGTTTCATGAAAAACAGCCAATAACGGAAATATTAAATGGAATCTATTTTCATACAACTTACGTGACCATTTTGAAATATCACTCGGACAGAATCCAGTTCCCACAGGATCTGCTTGAACCATAGTTCATAAGCTACAATTAAAAGGCATACACTGTTAGTTTCCCTTCTTAGCAAACAGTGATAATGAATTCATATTGAACATCAGAAAGTTAAGCATCTCTTGATTTATTATGAAATGGTCCTATAAAATTTTCCTTAAGAGTAGAATATTAAAGAAAACACGTATAGAATCTGCCTTGAATTTTTCCATACTATGTCAAGGGCTAGTAACAGGATAAAACAACACAAGCAAGACTGGAGAGTGAATCCTGGGTAATGAGCCATTGCCAGTTCCTCCAACTTAGCCTCAGCTTAGAGTTTGAGGGACCAAGTCTCTAGCCCTACCAGGTATTAATCAAGAAGTCATGGTTTCCAGTTGGCAAAGTGTCAGACAAAGATGTATTTTATCTCCCTATTTCTTCAAACTATATGCAGAACATATCAAAAGGAAAGCTGGATTAGTTTTAGATGAAGGTGGAGTGAAAATTGGCAACCGAAATCAAGATAATTCATACCATAGTATTCCTCATTACTATGCATGGGTGTGAAAGTTGGATAATGAAGAAAGCTGATAGGAAGAAAGTTGATTCCTTGAAATGTGATGTTGGAAGAGAGTTTTATGGATACCATGGACCACCAAAAAGACAAGAGGGTTGTAGATCAAATCAAGCCTGAACTCTCCCTAGAAGCTAAAATGACTGAAGTGAGGCTATTGTACTTTGGTCACATTATGAGAAGGCAAGACTCACTGGAAAAAACAATAATGCTAGGAAAAGCTGAAGGCAGCAGGCAAACCGGAATATCCCAGATCCTAGTATGATATTCTAACCAGTACTCCATGCTGGCTTTTCCAGTGAACATTTTTTCTAGTGAAACTGGAATTCAGAAGTAGTAAAACAGAGGGGAGAGTGAATGTATACAACAATAAAAGAAGAAATGAGGGTATTCTGACTGCAGGTGCTGCAGCAAGAAGGGTTTTCTTGGAGATCCTGGGCCCGGAGCAAAAAAAGCAGAGCATAAGATTTGGAGCCTTGATAACAGGTTGATCCAGCAAGAGCCCCCTCTCAGCCCAAAGCTATGAGGGAGGCAAGGCAACCCCATCTGCTCTGGAGGGAACACCTGGGACTCAGTTGTCAAGACTTAACTGGGGCTAAAATCCTTCAAAGGATTACATTCCTTTGAAGGATTTTAGCCCCAGTTAAGTCTTGACAACTGAGTCTGGCACAAGAGCTGGAGCCCAGGCTGCAAGCCTGGCACTGGGTCTCCACTGGGCTGCTTCTGCATGGTCCCACTGCCTCTCCTGCCTCTGTTGGGTGGTGGCAGAACCTGCAAGGTTGGTGGCTACCACTGCTTCTGGAACTTCTGCTAGGTCTCTCAGTGGCAAGGTCTCAACTTCAAGCTCTTGGCACATGGCCTTGGGAGCTTGGGGCTTGAGGTCTTGTGACGTGGCCTCAGGAGCCACAGTTTCTGGCTCTGAGGAAAACCCTGTGCCTCTAGATCTGCCTCAGAAAGCCATCCTGTCCCTTCCTGGAGCTCATCTGGGTCCCCATCTGGTGAGTCTGAGCCTGGTCATGACAAAGGGGAATCTACTTCCCCCTAAAAATTGAACTGTACCCCATTAAGGTCTCCATCTATTTTCATTTCCAACGCATTTCTGAGAAACTGATAAGGCATATACAAGCATATGGACTCTAACTGGACTCTAACAGAAAATTGGATCAATTTATGTTTTATGTATCAATTTTATAGACATAATTTAATCATCAAATAATAAACATAAGCTTATAGTACACTATTTTTGCTTTTGCTCCAGAAGATTACCTTGGTGGGTTACAATAAACAGATGTTCATCGTGGATTTTGCTCCCCTTCTTCTCACTCTGAAGTTCCTGAGCATTCAATATTTTGTCTAGCTTTAAAGAAAGAATAGAAGCCTTGGTCTTAAGGCAGTACAACAAAACTTCTCTTTCCATGAGTTTGCATTTAACAGTCAGCATGAGCATGCACAACTTTAAGTTCAGAGTCATATTAGTCTATGTTAGTTTGTTTGTTTTTTTAAAAAGAACATTACTATTGTGATCTATAGTCCACTGTGATGAAATGGCTAATAGGAGGAAATGCATACAGCATACATAGTATGCTAATTTGAGAAAATCACACACATTTGTCTTGCTGTTTATTTATCTATTTAAAATAATTATGTGTCCACCTTTATTTCAAATAACTGGGACCCAAGGTGGGTCACCAAATAAACAATTCACATAATACACTGAGAATTATCTAAACAAGCCAGTGAAAATACAATAAAAACTGCCCTGCCCAGGCTCCTATGAGTCCTTAGATTTCCATCAGTATCAGGAGACTCCAAAGGCCCTATTAAAAAGTGCTAAATCCCTTGTGGGATTCCAACAGAGTTGAAGCCATCCTAAGCTCCTTTGAGAGGTCATTCCAAATAGCCAGGGAGGCCAATGAAAAACCTATAAATAAGCAGCAGCAGAATGTACCCTTGAGGGGGTTAGTATATCCAACAAAGGTTGCTGGGCGAAGTTGCCATGAGAGTTCATTTTGAGAGAGACAGACAAACAGAGAAAGGGCGGGAGGAAGAGTCCTTCAAGGTTGCAGCTCCTAGCACTTTGAATTGGACTGAGAATCATATTGACAACCAACATAAAGATGGTAGAGTATGATCCCTACAGCTAGCCTGCAATAATAAACAGGCTGCCACATTCTGAACCACTGGCAATTTCCAAGTCGTTTTCAAGGGCAGTCTCACGTGGAGTTGTTTTCAAGGACAGCCCCACTGTTATGCTTCCTGAGTAGGATTGCCAGGTCCCTCTTTGCCACCGGTGGGAGGTTTTAGGGGTGGAGCCTGAGGAGTAGGGTTGCCAACTGCCAGGCAGTAGCAGGAAATCTCCTGCTAATTTTATGTTATTTATACCCAATGAATATTATAAGTGCAGTGTGTATAATTTATAGATAGATGTAGGTAACATGTGTAATGCTGATTCATTGATGTGTAAATAACATAAAAATGCATATATTTGGGTGGGGAATTCAGTGCAAAGTATACTTCTTGTACAGCCTGGGTAAAAACTCATAGGGCCCCTCGCAATATAATTATTTGTGTTGCATAGTTGCCAACTAAAGGGTGACTATAATCAGATTCCAATGGTAGCAGTTATTGTGCTTTATCTGGGTGGTCCTCTGTGGGGTTACCGCACTCGTATTCCCAGCGATGTATTAAGATTTTGAAAATGTTCTAAAAAACATCGTTTTAAAATGGTTTTTGGATACCACGGCTTATAAATGGTTGGAAGATGTCTTCACAGCTAAAGGGGCCAAACAAAGTGCCAACAGGAATTTTTATAAGTTTTCAAACTCTTAATACAACGGTGGGAATACATAAAAAGTGCAAACAGTATTTTTTTTAGAACATTTTCAAACTCTTAATACATCGCTGGGAATACAAGTGCAGTAACCCCCTTTGACTGGAAACAGATGACTTTTTTTAAAGAGCTGGAGGTGTTATGCCCACGGTGTGCACATTATTTTTTTCTGCCCCAAGACTAATCTCTTGTCAAACAAAATGTGCCTCAAAAAACTTAAAAACATAGACTCCAGATAAAGACTCAGCTGAATCACATTACCAAATAACATAAGTGCTATCATTAATACCTTCAAGTCTTAAAATTATTGACTGTGTCTAGACAATAAACAATTGGGCTAGCAGAGAGACTGGCCAAATGAAAACCATTATGATTGTATAACTTTTAATTTATTCTCAGGCCTTTAGTTCCCAGTGGTTTACTACGGCTTGTTAAGATAGTCTGTTCATTCAGGGCCAGTGACAGAGAGTGCCCAGGACCCCCCTAAGCCCACTACCAGGCCCTTCTTCTTGGCTACCCACCCACATGCCCCCACTTGCTTGACCATCATTCTCCTGCCCACTTGCAAGCTCTCCCTCTACCTGTAGTAATAGCTGCCCAAACTGGCTGCAGGCCCTTTCCCCGATGGTGCTGGATGGTGGCTGCAGCTAGGAGTGCCACTGCCATGGCCACAGGGAACACTGACATTTTGTGCATAGGGTTGCCAACCTCCAGGTGGTACCTGGAGATGATCTGGGATTACAACTGATTTCCAGATTACAGAGATCAGTTTGTTTGGAGACAATGACTGCTTTGGAGGGTGGACTCTATGGCATTAGACCCTGCTGAGGTCCCTCTCTCCCCAAATCCCACCTTCCCCAGGCTCCACTCCCAAAATCTCCAGGTATTTCCAAACCCAGAGTTGGCAACCCTATTTGTGTACCACCCACGTCTCCTTCTCCAGCATCACTAGGCAGCATATCCAGCTGGGAGCCCAAGCAACAAAACACAAGCAGGCAGTGGAAGGGTGTGAGTGCAGGCATCAGAGGAGATACATCAGTAGGGAGTCAGCAGCAGTGGGCCTTGCCATGGCAGCTGCCCCACTTCAAGATATGCTGACACCAGCCCTGTATTCGTTCCGACAATATAGTGCCTTCTGCTCTTTAAAGGACATTCTGCTCTCTTCACGAACTGCAGATTAGGCAGCTTGAACAAAATTTAAATACTGTTCTGCTCTTTTCTAACTCAAAAGCAGGTTGTATTAAAATAATCAAACTCTCTTGCTATCCGTCATCCATTGACTCGTATAAAAGTTGAGGGAAATTGTTTTGCATAACATAAATGTTCACAAAGATTCACGTCCAACTGAGGTGCTAAATCTCTCACACACCAATATATTGGAGGTAGCATGTATGCAGATGACCATTTTTTGGAAGAGAAAAGCAGTGTGTCCCATCACAAATTTCCATTTACCTGTAAATAGTCTCCATAGATAAGCCCCCCTTTGCTTGCTTTATTTCCCCCTTCTTGTGACTTATCTTCCCCGTCTGACAAAGACAGCTTGTTGAAATTAAATCTAGGAATAAAACAAAAGACAATTAGGCTAAGGGATTCAGACTGCCTACACTTGTTCCAACCTTTTGATGGGATGGAGCATAATTTTTAAAAAGCTGATTCCACAATTCCATTTTAATCATATAGCACTGTAGAACATATTGTTTTTATCATCATCATCATTATCATCATTATTGTTATTTTTGTTGTTGTTTTCAAAAGGTAGCTTCTTATTCTTTTTTAAAAGTACTTTTAGTAGTTAACCATCTACATCAATAGGCAATACTGATGTAATATTGTTGACGTTCTCGTAAGGTTGGCGATCAAAATAAGTGCTGCCGTTGTTTATTAAAAACGGAAATGTACTCACTGATATTTGTTTTCCCAAAATGGACACCCACTCATGACTCCAGAATCCAATAATGCACTGAGCTCCCCTTAAGCAGAGGGCAGTCTCCTTTTTATGTAAGATGATCCTAGGATTTAGACCAATCCCTGCTTCTTTATCGGCCCATCCCTGTAGTCATAATTACAGAAGTTACTCTGAAACAAACTCCATGAAGTATTTGTTTTGTCAACTGATCAATTCTTTCGGTCAACCCCAACATGCACTGAAGAAATACTCACAAAGGTCAAAAGTTCCTCTGCAGTTCCTCTAACCATTTTCAGTCATGCAAAGGGATGGAGATCAAAGTAGAACGAAAAACACACACAAAATGAAGGGTGTTATTGTGTATCCGTCATTGCTAAAGAAAGACTGTCCTAAGTTTAAAAAAATGCAAAAGCAATTCAGAAATTAATATGTTTATATAATGAAGATAATGGCAAGGGCTTTCTGGAATCAAGGCTGTCATTAGAGCCATCAAATGCCTGTATCTCTACATTAAATTTGATTTTTTTAAAGCGTATGTTAGCTAGGCTGAAAAGTACTTTAACTAAAAAGGAATTTTGAACTCTAACTACTTTCCCCCAAACAGTTGTGTTTGTTGAACGTCATTACTCAACTCTTCCTAATCATTAACTAAGCACTTGCTGAACTAAATGATACAGACTCTCTTTTCACCAATTACATCTGAGTCTTTGGGATAGCACCCAAATAAATTATACCATTTTTCAAATCATCTCAGAGGTAAGCCTGTTCAGCCCAGGACGTTTCTTATACCAGCAGGAACTGTTAGCAAGAAACTGTATTTGCCCCAAGCGGTATGGATTTCTGCCGAAAGTACAGAGAGCTCAGAGTGAATAATCTCACATCCTCCATACTGAAAGGCCCACTTGCATTTTGTGATGTAACTGTTTCACAAGATGCCTAAAAAACCTTTCCCAGAATACTATCAGTTAGATAGGACTAACCTCATGCATAATGTTCTCAAAATCAAAACATAACAAACTATAGCTAGAACCTCTAACACCACCCACAGATACGTTTCAGTGGCTCCATGTGGAGATGATTCAATGTTTATAAAGCAGACATTCAAACATTTAAAAGGGTCATCCTGGGCAGGTGTTGCATTTTTTAAAACAGCTATATTACGAGTGGGAGGGAAGGCAGCATGGTACAGTCTGATCTCGTCAGATTCGGAAGCTAAGCAGGGTCAGTACTTGGAAGGGAGACCTCCAAGGAAGACTCTGCAGAGGAAGGCAATGGCAAACCAAATCTGCTCAATCACTTGCTTGAAAGACCCTTTCTGGGGTCACCATAAGTCGGTCACGACTTGACAGCACTTTACACACACATGTTCAGAGTATGTGTGCTGCTTTTGCTGCATGGTTGATGGAACTGGCCAGTCGGTGACATTTGTCATGCTGGCACATACTCAGATCTTACCAGATTGCACTACAGTTCTCAGGGAGTAGTGAAAGAATATATAAATGTGATCCAGTTGGCTCAAATGGACATACTCAGCTTTGGCAGACAGGCAGAGAGGTAAAGCTAGGAGATTAGAAGACTCATCCTGTAGCCTCTCCTTCTAGAATTAACAATGAGACAAGGAAAGCACCTCTTTTGCGAGTTAATATTTTTTCTGTTGGGTTCATAGAGCAGGTGGAAGGGCCAGCTATGGCAAAGCAATGCCCTCCCCTCCCCAAACCCTCCCCTCCCCAGGTTCCGCCCCTAATTCTCCAGGAATTTCCCCACCTAGATTTGGCAATCATATCCCCCAGCTAGAGGATTTCAGGCATCAGGTACTAGTAGAGACTTCGTTCAGCCTGAAACCTTGGAGAGCTACTGCCAGTCAGACACACTGACATAAAGCAGCTTTGTCTAAATAAATATACAAACAAGAACACTGTGAGCACTCATTTCCCTCTGTGAGCAAGGAAGTGGTTTACTTCTTTAACTGTTGCAGTTACACGCAGTGGTTGCAACAGCAAGATGGCAGATAGAAGATTCCAGCTCTTTCCCTGTGAGCCTTGAGCATGTGCTCAGAAGGCCAGCTTCTGGCAGTGATAATGACTGACTGAACTGGGTATTTCTCAACTGCTGACAACCTCAAGAGTATTTCAAGCCAAAAGATATCTTGCTTTTTTGGTCAGCTAACTAGGCCATTGAGTAAAAGGTGAGGCAATTGAGCCTCCCTTCTGTTGAACCAGTAGGAGAGTTGATTGTCTTGTATTGGCTGATGTAACTGTTTTTGCTTTGTCAAGAATACAAGGTTTGCAGGTGAGGTATACAGGGAAACATATACAGAAAACTTGTGTTTCAGCAGTGACACCAGTGTTCATAGGACACAATTACCTATTCTGGTTTTAATACCTTCAGCATTTGGAGGCTCTGGTTTCTCATAGCAAATACTGAGGGTGAGCAGCTTTTCTCATCCTAAATATACTCAGGACCCATTCAGTACGGAAGGACATGCTTTAGCCATAATAATCTTGATAAACTTGGGAGAAGGGAAAGGGGAACATGATCAATTAGAAAAGGTATCTGGGCCAACAGGGAAAGATTGGCTGAGAATTTGCCCCTCCCTCTTTCCAGATACTTGAAAAGCCCAGAGTTCACCAGTGAAGGTGACTTAGCTGCTGGCCCTGTTCATCCTTAAAGACTGAAGATCTTTTCAGGATTTGCATTGATACTTTTGGATAGCAGCTATGTAGAAGAGTTGAAAGAAGAACAAGAAAAAGAACAAGAAGCAGAAGAAGCAGAAGAGTTGGTTTTTATATGTCGACTTTCTCTACCACTTAAGGGAGACTCAAACCGGCTTACAATCACCTTCCCTTCCCCTCGCCACAGAAGACACCCTATGAGGTAGGTGAGGCTGAGAGAGCTCTAACAGAGCTGTAACTTGCTCAAGGTCACCCAGCTGGCTTTGTGTGTAGGAGTGGGGAAACAAATCCAGTTCACCAGATTAGCTTCTGCTGCTCATGTGGAGGAGTGGGGAATCAAACCCAGTTCTCCAGATCAGACTCCACCGCTCCAACCACCACTCTTAACCACTACACCATGCTGGCTCTCACTTGAATAGAGAAGCTACAGTAGGCCAGATTGGTCTCATGGGACCATTTCTTTATGTTTTCTTATGTTTTTTCCATTCTCCTGGTGATGTGTTCTTGAATGTGTGTGTGTGTAAACCATTTTGGGTCTGCACAATGCAGGACAGACAGTATAAAGGTATATGCATAACACACACACACACACACTGTAGAATTAAACTCACCACTGCACTTCTCATCCTACCTGCCACAAACAAGTCAGCATAGTCACCAGTGACATTCCACACGACTAAAAACAAGAGGAAAAAAGGGTGTCAAAGGGAAGGTTTCCAAAGGGAATGCAGCCAACATGTTCCAAAAAAGTCCACAACATCATCCCAGTAGTTACCAGTTCATTGCATCTGTTCTAAAGGTGCAACCTGGTTGCAATCACTTGGCAGCTCAGACAGTAAGAGGCTGGAGGTCATCTTGGGCAGCTGGAGAAAAAAGGACAAAGATGCTCTAAAGCAGTGGTTCCCAACCATTTTTTGACCAGGGACCACTAGAACTTTTTTGTTCGGTGCAGGGACCCCAAGGTTCAAAATAAAATTTCTGAGTGCCAATGCAGCAATTTAACCTGAATACTGAGGTTTTAGTTTAGAAAAAACAACTCATATGTTAACATCTTTTGCCTTAAAAGAAAAAACACAATAGCAGAGCTTTCAATGATACAAACAACTTTTTATTGAAAGGCAAATCCAAGGCAAAACCTCTCATTCACAGATGACCAATAACCCCCCATGCAGCTTTTTGAGAATCTGGATGGGGAAAACGTGCATCTGAGTGGCAAATCCAAGGCAAAACCTCCCATTCACAAATGGCCAATAACCCCGTCCCGCGACGGCTGTTAGCCCTTCCGTCGCGGGCCCTCTACAACGCCGCACACTTACCGCACAGGGGGGCAACCCATGCCTGGAGGCTAGCCCGGGGGGGGCGTCTTCTGTCCCCGACGGAGGGAGCCGGGAGGGCAGCACGCGCGCCAACAAGCGCTCCTTCGGCCGCGTTGCCGGCGAGGGAGGACAGTGGCCGCGTGAGCGGCCTGGGGGCCGGGGGGAACCGAGGCCCAGCCAGTCCCTTGCCAAAACGTCCCCTCTCCTCTAGGAAGCCGTCACGAGAGAGAAGCACAGCGAGGGACCTCCCCACAAACGGCCGGGAGACAGGAGGACAAGCGAGGGGGAGGAGAAGACACGTGCCGCCAGCTTCTGAGCGGCCCGTTGGCCAGCTGGGCGTCAGATGAGCCTGGACGGGACATGGGTGGGGCGGAAGGCGAAGGGTCAGACTGACGGAAGTCCCGGCCCAGCCCAGTGTGGGGGCAGGGGAGGCGTTTAAGAGGGGGACGGCCCTATAAAGAGGGAACGGGGTGGAGGCCGAGGAGGAAGGCAAATCCAAGACCTCCTCCTCCTTGCTGCCGCCGCCTGGGCTCCTTCCTACCTTCCCTCCCCGGGGGGCCTGCCATCCGCCCGTCCTCAGCACCTCGGCCTCCTCCGCCAGCCAAAACCAGCGGGAAAATCCCGCCTGCTGATTGGCTGCTGCCGCCGCATGCCTTAGCGACGCCGGCCCTCGAGTGCCGCGTGCAAAACCTGGCCACGCTGTGAGGAGAGGGAAAGTGGGGGAGGAGGAGGGTGCTTTACCTCACACACGGCCCCTGAGCCGCGGCCACAGCTCAACTGAGAGAGAGGGAGAGAGCTGTGTGCCGGACCCCTGGTGGTCCACGGACCACCAGTATAACTTTGTTTCGTGGACCCCTGGTTTAGTTCTCGCGGACCCCCAGGGGTCTGCGGACCACCGGTTGGGAACCACTGCTCTAAAGAGTCATTTTCTCGTAGCTTTGTGTATTTGGTTTGAGACAGTGCCCTGCTCAGCAGTGGCCATGGGTGCATGATTCTCTCCCTTTGGCTGTATCCTCAGTGAGGGCTAGGGACACTTCTCTTTGAAGAATAAAAACACAAATCCTATGTGGTCAGCTTAACCACAAGTACATGGCTGTTGGATCTAACACACAAGGATATAACTCAAATTCCTAATTTGTATTCAAGGAGAAGGACTGGGGAACAAGGGTTTTTCCAAATGAATCCTATCAGACTCCCTTTACAGCTGCAAAGTCCTTGTGTCCAAAATTTATTTAGTTAGTTTTGTATCCCACCCTCACTCCCCAGCCTCCCCGGGCTCAGGAGGGCTCACAACATGATAATCAATGTAATAAACACAATAAAAATTTCAATAACATGGTAAAAATAAAACAGTTGACACTTTCAACGATTTTACATCCCAATAAACATTAGACAACAATGCAGAATGGTACTCATTTGCAGCATAGGGGTCGCTGCAGAGCCAGCCGACCGTCAGGACCCTCACATAATAGTCGGCAAATAGTTCAGGACAAGCAAAAAGGTGGGGGAAAGTAGGGCTTGTTTCATTGTGGCCATTAACAAGGAAGTGAAAATAACTTCAAACAATTTGGATCATTCATATCCACTTATTTGTGGACTTCTATGTGTATTAAAATGTTTTTGTCTATTCTATAAAAGGAATTAATATCCTTAACTTCAGCCATCCCTCTGGATCTGTTCTAGAGGCTGCTTAGATATATTTATTGCCTCTGAAATTTGAATGGGCAGGAAGGAATATTTTGAATGACCATTTCTGTCATAAAAGCATCAATATCTTTATCTCCTCTGCAGTTAAGCGCCAGTGGTTCCCTTGTTCCCTGAGTATTTTGTAATTTCCACAGACACAGTAACCTTTGAATTTAACCTCCACATCCAATTTATAGTCTGCTTTAAGTAAATGGAGATTCAATAACTCAAGGTTAGGCAAATATGGATAAGAGTTGATGCAATATTAATAACCCAATCAGATACTCATTCTCAGTGGGAGGATTAAAGTTCAAAGATCTGCAAACGACCAACTGGTTAGTTAAAAAAAAGTGGGGGGGGGAGCAAAGACAGGACTAGGACACTTCGGAAAAAAGCAACTCTTCGCTTAAAAAAAATATTTGCTCAGTTCGGACACCTCTCCAAACCATCATTTAAAGTGCAGAAACAAAGAGCAAACTCCTTCTTCCTCTCACACACAGCTTCAAATAATAATGTACAAAGTAGAAGCAGAGCCGAACTCCCCACCCCATCAAACCATAGTTTGCAATCCTGGCTTGAAGGGAAAGCTCTAATCATAGTTTCCCAGTTTGGATTATGACATTAAACCATTTGTGCGTTTAAAAATGTATAACTTGCCTTAAGGTGGCTTAGAAAAATTGACACTATAAAAAGTCAAACAGCCATTGTAAATTGCACTGCCTGCATATAAACTCATGTACATTAAATCTGAGAAATCCCTATCCAAAATTGTTTCGCAGACTACCACTGAAGGTTCTCATTTGCATCTCTTCTTGCAGTCCATCTAGGGTTGCCAACCTCCAGGTACTAGCTGGAGATCTCTTGCTATTACAACTGATCTCCAGCCGATAGAGATCAGTTCTCCTGGAGAAAAGGGCCACTTCGGCAATTGGACTTGCTAAAAGTCCCATTGAAAACAGCGAGGCTGCGCCTGCTAAAAAGCAAGCGCAGCAACACTGTCCTGGCTGCCGGCATCCCGGACCGAAAGGGCATAGTGAGCTGCCTAACAGCAGCTCCGCCCCCTGGCCCACCTTGGGAATGCCCCCCACGCTGGTGCCGCAAGTCTCCGCCGTGGCCTGCGCCACGGGGACACTTCACTGGCAAGGGGTGAGGCACTCGGGCACCGATGGAACTGCCCTCGCCACCAGTGTGTGCGTCTTGTCCCATGATAAGACACACTTATGCTGGCTGCGAGGTCACTCCGCCTCCTGAGAGGATTCGCCCCCCCTCAGGAATGCACAGTAAGTCCATCCCATAGGTTCAGCATAAGAACCAAAATGGCATGAGAGCTTGCTGAGCTCTGGCCAGGCGGGTGGAGCACTGCTCAAACTGTCAGTGGAAAACTGGCTCACAGGTTGATTCAGGAAGCAGTGAGGAGTGAGGGGACTGCCTCCTCTCCTGCCATGCTAAGCTCACCAGCTCCTAGGCAGGTGCTATCACCTGATTTGGCCCCAGGGAACAGGAGCCTGCTTCCTCTTCCTCCCTCTGGCTATTAAGAGTAGATCTAAAATCTAAGAATAAAAGCTTTTTGTTAGGATCAAACAAATTATACATAACAGTGTGTGAGCTTTTGAGTTCACTAGAACTCATCTTCAGGCTGGATGTTTTTGTTTTTAATTTAAGTATTAAAAGGAAACTACCCAGTTTCAGGTTGATCTCACTGACTGATGTTGACAGAGTGCCTGGGGTTGTAAAAACCATCTCTTTCCAATTAGATCCATGCTGGCTGTTAAAATCATGCTGGGAAATACCTCTTTTGGGAAGATTATTATGTCCCTCGTTCAAGGGGAGTTTCCTTCACAGGTGAAAGAAGCTATGATTAAAGCTCTTCTTAAGAAATCATCTTTGGATGTGGGCAACTATCTACCTCTGTCCAATCTCTCATTTCTGAGCAAAGCAACTGAATTTATGTGGTGGAGTAACTGCAGGCATAAAACATCTGCCCTTGACCCATTTCAGTTTGGCTTCAGGATGAGTTTCAGGAGTAAAATAGCCCAATTGTCCTTGGTGGATGATCTCTGGATACAGTTGGATAAGGGCAGTCCATCACTGTTGATATTTCTAGACCTATCAGCAGCAATTTGATATGACTGACAATGATACATTTTGGTGGATCAACTGCAATCAGTGTTTAGGGTAAAAGGGACGGCCATACATTGATGTTGCTTATTTCTTTTTGGCAGGAAACAAAGAGTTGCCACAGGAGAGGGGGGAAAACAGTTTGTTGGGACCTGTTATATAGGGAGCCCAAAGGATCCAGTGTATCCCCAAAGCTCTTTAATCTTTATGTAAAACCTTTGGCTGAGATCATCAGGACCTTCAGAGTGAGCTTCCACCAAATATGCAGATGACATCCAGCTTTATATATCACTGTCTAAGCCTCCAGAAGCAGCTGTGAATGTCCTGGGCCAGTATCTTGAGGCTGTGGTCAAGTGGCTGAGTGTGAACAAATTGATGCTTAATCAAGGCAAGGGAGAGGTGATGCTAGTTGGGAAGGCAGAGTGCTTGGAGTGGTGAAGGGATGGTCTACCAGCCTTTGGCAGGGTTAAGCTTACTGTTATTTAAGACCGTGGCATGCTCTTGGTCCCGGACTTGTTGATGAATAAACAGGTTGGTACTGTTGCTTGGAGTGCCTTCATTAAATTACATTTGGCTCATGGCTGGCCCCTATTTAGACTGTGCTGACCTAGCTATGCTGATCCATACTACTGTAACCTCCAGGTTGGATTACTATGTGTTCTAGGTGGAACCTTCATTTGTTGCAAAATGCGGTAACAAGACTGCTGACTGTGGTCAGCTGGTTGAAACGTTTAATGCCAGAGCTACATCAACTGCATCGGTTGTTTCCAATTGAATTCAGAGTGCTGAACATCACTATTAAGGCCCTTCAAAACCTGGCTTCCTTGGCTCAGACCTCTCAAACAACATCTGCCAGTATACTCCTCTGCACAAGTTAAGCTCCTCAGACAGCTGTATCCTGCCAGTGTCCTCACCTAGGATGGGCCATTTGGCAACAGTTCAGCCATGGGATTTCTCAGTCGGTGTGGCAGACACCTTCACTTGTCCTATTTAGGATGGAGTGGAAGATCGTTCCTTCCAGAGGGCCTTTGATGGAGGATAAACAGTTTTTGGTGTGCTTTTAACCACGTGTTTTATTTATGTACTGGTTTTAACTTGTTGTTGAACACTTATGATTTGTGTCCTTGCAGTTTTTGCTGTTCTGTTCTCCTCCTTGAGTTTGCAGAGGTAAGGTGGGCTACAAATAGTGTCGATGGATGGATGGATGGATCGATGGATGGATGGATCGCTGGATGGATCGATGGATCGATGGATCGCTGGGTCGCTGGGTCGCTGGGTCGCTGGATCGATGGATCGATGGATCAATGGATCGATGGATGGAATTCCTTTTAAGACCTCTGGCTAGGCAAGTAAAGTTTGCTCCTAGAAGACAATATTCATTTATTGCTTTTTATCCTCCTACCCATGTTTACTCAGAAGTAATTCCCACTGAGTTTAACATAAAGCTGCATGGTGTAGCATCAACAAAACATAACTATGAAGCAAACAAAAATCCTTCTAAAAATGGAAGTTATTTCATATGTCGAAGGCTTTCACGGTCAGAGTTCATTGGTTCTTGTAGGTTATCCGGGCTGTGTGACCGTGGTCTTGGTATTTTCTTTCCTGACGTTTCGCCAGCAGCTGTGGCAGGCATCTTCAGAGGAGTAACACTGAAGGACAGTGTCCTTCAGTGTTACTCCTTATTTCATATGCTTCCTATGTGCTAACTTGAGTAAGACTGAGCCTTAGATTTTTTCATACTTTGTAATAAGTAGAGCAATCATACCAATGCAGACATAACAGTCATTGTTTTGTTTTGTTTTTCACATCTGGCAAAATGGCTGTGCTCCCTGTTCTGTAATAAGGGACTTAAGTATGATAAGTACTCTATGGGACTGGATCCCAAATTCAATTGGAACCACCCCGTGATGTAATTTTCTGGAATTAACCAAAGCAATACTCTGCAATCAACTTGATCCATAACTAGGATTGTTTTGTATACCCTGAACCTTTGAACATGATTTGTAGCCATTTATTACAGGCACTGGGGGGCTGCACATGCGAGCATTCATGATCACTCCTGGAGCCCCTCCCCCCACGTGATTTCCCAGTCCATCGGCAATGTGACTGATCACATTCAAGTCATGATTCCTGATTGGCTAAGTTCACCCTTGCAGTGATTGCAGGACCAGTTGCTCTCAATTAAATAAATATGGTGCCAGATTTGATTGGACACATAAACTCATGTCTAGAGATGTTGCCAAAACACTTGTTCCTTCAACATAGCAAAGGAACATTTGAATTTTGTAATGCTAATGTCAAAAGGAAGATAAACAAAGGCAGTGACAGCTTTGACAAAAAGTTCTACTTCTCTTATAGCACAGAGAAATGAAAAAAGTTACTACTTGTTTCTTCCAGGTTACAGCTAAAATAAAAATTTAAATTTGAGTTCTTGCTTGTAGCAATTAATTTTTAAATGTCTTAATTAATTTTAAATTCCACCCCCTTTTTATAGCAGGGCAGTGGCTCGGTGGTAGAGCTTCAAGTTCAGTCCCTGGCATCTCCAGTAAAAGGATCAAGTTGTTGGTAATGTGAAACAGCTTCACTGAAAACCCTACAGAGCTGCTGCCAGTCAGAGTAGACAATACTGATCTTGATGCACCAGTAGTCTGACTCAGAATAAGGAAGCTTCATGGGTGCTCGTCCATTTTTATCTGCCTTATTTTATGTACACAAACAGTAAAATCAAATCACACCTTTATTTGGCATAAATATATTATGTACACTTCAGCTCATTAATATGGCCCTGTTGTTTTTGTTTTGTTTTAATGCGAAGGTACTATTTAGAAAGAAGAGTGTAGCAACAGGGGATTGTAAATTGCCCTTGGACATGGTATTTATTATAATCTCCGCCCCTTCCTTCATAATATAAGCAATTTGCTTGCAGTGAAATACCATTGTTTGATAGTTGCATCCCCTGTGTTAAATAATATGTGTCCAATGGAGAGGCTCAGAAAATTAAGTGGATTTCATGGCGAGGGTGAGTAACAAGTATTCCTTTGAGATGACAAGTGTTTTTAATTTGTCTTGAGTGGTACCGTTTTGGTGGTAGGTTGGCTTTGGTTTTAGTTATTTTCTGCAGACACTAGTAAAACCAAGATATTTATAGATATAAATAGACTACAGCTAGACATAAGAATATCATTTAAATAAGGAACTATAATTTAAAGAACTGGGATAAATAAATTGCAATTAGTGTCACTTCTTTCGGCTGATAAATGCTATCATTTATTGATACTGTTTTAACACAGAGAATCAAAATACTGAATTGTCATTAGATAATTTTCCATAATGATCTTTTCACATTTTTTTGCACACTGGATGAATAGTTGCTGTTAATTTGATGGATCTAGACATTTTCTTTCCAGTTAGTGCTTCTTTGGAGACACATACATGATTTAGAGATACATTTACAGAAATATTTTCAACAATATTATAATGGCAGCAGTGCTTTGAGAGCTAGCTTTGTTAAAAGGATGGGATCCTAACTGATACCAAATGCACCTTGAAGGATCCTTCTCACTTGGTTTTATAGTAAATTTTTGTGTCAATAATATTTTCTTCTATCAAATGTCAAGGTTTGTTGGGAAAAGCCAAGTTGTATTTGACCAGAAAACAATTGCCATCCCTGGAAGAAAGGAAAAAGTATGATTATGACTTCGCAACTTCCACCTCATTCCATGGGGTGCACAATATTGTTCGAACGCACAGCAAGACTCGTAAGGTGCTATGGATGTTTATAGTCTTGTGCTCCATTGTCCTTGTTGCTTGGCAAATCAGCAGTCGTGTTACCAACTATTTCAGATGGCCCACCACAACATCAGTAGTTGTTCAATATGTGGAAAATATTGAGTTTCCTGCTGTAACGTTTTGCAACCTGAACAGGTAAGTCACCCTTTGCTTCTTCTTGGCCCTATTTGCTTCTCAAAGACCGAACACCTTCATGCCCATTGGTCATTTAAAGCATAGTTGTCAAATGGCCGGTATGCCCAGTAGCGTCCCCAAGTTTCCTTATTCCATTGTTTGAGAGAGTTTGAAGAGTTGCCTCAGAACCAAGTCTCAAGCATTATTTTGTTTTGTGCCCACAGGTACCAAACCCAGGCTGTAGCTAACCTGAGCATCATTTTCTTCCTGTGGAGTATAGTTTCTGGTGTCCTTAATTTCTTTGATGCAGAGGACAAGTTTGGCCAGGAGCTCTCTCATTTTCTTCAGGGGAATCAAAACTTCAGCATCAAAGAATTTACCAGGAATAATGGTTTCTATCTCAACAGCAGCACATTGTTAGAATGTGAATTTTTTGGGAAGCCTTGTTACCCACAGGTAATATTTATGTTTTTATAATACTATAAAAGGAAATGTGGACATTGCAATAAAGCTGAGGGAAGGCATGTAAAAAGATTGGTCGTTTTGGAGCAACACAAAGAGTGCAAGTGTTGGAATAGGAATGGAAATATCCAAATTTAAAGTCATTAAGGCATTTTGTTTGCTAGGCCAGTCACTATTTCCTCACTAAGCTTGTCTCACAGGGTTGTTGTGAGGAGATAATTGCCATGCAGAAGGCTTTAGGAAAGATTAAAAAATGTAATGAATAAATATACTAGTCATGCCACATGGGGAAGGGAATGGACAATATTTGGAGGGTAGGAATGGGGTTACCTGTGATGGATCACAATCTTGCTCTGTGAGTCATTCACATGGGAAACATGCTACCTTCTTTATGTTGGATGTTCCCCAAGTCCTGCTCAGTTATGGGAAGCTCCTTTTGTACATCCTCTGTATATAGTGAAATAAGGGTAATTTGATTATTAGAACAAACATATAGAACCATAGCTTGAGTTGCATGAATGTTGCTGATTTCTTCCCTCTTTTTTTTGGTACTCATTTACATTTTCATCAGTAGCCTCAATGCCCATTTTGGAATTAAACTGATTTGTCTAATCCCTCAGAACAATAGTTGTTACTGGCAAGCCTTCTTTTCCCAGGGTTCACATATTTGTGATGTCACCAGAAAAGTCAACGACAAATTTAATTTTCTCCATGTTAAGGACTGGCCTTTTAAGAGTGCACCTGCTGCTATATTTTCTGGCAGAATCTCTATACTGCAACAATGATACAGATGGAGCAGTCGTGACCCTTGCTTGGGAATGCTGTTGATTTTTCCCATACTGATCCCAAGTAGATCCAAATCTATAGCTACAATTCTCTAGGAAAACACTAACAGGAATAGAAGAGCTAACGCAGTTTTCACTTTTTTTGTTGTTGAAGGATTTTCAGCATGTCTTCACTGAATATGGAAACTGCTTCACTTTTAATCATGTTAACATTCCGACAAGAAGAAGCGTGAGCGTCTCTGGAAGGGGCCTGAGTTTGCTTTTTGACATCAAACAGGTTGATCCAATATGAACTTAACCATCTGTTGAAAATGTTCTGGAAATGCAATGCTGAATCTTGATGGTTAATAGCACACACTTAGGGTAACCTGAATGAAACATGGTCCTTTAGCCCAGATATTTACAATAAATAGATTTTGCCTCCAGCTTCACAAACATTAGTAATTTTAGCCCAAGGCAATTAGTCAGCTTGCTTAGAGTCTATCATTCACATATAATGTAATAAGGAACAAGATTTAAAAACATCATCTTGTTTAGTTAAATATCACTATATTTTAAGAAAAATGTGGCTGGGCCCCCATTAAGCATCAAAGTTATTAAGACAGGGACACCTGCAGGCCAGACAGGGTTTTTACACAGTTGGGAGGACTTCCCAAGTATGCAGAAAAATGAGTTTGTAAATTAATCTGGGTACAAATATACCAAAAGTTAACCTGAAATTCCTTCTTCAGAGTCTCTGTTCACTAAGTGAACAAACATCAGTCTCACGGTTCCTTACAGTGGGAATGGGAATTCGGTGAAGGAGCTACAGCTGTCCCCATCATCAAAGAACTGCTGTATATTTGTCATGCAGACATAACTTACAATCAATCACAGATCTTGAAACTCATGTCCATTGAAGACTAAACACCTGATTTATATCCCTAGTCACCTGTTTCAAAAGCAGTAATGTATATTTTGCCCATGTCAGCATATAAAAGGAATTCTGCTGGCTTGCATAAATCCCTCCCCTTACAATGGACGGAGGCTAGTCACAAAAATGGATTACCCTATGAAGCCATATACAGGTAGTCCTATTTCATGTGACCACACTTATGGATGGCCACATGACCAACTACTATAAGTGTAATTGAATGGCCTCTTTGTTTAACAGAGGAAAAAATTATCAGTACCTGCACCATTGCAAATTCTTCTTCCAGTCCTTTAAGTACATTCATTTCAAATTTCCCCCAGAAATTAAATCCTTCTGGCTCGAGTCCTGGTGTTCTCTCTAGCCACGACTTAAAGAACAATATAGATTAATTATTCATTCATGACATGGATTGTGTATTGGTTTGTATCCAGCCAGTTTTCTCACCCAGTTCCCCTCTGGACTAGAGCCCTCATTCCACATGAATCGTGTCCATGGAGGTCCTACAATCCCCAGCATAGCCTTTTGGGTGGTCAAGGGGGGTTGCCTCCTCCCTTTTTCAACAGTGGAAAATCTGTTTGTGTACAATACACTGTCTAGTAACTAGCTTTTATAGTTTGTAAATTGGCAGTGGCATTTTTAACAATGTTTTACAGATTTGCTTCCGATGACAAAATTAATATTTTGGGGGTGTGGATCAATGTCCACACCATGTCTAAGTGACATATAAATGATACACCAGCTGTGTAAGTATCCCTTTTACCTATGGCCAGTAAGGTTATTGTAAACTCCACACTTTCGAAAAGTATATACAGTTATTGATGTTTGCTTCATGTACTACTGTAGTTAGTAAAGCAAATCAGAGAAGCTTTCTCATAATGTTAAGGCATTTTAATTAACCTACTGCAAACAGTGTTCATAAGAATTTACCCAAGTGTGCAAATGCCCCATATATTTTAGGCAAGAGGGATTTAGATTTGTGCAAATACATTAGTTGTGCTCAACTAAGGTAAATCCCTCTTGGCCAAATTTAATGAGATCTTTGAAATCCATAAATTATTGCTAGAATTGCCCCGCAGCTGGTCACCAATTAATAGGAACCCTTACTTCCACTAACTGCAGCAGAGTTAGCTCTTGCTCAGATTTCAGCAGTAACTCATTTTCTTTTCCTTTGAAGTTATCCCGGTAATGTCTTCTGTTGTATGGGACTCTCAGGCTCTGTGGGACACCAATCTTATTCTCCAGTAATCGAAACTGTAAGCTCTGAAATCCTGATGCTGGACTCAAATAATCTCTTTCAAGGTAGAGAAAAAGAACAGTTTTGCAATGGAAAAAGTGAAGTACAATTTAATATATGCTTTTGAGGAAACTCGTTCAGTAAGCAAAACATAGACCACCATGTCTAATTGCTTCTTTATGGAAAGCAGAGACTGGCTCAGTGTCTTAGGAGATGGTGCGGAAGGTTCCTTGCAGGGAGCCAAAGCAATGGAGCGCTGTACTGAGAAACACTCCAGAAATTATTACAAAGAGTACGTCATTTTAAAAAGAATAGACACTAGATCAATCTGCACAAAATGCTTTCTAAATTCTTTCTAATTAACCACCACCTTCTGCATTCAAACAAATCAAGAATATTTGCAAAACATTTACTTTGCTTGTCTTGATATATTGCAAGTATAAAATATAAGTACTTACAAAATCAAACATTTTTGTATTTACTCAGAAGTGAGTTGGGCTAAATTAAATGGGGCTTACTGCCAAGCAAGAAAACATACAAAACAGGCTTATGCTAACAGCACAATCCTAAACAGAGTTAAACCCTTATAAATCTATTCAGAGTGGCATGCTGTAGTGGACAGAGTGGCAGAATAGGATCCTGGGAGACCCAGGTTCAAATCCCCACTTCACCAATGGAAGCTCACTGGGTGACCTTGGGCCTGTTACAAACGCTCAGCCTGACCTACCTCACAGGGTTGTTGTTGTGAGAGAATGGTGGAGGGAAGAATTATGTTCAAAGCCACTTTGAGTCATAAGTGGTGAGAAAAAGGTAAAGGTAGTCCTCTGTGCAAGCACCGGGTCATTACTGAGCCATGGGGGTGTCGTCACATTGTGACATTTATTAGGCACACTACGTTTGCCATTGCCTTCCCCCGTTGTCTACACTTTACACCCAGCAAGCTGAGTCCTCATTTTACCGACCTCGGAAGGATGGAAGGCTGAGTCAACCTTGAGCCGGCTACCTGAAACCGACTTCCGTCGGGTTTGTACTCTGGCTGTGAGCAGAGCTTTTGACTACAGTATTGCAGCTTACCACTCTGTGCCACAGGGCTCTTGGTGAGAAAAGGCGATATAAATCAAACAGACATTTGTATATTAACTCAGAAGTGAGTCCTGCTGAATTAAAGGGGATATAAATAAATAAATGCATAAATAAAAGCATGCATCATCAGTGGATTTGGATGGGTGTGGCTCTGCTTAGGATTTCATTGTAAATCACATGTGATCAATCTAGATCAGTGTTGCCTGTGCTGGCTGGCAGCATCTCTTCGGGGTCTCAGGCAGAAAAGGGTCTTCCAAGATTGCTGGCCTTGTGCATGTTTAGAATTACTCTTTTATTATTTGATTTTAATTATTTCCCCTCTCCTCTTTCTCCTCCCCACTTAACATTGGCCACCTTGTTCTGAAGTAACTAAAATAATGAAAATACAGAATAGTTATAATAGGGATAGTAACAGAAATGGCTTTTCAACTCATTATTTGATTAGTTAAGATCCAAGTGGACGCTTCTCATCTTTTTTGTTTTGTAAATTCAGCAAACTGGGTTGAAGAGTCACACATCAAATTCTACCCTTTAGTTGAAAATGAACCAGACAGAATTGCTGAGCGTACACCTTTGGTGTGACCAGCTTCCATTTGCTAAAGCATACATTAGTCTTGTTCATTTGAACAGTCTTATCCTGATCTATGAGTTATAAGGTTTAATGCTGACAAATGGCAAACTTTCTTTTGGCTCCAAAGGGTTCCGTTCTGTGATATGGGTATTGTCACTTGTGAATGAATCAAAGGAAACGTTTACCTGAAATCAAAGAAGTCCAGGGCTGTCATAGTTTCTAGGACAGAAAATTGTTCCACGAGTAGTTTAAGGATCATTGAAATTCTGTGCATTCGAGCAACAATCTTCAACATATTCCGTTCATCTCTCACCTTAGTGGGGTAGGGGGAGAAGATAAATACATCTCATGGCTCACTAGCAAGACAAGGAATAGGGGCTTTGTTTTAATCGTTGTGTTTCATGTAATGAAGACAGCATTTAACCCAGATCTTGCTGTTTAGTTTTTATAAACCACTGAAGGGTTTACTTATATTATTCATGCTTGTGTCTTCCAAGGAGGAATGTATATGAAATAATTGATCAGATTTGGCAAAAAACCCAAAGCAAGTTAGGCGTACATAAATCCTATTTAGGCTACATTGGCAGTCTAATCCTCTGTACGTTTACTTCGAAATTAGACCTGCAGGGTTCTCTAGGACTTACTCCCAACCACGTTTGCAGACATGCTTCACAATGTTAACTAGGTTTACTCAGATCAATGTAGCATATTCCTGAATAATTGTATTTAACATTTAACATCCTTACAGCATAGGGCGATGAATGCTTATTCAAAAGCAAGTCACATGTAGGGGCTTACTCCAAGATAGATGAATATAGGATAGAGCAGTCTTCATCAGTTAGCTATGTTGTTAAGTCTTATTTATTTCAATGGGATTTTGGGTGCCCAACAGATAATTTTGCTGTTCTAAATCTCCTCAATAAATAGAACCTTCAGTAAAGAGCTGAATTTAAAATACTGTGTGTGTTTCATGAAAAACAGCCAATAACGGAAATATTAAATGGAATCTATTTTCATACAACTTACGTGACCATTTTGAAATATCACTCGGACAGAATCCAGTTCCCACAGGATCTGCTTGAACCATAGTTCATAAGCTACAATTAAAAGGCATACACTGTTAGTTTCCCTTCTTAGCAAACAGTGATAATGAATTCATATTGAACATCAGAAAGTTAAGCATCTCTTGATTTATTATGAAATGGTCCTATAAAATTTTCCTTAAGAGTAGAATATTAAAGAAAACACGTATAGAATCTGCCTTGAATTTTTCCATACTATGTCAAGGGCTAGTAACAGGATAAAACAACACAAGCAAGACTGGAGAGTGAATCCTGGGTAATGAGCCATTGCCAGTTCCTCCAACTTAGCCTCAGCTTAGAGTTTGAGGGACCAAGTCTCTAGCCCTACCAGGTATTAATCAAGAAGTCATGGTTTCCAGTTGGCAAAGTGTCAGACAAAGATGTATTTTATCTCCCTATTTCTTCAAACTATATGCAGAACATATCAAAAGGAAAGCTGGATTAGTTTTAGATGAAGGTGGAGTGAAAATTGGCAACCGAAATCAAGATAATTCATACCATAGTATTCCTCATTACTATGCATGGGTGTGAAAGTTGGATAATGAAGAAAGCTGATAGGAAGAAAGTTGATTCCTTGAAATGTGATGTTGGAAGAGAGTTTTATGGATACCATGGACCACCAAAAAGACAAGAGGGTTGTAGATCAAATCAAGCCTGAACTCTCCCTAGAAGCTAAAATGACTGAAGTGAGGCTATTGTACTTTGGTCACATTATGAGAAGGCAAGACTCACTGGAAAAAACAATAATGCTAGGAAAAGCTGAAGGCAGCAGGCAAACCGGAATATCCCAGATCCTAGTATGATATTCTAACCAGTACTCCATGCTGGCTTTTCCAGTGAACATTTTTTCTAGTGAAACTGGAATTCAGAAGTAGTAAAACAGAGGGGAGAGTGAATGTATACAACAATAAAAGAAGAAATGAGGGTATTCTGACTGCAGGTGCTGCAGCAAGAAGGGTTTTCTTGGAGATCCTGGGCCCGGAGCAAAAAAAGCAGAGCATAAGATTTGGAGCCTTGATAACAGGTTGATCCAGCAAGAGCCCCCTCTCAGCCCAAAGCTATGAGGGAGGCAAGGCAACCCCATCTGCTCTGGAGGGAACACCTGGGACTCAGTTGTCAAGACTTAACTGGGGCTAAAATCCTTCAAAGGATTACATTCCTTTGAAGGATTTTAGCCCCAGTTAAGTCTTGACAACTGAGTCTGGCACAAGAGCTGGAGCCCAGGCTGCAAGCCTGGCACTGGGTCTCCACTGGGCTGCTTCTGCATGGTCCCACTGCCTCTCCTGCCTCTGTTGGGTGGTGGCAGAACCTGCAAGGTTGGTGGCTACCACTGCTTCTGGAACTTCTGCTAGGTCTCTCAGTGGCAAGGTCTCAACTTCAAGCTCTTGGCACATGGCCTTGGGAGCTTGGGGCTTGAGGTCTTGTGACGTGGCCTCAGGAGCCACAGTTTCTGGCTCTGAGGAAAACCCTGTGCCTCTAGATCTGCCTCAGAAAGCCATCCTGTCCCTTCCTGGAGCTCATCTGGGTCCCCATCTGGTGAGTCTGAGCCTGGTCATGACAAAGGGGAATCTACTTCCCCCTAAAAATTGAACTGTACCCCATTAAGGTCTCCATCTATTTTCATTTCCAACGCATTTCTGAGAAACTGATAAGGCATATACAAGCATATGGACTCTAACTGGACTCTAACAGAAAATTGGATCAATTTATGTTTTATGTATCAATTTTATAGACATAATTTAATCATCAAATAATAAACATAAGCTTATAGTACACTATTTTTGCTTTTGCTCCAGAAGATTACCTTGGTGGGTTACAATAAACAGATGTTCATCGTGGATTTTGCTCCCCTTCTTCTCACTCTGAAGTTCCTGAGCATTCAATATTTTGTCTAGCTTTAAAGAAAGAATAGAAGCCTTGGTCTTAAGGCAGTACAACAAAACTTCTCTTTCCATGAGTTTGCATTTAACAGTCAGCATGAGCATGCACAACTTTAAGTTCAGAGTCATATTAGTCTATGTTAGTTTGTTTGTTTTTTTAAAAAGAACATTACTATTGTGATCTATAGTCCACTGTGATGAAATGGCTAATAGGAGGAAATGCATACAGCATACATAGTATGCTAATTTGAGAAAATCACACACATTTGTCTTGCTGTTTATTTATCTATTTAAAATAATTATGTGTCCACCTTTATTTCAAATAACTGGGACCCAAGGTGGGTCACCAAATAAACAATTCACATAATACACTGAGAATTATCTAAACAAGCCAGTGAAAATACAATAAAAACTGCCCTGCCCAGGCTCCTATGAGTCCTTAGATTTCCATCAGTATCAGGAGACTCCAAAGGCCCTATTAAAAAGTGCTAAATCCCTTGTGGGATTCCAACAGAGTTGAAGCCATCCTAAGCTCCTTTGAGAGGTCATTCCAAATAGCCAGGGAGGCCAATGAAAAACCTATAAATAAGCAGCAGCAGAATGTACCCTTGAGGGGGTTAGTATATCCAACAAAGGTTGCTGGGCGAAGTTGCCATGAGAGTTCATTTTGAGAGAGACAGACAAACAGAGAAAGGGCGGGAGGAAGAGTCCTTCAAGGTTGCAGCTCCTAGCACTTTGAATTGGACTGAGAATCATATTGACAACCAACATAAAGATGGTAGAGTATGATCCCTACAGCTAGCCTGCAATAATAAACAGGCTGCCACATTCTGAACCACTGGCAATTTCCAAGTCGTTTTCAAGGGCAGTCTCACGTGGAGTTGTTTTCAAGGACAGCCCCACTGTTATGCTTCCTGAGTAGGATTGCCAGGTCCCTCTTTGCCACCGGTGGGAGGTTTTAGGGGTGGAGCCTGAGGAGTAGGGTTGCCAACTGCCAGGCAGTAGCAGGAAATCTCCTGCTAATTTTATGTTATTTATACCCAATGAATATTATAAGTGCAGTGTGTATAATTTATAGATAGATGTAGGTAACATGTGTAATGCTGATTCATTGATGTGTAAATAACATAAAAATGCATATATTTGGGTGGGGAATTCAGTGCAAAGTATACTTCTTGTACAGCCTGGGTAAAAACTCATAGGGCCCCTCGCAATATAATTATTTGTGTTGCATAGTTGCCAACTAAAGGGTGACTATAATCAGATTCCAATGGTAGCAGTTATTGTGCTTTATCTGGGTGGTCCTCTGTGGGGTTACCGCACTCGTATTCCCAGCGATGTATTAAGATTTTGAAAATGTTCTAAAAAACATCGTTTTAAAATGGTTTTTGGATACCACGGCTTATAAATGGTTGGAAGATGTCTTCACAGCTAAAGGGGCCAAACAAAGTGCCAACAGGAATTTTTATAAGTTTTCAAACTGTTAATACAACGGTGGGAATACATAAAAAGTGCAAACAGTATTTTTTTTAGAACATTTTCAAACTCTTAATACATCGCTGGGAATACAAGTGCAGTAACCCCCTTTGACTGGAAACAGATGACTTTTTTTAAAGAGCTGGAGGTGTTATGCCCACGGTGTGCACATTATTTTTTTCTGCCCCAAGACTAATCTCTTGTCAAACAAAATGTGCCTCAAAAAACTTAAAAACATAGACTCCAGATAAAGACTCAGCTGAATCACATTACCAAATAACATAAGTGCTATCATTAATACCTTCAAGTCTTAAAATTATTGACTGTGTCTAGACAATAAACAATTGGGCTAGCAGAGAGACTGGCCAAATGAAAACCATTATGATTGTATAACTTTTAATTTATTCTCAGGCCTTTAGTTCCCAGTGGTTTACTACGGCTTGTTAAGATAGTCTGTTCATTCAGGGCCAGTGACAGAGAGTGCCCAGGACCCCCCTAAGCCCACTACCAGGCCCTTCTTCTTGGCTACCCACCCACATGCCCCCACTTGCTTGACCATCATTCTCCTGCCCACTTGCAAGCTCTCCCTCTACCTGTAGTAATAGCTGCCCAAACTGGCTGCAGGCCCTTTCCCCGATGGTGCTGGATGGTGGCTGCAGCTAGGAGTGCCACTGCCATGGCCACAGGGAACACTGACATTTTGTGCATAGGGTTGCCAACCTCCAGGTGGTACCTGGAGATGATCTGGGATTACAACTGATTTCCAGATTACAGAGATCAGTTTGTTTGGAGACAATGACTGCTTTGGAGGGTGGACTCTATGGCATTAGACCCTGCTGAGGTCCCTCTCTCCCCAAATCCCACCTTCCCCAGGCTCCACTCCCAAAATCTCCAGGTATTTCCAAACCCAGAGTTGGCAACCCTATTTGTGTACCACCCACGTCTCCTTCTCCAGCATCACTAGGCAGCATATCCAGCTGGGAGCCCAAGCAACAAAACACAAGCAGGCAGTGGAAGGGTGTGAGTGCAGGCATCAGAGGAGATACATCAGTAGGGAGTCAGCAGCAGTGGGCCTTGCCATGGCAGCTGCCCCACTTCAAGATATGCTGACACCAGCCCTGTATTCGTTCCGACAATATAGTGCCTTCTGCTCTTTAAAGGACATTCTGCTCTCTTCACGAACTGCAGATTAGGCAGCTTGAACAAAATTTAAATACTGTTCTGCTCTTTTCTAACTCAAAAGCAGGTTGTATTAAAATAATCAAACTCTCTTGCTATCCGTCATCCATTGACTCGTATAAAAGTTGAGGGAAATTGTTTTGCATAACATAAATGTTCACAAAGATTCACGTCCAACTGAGGTGCTAAATCTCTCACACACCAATATATTGGAGGTAGCATGTATGCAGATGACCATTTTTTGGAAGAGAAAAGCAGTGTGTCCCATCACAAATTTCCATTTACCTGTAAATAGTCTCCATAGATAAGCCCCCCTTTGCTTGCTTTATTTCCCCCTTCTTGTGACTTATCTTCCCCGTCTGACAAAGACAGCTTGTTGAAATTAAATCTAGGAATAAAACAAAAGACAATTAGGCTAAGGGATTCAGACTGCCTACACTTGTTCCAACCTTTTGATGGGATGGAGCATAATTTTTAAAAAGCTGATTCCACAATTCCATTTTAATCATATAGCACTGTAGAACATATTGTTTTTATCATCATCATCATTATCATCATTATTGTTATTTTTGTTGTTGTTTTCAAAAGGTAGCTTCTTATTCTTTTTTAAAAGTACTTTTAGTAGTTAACCATCTACATCAATAGGCAATACTGATGTAATATTGTTGACGTTCTCGTAAGGTTGGCGATCAAAATAAGTGCTGCCGTTGTTTATTAAAAACGGAAATGTACTCACTGATATTTGTTTTCCCAAAATGGACACCCACTCATGACTCCAGAATCCAATAATGCACTGAGCTCCCCTTAAGCAGAGGGCAGTCTCCTTTTTATGTAAGATGATCCTAGGATTTAGACCAATCCCTGCTTCTTTATCGGCCCATCCCTGTAGTCATAATTACAGAAGTTACTCTGAAACAAACTCCATGAAGTATTTGTTTTGTCAACTGATCAATTCTTTCGGTCAACCCCAACATGCACTGAAGAAATACTCACAAAGGTCAAAAGTTCCTCTGCAGTTCCTCTAACCATTTTCAGTCATGCAAAGGGATGGAGATCAAAGTAGAACGAAAAACACACACAAAATGAAGGGTGTTATTGTGTATCCGTCATTGCTAAAGAAAGACTGTCCTAAGTTTAAAAAAATGCAAAAGCAATTCAGAAATTAATATGTTTATATAATGAAGATAATGGCAAGGGCTTTCTGGAATCAAGGCTGTCATTAGAGCCATCAAATGCCTGTATCTCTACATTAAATTTGATTTTTTTAAAGCGTATGTTAGCTAGGCTGAAAAGTACTTTAACTAAAAAGGAATTTTGAACTCTAACTACTTTCCCCCAAACAGTTGTGTTTGTTGAACGTCATTACTCAACTCTTCCTAATCATTAACTAAGCACTTGCTGAACTAAATGATACAGACTCTCTTTTCACCAATTACATCTGAGTCTTTGGGATAGCACCCAAATAAATTATACCATTTTTCAAATCATCTCAGAGGTAAGCCTGTTCAGCCCAGGACGTTTCTTATACCAGCAGGAACTGTTAGCAAGAAACTGTATTTGCCCCAAGCGGTATGGATTTCTGCCGAAAGTACAGAGAGCTCAGAGTGAATAATCTCACATCCTCCATACTGAAAGGCCCACTTGCATTTTGTGATGTAACTGTTTCACAAGATGCCTAAAAAACCTTTCCCAGAATACTATCAGTTAGATAGGACTAACCTCATGCATAATGTTCTCAAAATCAAAACATAACAAACTATAGCTAGAACCTCTAACACCACCCACAGATACGTTTCAGTGGCTCCATGTGGAGATGATTCAATGTTTATAAAGCAGACATTCAAACATTTAAAAGGGTCATCCTGGGCAGGTGTTGCATTTTTTAAAACAGCTATATTACGAGTGGGAGGGAAGGCAGCATGGTACAGTCTGATCTCGTCAGATTCGGAAGCTAAGCAGGGTCAGTACTTGGAAGGGAGACCTCCAAGGAAGACTCTGCAGAGGAAGGCAATGGCAAACCAAATCTGCTCAATCACTTGCTTGAAAGACCCTTTCTGGGGTCACCATAAGTCGGTCACGACTTGACAGCACTTTACACACACATGTTCAGAGTATGTGTGCTGCTTTTGCTGCATGGTTGATGGAACTGGCCAGTCGGTGACATTTGTCATGCTGGCACATACTCAGATCTTACCAGATTGCACTACAGTTCTCAGGGAGTAGTGAAAGAATATATAAATGTGATCCAGTTGGCTCAAATGGACATACTCAGCTTTGGCAGACAGGCAGAGAGGTAAAGCTAGGAGATTAGAAGACTCATCCTGTAGCCTCTCCTTCTAGAATTAACAATGAGACAAGGAAAGCACCTCTTTTGCGAGTTAATATTTTTTCTGTTGGGTTCATAGAGCAGGTGGAAGGGCCAGCTATGGCAAAGCAATGCCCTCCCCTCCCCAAACCCTCCCCTCCCCAGGTTCCGCCCCTAATTCTCCAGGAATTTCCCCACCTAGATTTGGCAATCATATCCCCCAGCTAGAGGATTTCAGGCATCAGGTACTAGTAGAGACTTCGTTCAGCCTGAAACCTTGGAGAGCTACTGCCAGTCAGACACACTGACATAAAGCAGCTTTGTCTAAATAAATATACAAACAAGAACACTGTGAGCACTCATTTCCCTCTGTGAGCAAGGAAGTGGTTTACTTCTTTAACTGTTGCAGTTACACGCAGTGGTTGCAACAGCAAGATGGCAGATAGAAGATTCCAGCTCTTTCCCTGTGAGCCTTGAGCATGTGCTCAGAAGGCCAGCTTCTGGCAGTGATAATGACTGACTGAACTGGGTATTTCTCAACTGCTGACAACCTCAAGAGTATTTCAAGCCAAAAGATATCTTGCTTTTTTGGTCAGCTAACTAGGCCATTGAGTAAAAGGTGAGGCAATTGAGCCTCCCTTCTGTTGAACCAGTAGGAGAGTTGATTGTCTTGTATTGGCTGATGTAACTGTTTTTGCTTTGTCAAGAATACAAGGTTTGCAGGTGAGGTATACAGGGAAACATATACAGAAAACTTGTGTTTCAGCAGTGACACCAGTGTTCATAGGACACAATTACCTATTCTGGTTTTAATACCTTCAGCATTTGGAGGCTCTGGTTTCTCATAGCAAATACTGAGGGTGAGCAGCTTTTCTCATCCTAAATATACTCAGGACCCATTCAGTACGGAAGGACATGCTTTAGCCATAATAATCTTGATAAACTTGGGAGAAGGGAAAGGGGAACATGATCAATTAGAAAAGGTATCTGGGCCAACAGGGAAAGATTGGCTGAGAATTTGCCCCTCCCTCTTTCCAGATACTTGAAAAGCCCAGAGTTCACCAGTGAAGGTGACTTAGCTGCTGGCCCTGTTCATCCTTAAAGACTGAAGATCTTTTCAGGATTTGCATTGATACTTTTGGATAGCAGCTATGTAGAAGAGTTGAAAGAAGAACAAGAAAAAGAACAAGAAGCAGAAGAAGCAGAAGAGTTGGTTTTTATATGTCGACTTTCTCTACCACTTAAGGGAGACTCAAACCGGCTTACAATCACCTTCCCTTCCCCTCGCCACAGAAGACACCCTATGAGGTAGGTGAGGCTGAGAGAGCTCTAACAGAGCTGTAACTTGCTCAAGGTCACCCAGCTGGCTTTGTGTGTAGGAGTGGGGAAACAAATCCAGTTCACCAGATTAGCTTCTGCTGCTCATGTGGAGGAGTGGGGAATCAAACCCAGTTCTCCAGATCAGACTCCACCGCTCCAACCACCACTCTTAACCACTACACCATGCTGGCTCTCACTTGAATAGAGAAGCTACAGTAGGCCAGATTGGTCTCATGGGACCATTTCTTTATGTTTTCTTATGTTTTTTCCATTCTCCTGGTGATGTGTTCTTGAATGTGTGTGTGTGTAAACCATTTTGGGTCTGCACAATGCAGGACAGACAGTATAAAGGTATATGCATAACACACACACACACACACTGTAGAATTAAACTCACCACTGCACTTCTCATCCTACCTGCCACAAACAAGTCAGCATAGTCACCAGTGACATTCCACACGACTAAAAACAAGAGGAAAAAAGGGTGTCAAAGGGAAGGTTTCCAAAGGGAATGCAGCCAACATGTTCCAAAAAAGTCCACAACATCATCCCAGTAGTTACCAGTTCATTGCATCTGTTCTAAAGGTGCAACCTGGTTGCAATCACTTGGCAGCTCAGACAGTAAGAGGCTGGAGGTCATCTTGGGCAGCTGGAGAAAAAAGGACAAAGATGCTCTAAAGCAGTGGTTCCCAACCATTTTTTGACCAGGGACCACTAGAACTTTTTTGTTCGGTGCAGGGACCCCAAGGTTCAAAATAAAATTTCTGAGTGCCAATGCAGCAATTTAACCTGAATACTGAGGTTTTAGTTTAGAAAAAACAACTCATATGTTAACATCTTTTGCCTTAAAAGAAAAAACACAATAGCAGAGCTTTCAATGATACAAACAACTTTTTATTGAAAGGCAAATCCAAGGCAAAACCTCTCATTCACAGATGACCAATAACCCCCCATGCAGCTTTTTGAGAATCTGGATGGGGAAAACGTGCATCTGAGTGGCAAATCCAAGGCAAAACCTCCCATTCACAAATGGCCAATAACCCCGTCCCGCGACGGCTGTTAGCCCTTCCGTCGCGGGCCCTCTACAACGCCGCACACTTACCGCACAGGGGGGCAACCCATGCCTGGAGGCTAGCCCGGGGGGGCGTCTTCTGTCCCCGACGGAGGGAGCCGGGAGGGCAGCACGCGCGCCAACAAGCGCTCCTTCGGCCGCGTTGCCGGCGAGGGAGGACAGTGGCCGCGTGAGCGGCCTGGGGGCCGGGGGGAACCGAGGCCCAGCCAGTCCCTTGCCAAAACGTCCCCTCTCCTCTAGGAAGCCGTCACGAGAGAGAAGCACAGCGAGGGACCTCCCCACAAACGGCCGGGAGACAGGAGGACAAGCGAGGGGGAGGAGAAGACACGTGCCGCCAGCTTCTGAGCGGCCCGTTGGCCAGCTGGGCGTCAGATGAGCCTGGACGGGACATGGGTGGGGCGGAAGGCGAAGGGTCAGACTGACGGAAGTCCCGGCCCAGCCCAGTGTGGGGGCAGGGGAGGCGTTTAAGAGGGGGACGGCCCTATAAAGAGGGAACGGGGTGGAGGCCGAGGAGGAAGGCAAATCCAAGACCTCCTCCTCCTTGCTGCCGCCGCCTGGGCTCCTTCCTACCTTCCCTCCCCGGGGGGCCTGCCATCCGCCCGTCCTCAGCACCTCAGCCTCCTCCGCCAGCCAAAACCAGCGGGAAAATCCCGCCTGCTGATTGGCTGCTGCCGCCGCATGCCTTAGCGACGCCGGCCCTCGAGTGCCGCGTGCAAAACCTGGCCACGCTGTGAGGAGAGGGAAAGTGGGGGAGGAGGAGGGTGCTTTACCTCACACACGGCCCCTGAGCCGCGGCCACAGCTCAACTGAGAGAGAGGGAGAGAGCTGTGTGCCGGACCCCTGGTGGTCCACGGACCACCAGTATAACTTTGTTTCGTGGACCCCTGGTTTAGTTCTCGCGGACCCCCAGGGGTCTGCGGACCACCGGTTGGGAACCACTGCTCTAAAGAGTCATTTTCTCGTAGCTTTGTGTATTTGGTTTGAGACAGTGCCCTGCTCAGCAGTGGCCATGGGTGCATGATTCTCTCCCTTTGGCTGTATCCTCAGTGAGGGCTAGGGACACTTCTCTTTGAAGAATAAAAACACAAATCCTATGTGGTCAGCTTAACCACAAGTACATGGCTGTTGGATCTAACACACAAGGATATAACTCAAATTCCTAATTTGTATTCAAGGAGAAGGACTGGGGAACAAGGGTTTTTCCAAATGAATCCTATCAGACTCCCTTTACAGCTGCAAAGTCCTTGTGTCCAAAATTTATTTAGTTAGTTTTGTATCCCACCCTCACTCCCCAGCCTCCCCGGGCTCAGGAGGGCTCACAACATGATAATCAATGTAATAAACACAATAAAAATTTCAATAACATGGTAAAAATAAAACAGTTGACACTTTCAACGATTTTACATCCCAATAAACATTAGACAACAATGCAGAATGGTACTCATTTGCAGCATAGGGGTCGCTGCAGAGCCAGCCGACCGTCAGGACCCTCACATAATAGTCGGCAAATAGTTCAGGACAAGCAAAAAGGTGGGGGAAAGTAGGGCTTGTTTCATTGTGGCCATTAACAAGGAAGTGAAAATAACTTCAAACAATTTGGATCATTCATATCCACTTATTTGTGGACTTCTATGTGTATTAAAATGTTTTTGTCTATTCTATAAAAGGAATTAATATCCTTAACTTCAGCCATCCCTCTGGATCTGTTCTAGAGGCTGCTTAGATATATTTATTGCCTCTGAAATTTGAATGGGCAGGAAGGAATATTTTGAATGACCATTTCTGTCATAAAAGCATCAATATCTTTATCTCCTCTGCAGTTAAGCGCCAGTGGTTCCCTTGTTCCCTGAGTATTTTGTAATTTCCACAGACACAGTAACCTTTGAATTTAACCTCCACATCCAATTTATAGTCTGCTTTAAGTAAATGGAGATTCAATAACTCAAGGTTAGGCAAATATGGATAAGAGTTGATGCAATATTAATAACCCAATCAGATACTCATTCTCAGTGGGAGGATTAAAGTTCAAAGATCTGCAAACGACCAACTGGTTAGTTAAAAAAAAGTGGGGGGGGGAGCAAAGACAGGACTAGGACACTTCGGAAAAAAGCAACTCTTCGCTTAAAAAAAATATTTGCTCAGTTCGGACACCTCTCCAAACCATCATTTAAAGTGCAGAAACAAAGAGCAAACTCCTTCTTCCTCTCACACACAGCTTCAAATAATAATGTACAAAGTAGAAGCAGAGCCGAACTCCCCACCCCATCAAACCATAGTTTGCAATCCTGGCTTGAAGGGAAAGCTCTAATCATAGTTTCCCAGTTTGGATTATGACATTAAACCATTTGTGCGTTTAAAAATGTATAACTTGCCTTAAGGTGGCTTAGAAAAATTGACACTATAAAAAGTCAAACAGCCATTGTAAATTGCACTGCCTGCATATAAACTCATGTACATTAAATCTGAGAAATCCCTATCCAAAATTGTTTCGCAGACTACCACTGAAGGTTCTCATTTGCATCTCTTCTTGCAGTCCATCTAGGGTTGCCAACCTCCAGGTACTAGCTGGAGATCTCTTGCTATTACAACTGATCTCCAGCCGATAGAGATCAGTTCTCCTGGAGAAAAGGGCCACTTCGGCAATTGGACTTGCTAAAAGTCCCATTGAAAACAGCGAGGCTGCGCCTGCTAAAAAGCAAGCGCAGCAACACTGTCCTGGCTGCCGGCATCCCGGACCGAAAGGGCATAGTGAGCTGCCTAACAGCAGCTCCGCCCCCTGGCCCACCTTGGGAATGCCCCCCACGCTGGTGCCGCAAGTCTCCGCCGTGGCCTGCGCCACGGGGACACTTCACTGGCAAGGGGTGAGGCACTCGGGCACCGATGGAACTGCCCTCGCCACCAGTGTGTGCGTCTTGTCCCATGATAAGACACACTTATGCTGGCTGCGAGGTCACTCCGCCTCCTGAGAGGATTCGCCCCCCCTCAGGAATGCACAGTAAGTCCATCCCATAGGTTCAGCATAAGAACCAAAATGGCATGAGAGCTTGCTGAGCTCTGGCCAGGCGGGTGGAGCACTGCTCAAACTGTCAGTGGAAAACTGGCTCACAGGTTGATTCAGGAAGCAGTGAGGAGTGAGGGGACTGCCTCCTCTCCTGCCATGCTAAGCTCACCAGCTCCTAGGCAGGTGCTATCACCTGATTTGGCCCCAGGGAACAGGAGCCTGCTTCCTCTTCCTCCCTCTGGCTATTAAGAGTAGATCTAAAATCTAAGAATAAAAGCTTTTTGTTAGGATCAAACAAATTATACATAACAGTGTGTGAGCTTTTGAGTTCACTAGAACTCATCTTCAGGCTGGATGTTTTTGTTTTTAATTTAAGTATTAAAAGGAAACTATCCAGTTTCAGGTTGATCTCACTGACTGATGTTGACAGAGTGCCTGGGGTTGTAAAAACCATCTCTTTCCAATTAGATCCATGCTGGCTGTTAAAATCATGCTGGGAAATACCTCTTTTGGGAAGATTATTATGTCCCTCGTTCAAGGGGAGTTTCCTTCACAGGTGAAAGAAGCTATGATTAAAGCTCTTCTTAAGAAATCATCTTTGGATGTGGGCAACTATCTACCTCTGTCCAATCTCTCATTTCTGAGCAAAGCAACTGAATTTATGTGGTGGAGTAACTGCAGGCATAAAACATCTGCCCTTGACCCATTTCAGTTTGGCTTCAGGATGAGTTTCAGGAGTAAAATAGCCCAATTGTCCTTGGTGGATGATCTCTGGATACAGTTGGATAAGGGCAGTCCATCACTGTTGATATTTCTAGACCTATCAGCAGCAATTTGATATGACTGACAATGATACATTTTGGTGGATCAACTGCAATCAGTGTTTAGGGTAAAAGGGACGGCCATACATTGATGTTGCTTATTTCTTTTTGGCAGGAAACAAAGAGTTGCCACAGGAGAGGGGGGAAAACAGTTTGTTGGGACCTGTTATATAGGGAGCCCAAAGGATCCAGTGTATCCCCAAAGCTCTTTAATCTTTATGTAAAACCTTTGGCTGAGATCATCAGGACCTTCAGAGTGAGCTTCCACCAAATATGCAGATGACATCCAGCTTTATATATCACTGTCTAAGCCTCCAGAAGCAGCTGTGAATGTCCTGGGCCAGTATCTTGAGGCTGTGGTCAAGTGGCTGAGTGTGAACAAATTGATGCTTAATCAAGGTAAGGGAGAGGTGATGCTAGTTGGGAAGGCAGAGTGCTTGGAGTGGTGAAGGGATGGTCTACCAGCCTTTGGCAGGGTTAAGCTTACTGTTATTTAAGACCGTGGCATGCTCTTGGTCCCGGACTTGTTGATGAATAAACAGGTTGGTACTGTTGCTTGGAGTGCCTTCATTAAATTACATTTGGCTCATGGCTGGCCCCTATTTAGACTGTGCTGACCTAGCTATGCTGATCCATACTACTGTAACCTCCAGGTTGGATTACTATGTGTTCTAGGTGGAACCTTCATTTGTTGCAAAATGCGGTAACAAGACTGCTGACTGTGGTCAGCTGGTTGAAACGTTTAATGCCAGAGCTACATCAACTGCATCGGTTGTTTCCAATTGAATTCAGAGTGCTGAACATCACTATTAAGGCCCTTCAAAACCTGGCTTCCTTGGCTCAGACCTCTCAAACAACATCTGCCAGTATACTCCTCTGCACAAGTTAAGCTCCTCAGACAGCTGTATCCTGCCAGTGTCCTCACCTAGGATGGGCCATTTGGCAACAGTTCAGCCATGGGATTTCTCAGTCGGTGTGGCAGACACCTTCACTTGTCCTATTTAGGATGGAGTGGAAGATCGTTCCTTCCAGAGGGCCTTTGATGGAGGATAAACAGTTTTTGGTGTGCTTTTAACCACGTGTTTTATTTATGTACTGGTTTTAACTTGTTGTTGAACACTTATGATTTGTGTCCTTGCAGTTTTTGCTGTTCTGTTCTCCTCCTTGAGTTTGCAGAGGTAAGGTGGGCTACAAATAGTGTCGATGGATGGATGGATGGATCGATGGATGGATGGATCGCTGGATGGATCGATGGATCGATGGATCGCTGGGTCGCTGGGTCGCTGGGTCGCTGGATCGATGGATCGATGGATCAATGGATCGATGGATGGAATTCCTTTTAAGACCTCTGGCTAGGCAAGTAAAGTTTGCTCCTAGAAGACAATATTCATTTATTGCTTTTTATCCTCCTACCCATGTTTACTCAGAAGTAATTCCCACTGAGTTTAACATAAAGCTGCATGGTGTAGCATCAACAAAACATAACTATGAAGCAAACAAAAATCCTTCTAAAAATGGAAGTTATTTCATATGTCGAAGGCTTTCACGGTCAGAGTTCATTGGTTCTTGTAGGTTATCCGGGCTGTGTGACCGTGGTCTTGGTATTTTCTTTCCTGACGTTTCGCCAGCAGCTGTGGCAGGCATCTTCAGAGGAGTAACACTGAAGGACAGTGTCCTTCAGTGTTACTCCTTATTTCATATGCTTCCTATGTGCTAACTTGAGTAAGACTGAGCCTTAGATTTTTTCATACTTTGTAATAAGTAGAGCAATCATACCAATGCAGACATAACAGTCATTGTTTTGTTTTGTTTTTCACATCTGGCAAAATGGCTGTGCTCCCTGTTCTGTAATAAGGGACTTAAGTATGATAAGTACTCTATGGGACTGGATCCCAAATTCAATTGGAACCACCCCGTGATGTAATTTTCTGGAATTAACCAAAGCAATACTCTGCAATCAACTTGATCCATAACTAGGATTGTTTTGTATACCCTGAACCTTTGAACATGATTTGTAGCCATTTATTACAGGCACTGGGGGGCTGCACATGCGAGCATTCATGATCACTCCTGGAGCCCCTCCCCCCACGTGATTTCCCAGTCCATCGGCAATGTGACTGATCACATTCAAGTCATGATTCCTGATTGGCTAAGTTCACCCTTGCAGTGATTGCAGGACCAGTTGCTCTCAATTAAATAAATATGGTGCCAGATTTGATTGGACACATAAACTCATGTCTAGAGATGTTGCCAAAACACTTGTTCCTTCAACATAGCAAAGGAACATTTGAATTTTGTAATGCTAATGTCAAAAGGAAGATAAACAAAGGCAGTGACAGCTTTGACAAAAAGTTCTACTTCTCTTATAGCACAGAGAAATGAAAAAAGTTACTACTTGTTTCTTCCAGGTTACAGCTAAAATAAAAATTTAAATTTGAGTTCTTGCTTGTAGCAATTAATTTTTAAATGTCTTAATTAATTTTAAATTCCACCCCCTTTTTATAGCAGGGCAGTGGCTCGGTGGTAGAGCTTCAAGTTCAGTCCCTGGCATCTCCAGTAAAAGGATCAAGTTGTTGGTAATGTGAAACAGCTTCACTGAAAACCCTACAGAGCTGCTGCCAGTCAGAGTAGACAATACTGATCTTGATGCACCAGTAGTCTGACTCAGAATAAGGAAGCTTCATGGGTGCTCGTCCATTTTTATCTGCCTTATTTTATGTACACAAACAGTAAAATCAAATCACACCTTTATTTGGCATAAATATATTATGTACACTTCAGCTCATTAATATGGCCCTGTTGTTTTTGTTTTGTTTTAATGCGAAGGTACTATTTAGAAAGAAGAGTGTAGCAACAGGGGATTGTAAATTGCCCTTGGACATGGTATTTATTATAATCTCCGCCCCTTCCTTCATAATATAAGCAATTTGCTTGCAGTGAAATACCATTGTTTGATAGTTGCATCCCCTGTGTTAAATAATATGTGTCCAATGGAGAGGCTCAGAAAATTAAGTGGATTTCATGGCGAGGGTGAGTAACAAGTATTCCTTTGAGATGACAAGTGTTTTTAATTTGTCTTGAGTGGTACCGTTTTGGTGGTAGGTTGGCTTTGGTTTTAGTTATTTTCTGCAGACACTAGTAAAACCAAGATATTTATAGATATAAATAGACTACAGCTAGACATAAGAATATCATTTAAATAAGGAACTATAATTTAAAGAACTGGGATAAATAAATTGCAATTAGTGTCACTTCTTTCGGCTGATAAATGCTATCATTTATTGATACTGTTTTAACACAGAGAATCAAAATACTGAATTGTCATTAGATAATTTTCCATAATGATCTTTTCACATTTTTTTGCACACTGGATGAATAGTTGCTGTTAATTTGATGGATCTAGACATTTTCTTTCCAGTTAGTGCTTCTTTGGAGACACATACATGATTTAGAGATACATTTACAGAAATATTTTCAACAATATTATAATGGCAGCAGTGCTTTGAGAGCTAGCTTTGTTAAAAGGATGGGATCCTAACTGATACCAAATGCACCTTGAAGGATCCTTCTCACTTGGTTTTATAGTAAATTTTTGTGTCAATAATATTTTCTTCTATCAAATGTCAAGGTTTGTTGGGAAAAGCCAAGTTGTATTTGACCAGAAAACAATTGCCATCCCTGGAAGAAAGGAAAAAGTATGATTATGACTTCGCAACTTCCACCTCATTCCATGGGGTGCACAATATTGTTCGAACGCACAGCAAGACTCGTAAGGTGCTATGGATGTTTATAGTCTTGTGCTCCATTGTCCTTGTTGCTTGGCAAATCAGCAGTCGTGTTACCAACTATTTCAGATGGCCCACCACAACATCAGTAGTTGTTCAATATGTGGAAAATATTGAGTTTCCTGCTGTAACGTTTTGCAACCTGAACAGGTAAGTCACCCTTTGCTTCTTCTTGGCCCTATTTGCTTCTCAAAGACCGAACACCTTCATGCCCATTGGTCATTTAAAGCATAGTTGTCAAATGGCCGGTATGCCCAGTAGCGTCCCCAAGTTTCCTTATTCCATTGTTTGAGAGAGTTTGAAGAGTTGCCTCAGAACCAAGTCTCAAGCATTATTTTGTTTTGTGCCCACAGGTACCAAACCCAGGCTGTAGCTAACCTGAGCATCATTTTCTTCCTGTGGAGTATAGTTTCTGGTGTCCTTAATTTCTTTGATGCAGAGGACAAGTTTGGCCAGGAGCTCTCTCATTTTCTTCAGGGGAATCAAAACTTCAGCATCAAAGAATTTACCAGGAATAATGGTTTCTATCTCAACAGCAGCACATTGTTAGAATGTGAATTTTTTGGGAAGCCTTGTTACCCACAGGTAATATTTATGTTTTTATAATACTATAAAAGGAAATGTGGACATTGCAATAAAGCTGAGGGAAGGCATGTAAAAAGATTGGTCGTTTTGGAGCAACACAAAGAGTGCAAGTGTTGGAATAGGAATGGAAATATCCAAATTTAAAGTCATTAAGGCATTTTGTTTGCTAGGCCAGTCACTATTTCCTCACTAAGCTTGTCTCACAGGGTTGTTGTGAGGAGATAATTGCCATGCAGAAGGCTTTAGGAAAGATTAAAAAATGTAATGAATAAATATACTAGTCATGCCACATGGGGAAGGGAATGGACAATATTTGGAGGGTAGGAATGGGGTTACCTGTGATGGATCACAATCTTGCTCTGTGAGTCATTCACATGGGAAACATGCTACCTTCTTTATGTTGGATGTTCCCCAAGTCCTGCTCAGTTATGGGAAGCTCCTTTTGTACATCCTCTGTATATAGTGAAATAAGGGTAATTTGATTATTAGAACAAACATATAGAACCATAGCTTGAGTTGCATGAATGTTGCTGATTTCTTCCCTCTTTTTTTTGGTACTCATTTACATTTTCATCAGTAGCCTCAATGCCCATTTTGGAATTAAACTGATTTGTCTAATCCCTCAGAACAATAGTTGTTACTGGCAAGCCTTCTTTTCCCAGGGTTCACATATTTGTGATGTCACCAGAAAAGTCAACGACAAATTTAATTTTCTCCATGTTAAGGACTGGCCTTTTAAGAGTGCACCTGCTGCTATATTTTCTGGCAGAATCTCTATACTGCAACAATGATACAGATGGAGCAGTCGTGACCCTTGCTTGGGAATGCTGTTGATTTTTCCCATACTGATCCCAAGTAGATCCAAATCTATAGCTACAATTCTCTAGGAAAACACTAACAGGAATAGAAGAGCTAACGCAGTTTTCACTTTTTTTGTTGTTGAAGGATTTTCAGCATGTCTTCACTGAATATGGAAACTGCTTCACTTTTAATCATGTTAACATTCCGACAAGAAGAAGCGTGAGCGTCTCTGGAAGGGGCCTGAGTTTGCTTTTTGACATCAAACAGGTTGATCCAATATGAACTTAACCATCTGTTGAAAATGTTCTGGAAATGCAATGCTGAATCTTGATGGTTAATAGCACACACTTAGGGTAACCTGAATGAAACATGGTCCTTTAGCCCAGATATTTACAATAAATAGATTTTGCCTCCAGCTTCACAAACATTAGTAATTTTAGCCCAAGGCAATTAGTCAGCTTGCTTAGAGTCTATCATTCACATATAATGTAATAAGGAACAAGATTTAAAAACATCATCTTGTTTAGTTAAATATCACTATATTTTAAGAAAAATGTGGCTGGGCCCCCATTAAGCATCAAAGTTATTAAGACAGGGACACCTGCAGGCCAGACAGGGTTTTTACACAGTTGGGAGGACTTCCCAAGTATGCAGAAAAATGAGTTTGTAAATTAATGTTTAAAAGGAAAACAACCTATTAAAATGGCCTGACAACTATTGACTATACACCAGGAGGGACAGAATGTCAACAGAGGTAGATTATTGATTAAAGGGAAAAGCAGTGGGGGTGGGGGGAATAGCAGCTCAAACTCCTGGTAACTTATAGCATCCTGGAGGGGAAATTTTTTTGTGAGGGACACCTCTAAGGAGTAATTGCAGTTGTAGGTTGTTTATCATTGGGGCAATTCCCAGGTCCATGGGAATACATGAATTACATTGATTTGAAATGACGTTGATTGGGAAGGTATTTGCTGTAACTTTTTCAACATGGGGCATGCTTTGTCCATTAGGAACAGTTCACTGATGACCCTTCTCTTGGCTTTATTGATGCCGGTATAACCTTTGCTATCCATTCACCTCAAGAACCTCCTCGGTTTGATGGTTTAGGCATATCTACACCAGTTGGGATGCATGCTCATGCTGCAATCCAACAGTTTAAGGTACGAATTTGTGTAGATTGTGAAGATGTAACTTATTTCCAGCGTGATCTAGTAAGAAGAGTGTTAAACTAGCACCTGAGAAATCAGGATTCAAGTTGCTGCTAAGCCCAAAAACTCACTCTTAGACCTGTCACTTTCTCTGTCAGCATAATGTAACTCAAAGGGCTGTTGTGAGCATAATATTGAAAACAGAGAACCATGTATCCTGGCTAAGTTCCTTTGATGAAGGGTGGTAAAAGGAGGTAGTAGATAGATTTCTAGATACTTAAGGGGGAACTGGAGCACATTTGTAAGAGCTTTATTGTATCTATTGATCTATCATGACTAATGGGCCATTTTAAAAGATTCAGCCAGTTTACAAGATTAAAACAAATTAATCTCTGAGCTTGGAAATGTCAAGGAAGGAAATAACAAGGGGGAAACAGCTGTGTGAGATAGTGACTGTATGTACAAAGTCCCAAACAGAATGGCTTCCCCAGTCATTTTAGAAAAGGAGACCAACGGACTCAGTCATTCAGTTGCACATCTGGATATTCAGAAAGCTTGAGTCAGGACAGTTGTAGTCAACTTTCGAAAGAAGAGTGCAGAGTTGGTCGGGCTGTCCTTCAGATCTGCTCTGCAGAACATCAAGCAAGTGTATTGAAAACTTTGGATTTTGGTTTGATTTTGAGCTGAAAGGTTAATTAGACCACACTCATTTTGAACTTGCATTTATTTTAGATTTTAAAATGTTATGACCGATGCAGGTTTAAACAAAACTTTACAATAGAAATGGGTGTCATGTACATTTTACTGTCTTTCTTTCATTTTAAAGACAGTTATTCAAGAATACCCTTGGGGAGAGTGCAACCCAAATATCAAACTTCAGCACCACAAGAGCTATAGCACCTATGGGTGTCTCCAAGAATGCAAGGCACGACATATACAACAGAAATGTGAATGCTTACCATTCATGCTACCAGGTATCTCTTGATAAAGGCTACATTTGTTTTATGAGTGATTTCCAAAGAAACCCTATGAGAATATAAAAAATCACAGTTCTAGAGTAGCAAGGCAGTCCTAAACACATTAACTCCAAAGGACTTAGAAAGGTATGGTTCTGTTCAGGACTGTACTGCAAGAGAAAAGACAAATGATACTCAAAATCAAATATATTGAATGACAATGTATAGGTCACAATGATTGTTAGATATTATTATATATTGGCTATGATAATTACATACCGGTATTAATTCTAGATTCTATAGATTAGTTTCAAATGTAGGTTTCCAATGTCTTAAGAACAAGCATCATGAGCATAAAGGTATTTGCTGCAGAGTGACAGTTTCTATATTTCATATGCCCATCAGACACAGATTCAAAAAAGTTTGATGAGTTTTTGGCACATACACTGCAGGTGTTACATGCCACCTTCATACAGAGTGAGCATAATTAAAAGTATTATGATGCATTGATTTAAATGAACTTAGACTGGAGTAACTCTGCATAGGATTGTTTATTAAGTAGCTAGATAATGGAGCAGCAGATGTCAAATGTGTGTTTTGATACTATTGCTTCTTTCTCCCTTATTCTCTTTTCCCAATCTCTTCCATGAACCGGTTCAAAAAGGAAATGGAACAGAGTGTGACCTGGAAAAATTTTACAAGTGTGTTTCTCCTACAGTGTGTGAGTAAAATCAGAAACAACCAATCCAAAGTCTGGAGTCCAGTTCTCTGGTGCTGCTGTAATATAATCACAACTTCCTTATGGCCCTATAGCGGTGGCAATGTCTTTAACTGGCAAACCAGATAGCTCATGTGATAAGCTACCATGCAAGTGCCATTGGGGCCTACAGAGATGTAGAATTTGAAGGTAGTGCAAGGGTTAGCTAACTAAGCTACATGCTTGCTTTTCAAGTAATTTGCACAGATTTACCAGGGGGACATATACCCTGCTTTCTCCCGAACACTATCAGTGATCACAGCTGAATGGGATGGTATGCTCAGGCTCTAAATCACCTATTCCAGTTGTGCCTTTTTCCATCCAGAGCACAGTTTAATTACAGTATATAAAGGTCCAAATAATAGAATGTGAATGACAGGAACATATTTCTACTGAAAATCCCATTGTAAAAATTTTTTTCAGGTTTTATCCCTTTCATTATGAAAGAAGGATTCATATATACTTTATATATAGTTTCCCCTCAGATTCCTGAAGTTATGGAATACTCTATGCAAAGGATATGTCTACTGATACTTTTGTTTATTGTGATAAACCAAATCATATTTTGGTTTATTTTATTAGTGTTCTTTGCAGAGGACAAAAGTTAAAATGATTTTCCCCTTCTTGCTATTTTAGATAACATAGAACTGATGGGACTGTGCACAGTAGGAACACATAATTCCACTTGCCCAGTACCTTGTGAGGAAACAGATTACCCTGTCACTATCTCCTATTCCACTTTGGCAAGTAAAAAGGTTGTGAAATTCCTTTCTACAAAACTGAACAAAAGCCCAGCATACGTAAGGTAATTTTATTTCTAATTATGATGGAATAAGCACTGTATTTTCATATGTACATGAACGACCTTCATTAACTACTTGAAACTACTTAAAACAGCCTACATTCCATAGACGTTAACTGATCTGTTGGTCCCAAAGTATGTTAGATTCAGTATAGGGATGATGATTATAGTTTATTGGACTATTTTACATTGGTGCTTTCACCCTTACACCAGTCTAAGGTCCTAACAAGACAAGATGTGTGTCTCCATTCAGATCAAGATCACGGTGCTAGAGAAAACATTATTTCACCCTTACATGCTTGCATGTTTTTACCAATCAAAACTGACCCTCATCTGAGTGCTGTTGTTTCCCAGGAAAGGAAAATTGCAAAGAAAGTGTGGCTCCTTGTCTTTTTTCCCATTCAGCCTGGAAAGACAGTTGTTTTCAATCAGCAAAATTATAAGAGAGAAGCAGACTAAAATCCCTAGGGTTGCCAACTTGCAGGTGGTGGCTGGAGATCTCCTGCTATTACAACTGATCTCCAGACGATAGAGATCAGTTCACCTGGAGAAAATGGCTGCTTTGGCAATTGGACTCTATGCCATTGAAGTCCCTCCCCTCCCCAAACCCCACCCTCCTAAGGCTCCGCCCCAAAATCCTCCCACCGGTGGCAAAGAGGGACCTGGCAACCCGATAAATCCCTGCCTGGATCCAAATCAGACCCTGCATGGCTACAATTTTCTCTTTAAAATGCTTGGAAAGTGCACTCATGGATCTGAGTTATGAGCAGCTGAAGCCAGTGATCCAATCAGTCATTCTTTTTAAGTAATATATAAATGAGTTAAGAATTTTAGTTTTATTTAAATCACTACTTTTATAATCCGTTTACTAGCCAATATGTAAAAATTTATCCAGCAGGAAATTGATTATGAAGACAAACATGTAAGAATACACGGAAAACTCTATGTGTGGACACAGTCTATTTCATGAATCACTACGAATGTAAAACCAAAAAGAAGATGCAAAATAAATGTCTGAGTGGTTTATTTTCGTTTTATCCCCCAGTCTAAACATTGCAAGGGCCTTCATTCTTGTTTCATACTTACATGAAGATATAAAGCTACTTTATATTGACTTATGCCATCAGTGCATCTAGCTTGGCATTGTCTGAATATCGATGGGCAGCGGCCCTACAGTGTATTTGGCAGGCTCTTCACCTGAGATCCTTCCAGCTGAGCAGGGGATTAAACTTGGGACCATCTTCAGTCAAAACAAGCATTCTGCTTTGAGCCCCAGCTGCTGTGGCACACCACTCAGCAATCTGAAGAAATATCTCCAATTTGATGTTAACAGACTTCAGACTATGATCCTTTGAGCTTCATGGTCCTTTTTTGCAATTTGATGCCTATTTAGTTATCATGGCTGTAGTTGTCCCTGCAAAAAAAAAACAAAAAAATACTTTTACGTTTGATTTTATTACATGCATGCAAAAATAGTAGTGTAGATTAAACAATGATAATGGTCTGCTGAGCTTTATGAGAATTTCATGGCATCCTTTTTATTTAGCTCCGTTTGACAACTGTTTTATTGTTCACAAACAGTGCACTATCTAGCAATTACTCATTGAGGCATGGCAAATTACTAGGAACTGTTTCTGTTCCCAAGTGTTTAAGCTACAAGAATCAAGCAAACATATTAATGAGCATATGTCATAAATTCTCTAATAGCATCATCAATTGATTTTTCAAAAATATAAAATTAGAAACCCAGCTATTTACAACTGTATGCCAAAAATGGTGACCAGTAGTTTCTCATTTATGTCAGGAAGCTTAAACAATGGGGTCCATTAGCAGGGTTTTTATGATTATTATAATGTAAAGTATTCTGATTAGAGTTACAGAAGAATATCGTTAAAGAAGGGCATGGCCGAGTCAATTAATACTTCATTTATTAAATAATCTAAAACTTGAGCAACCTTATATACCCTGGTTCTTGTAGGTTATCCGGGCTGTGTAACTGTGGTCTTGGTCTTTTCTTTCATGACGTTTTGCCCGCAGCTGTGGCAGGCATCTTCAGAGGAGTAACACTGAAGGACAGTGTCTCTCAGTGTCAAGTGTGTAGTAAGAGTAATATATAGTCAGAAGGGGGTTGGGTTTGAGAGACACTGTCCTTCAGTGTTACTCCCCTGAAGATGCCTGCCACAGCTGCGGGCGAAACGTCAGGAAAGAAAATACCAAGACCACGGTTACACAGCCCGGATAACCTACAAGAACCAATGAACTCTGACCGTGAAAGCCTTCGACAATACTTATATACCCTATTTTTTTTATTTTGAATACTTAATACCTCTGGATTTAAGACTCAGGGAAAAGTTTAGACATTGGCTTAGAACATAAAATTCTGTGATTGCTCAGTTGATTTTTGATTAAGAACATCTGGGACCATAAGTATGGCCTATCAGTCACCAATGTTCTTTTATCGGTATGTACGTTTATAATCTACAATTTTACAAGCACCTGGTTATTGCATTCCCATACACTGATTGTTAGACGTATGGATTAAAAAATATATGTATAAATTGGCATTGGAGCCATTTATGTCTTGCCATAAAGAATCATTTCTTCAGGAACAAGAAATTTGGCCCACCTCGCTAGGACATTTTGAAGGACATTGATTCGCTATGAGTCGGAAGCGACTTGACGGCACTTAACACACACACAGCTATCTGCCTAGTTTACTAATTCCCAAACATAAGAAAGCTTTTTCCTTGGCCTGATTTAATGGTCTTCCCTCTGCACTTTTGAAAGGAAGATATTGTGGTGTACTGTACTAGGAACATATATGTTCCTTCCTATGTTCTTATGTCCTTGTGCATGTGGGGAAATTGAAACTGCTGGGCATGTTTTACCCCATTACCCTATTTACAGCCCTCTTAGATATGTTTTCATTACTCCTGCCTCCCCCCGCCCACAAAACCCTGGTAGATCAGAAGAATTTCTCTTCTTTTCTCAGACCATGAGCCTTAGATTATAGATAGAATTGCCAGATTTTGTGCAACTACTAGATTCTATCATAGTTCTGTATTTAATGAATTATATTTACTATTTAATATAATCTATGTAACAGTTTTTATATAAACATTTCTAGCACAGTATGGATTTTTGTGCTGGTCTTTGACTGCAATAAATAATTCAATTCAATAGGAGTATGATTACCAAAATATGAATGAGAACAGCACATTAGGCATGATACAGAGTGTGCATATAATGAAAAAAAATTGCACTGCATCAGTAGAAAACAATGAAATGGCAACAGGATAATATGTGCAGCAACCTGATTACCCGCTATATGCAGTGGCATAATACACAGACCCTTTCCCTTTATAAAGCACCTTCCTGAATTGTTCTGTTCTTGTATTACCTTTATAGAAAAACTCTCTTAAACAACTTACCTGGCAGGGGAAACACAAACGTTTTCCCGGTTGAGGCTCATCCATTGGACTCCGGGTGTGCAATGGAATGACAGGAGCAGGCCATTCCACAAGGAGGGGGCCACAACAGAGAAAGCATATGTACGGCAGTTGTTGGTCCAACCCGCTTGCAGTGTAACACCTACAGAAAGCCCTGAACAGAAGAGTGAGGTTGTAATGGTGGAGTATAGCAGGAGAAGTGGTCTTGCATCTATGAGGGTCCAAGGCCATTCAGGGCTTTGTATATGATAGTCAGTACCTTGAACCAAACCCGGTCATGAGGATAAAATGGGGAGAGTCAAAGCAGGTAAACTACTCTGAGGTCCTTGGATCAAAATGTAATGTGAGACCGTAACGTATGGCAATAGTGAAAGTGGCATCAGTATCTAATATAAATATTGAAATAATGATAATGGCAGTATTAATCATAATATATTATTCCTAGGCATAATCTTGTCTATATTGACATTAAATATCATGATCTGAATTACAAAATGACACAACAGCAGAAGGCATTGAGCGTATCTGAGTTGCTTGGTAAGTGATCCCCAATTAAAGGGCATTTCTCTGCATATGCTGTGACCTGTATAAAATAAAACAACCATGTATTATTTACAAACATGCTTACTTGCTGCATGTCACTAGCTTTGCTGTTTCCAATTAAGAGAAAGTTTAATTATTATGTGTCATGATATATAACTATACTTGTTACTAATTTGATGCAATAAATTTTAATTTGCTTAAAGAGACATTACATTATATGTTAATGTGGACAAAGAAACAAATGAAAATGGCAAGGAAAAATAACTTGCCAGTATATATTTTCCTTATAAACCCTGTTATACTGAAACCTATAGAACACCCAGTGCTGGCAATTTTTAGATTCCTTGCTAGTATCTCAGTTCTACAGGTATTTTCTTTGAGTCATATCATGCTGATGGAAATTGAACTTATTTCCACCTGAACTTGTGTGGAGTTTCATCATAAACTAAGGAACTGCCAAATTACTGGGTTTTTTTTTTCATTGCAGCTGATGTAGGTGGTCAACTTGGATTGTTTTGTGGAGCCAGTATGATCACAGTCATAGAGGTTGTTGAATATATTTTCACCAACTTTTGCTGGATGTGTGTCTTTCTTCTACTGAAAGCACCAGAGCTTCCCAGTTGGACTACTTCAGATCAGATTGAACCACCAAGCAAGAAGAGAGTACAAGAATGTTAAGGGCTTACAGAAAAGGAATGAAAGGAGCTGTAAATTGCATTTGTTTTGCTTATAATGAAGGGGGCCCTATCATTCGTTCCAGAAATATTAGTGAAACATGTGTTTCTTATGCTTACAATTAGGGCTGTTGAATTAAAAAAAATTCGGTATAGTTCGGATTCGGCTGAATTCGGCTTGTTTAGATTCGGGATATGCCGAAGTCCGAACTCCCCCACTTCAGGTCCGTGCAATTCAGCGGGAATTCAAAGTTCGGGGAAAAAATTCGGCCGAATAAAGCCTTTAAAAACACAACCACGCCTTTCCGCGGCTCTGGAGGGGCATTTTGGGGGGTAGAGGTCCCAAACTTTCAGCGGAGCTTCAAAGGACGTTTCTTGAAAGACCCCCCAAGTTTTGTAAAGATTGGGTCGGGGGGGCTGAGATATGGGCCCCGAAAGGGGTCCCCCCACCCTTAATGTGCATTTCTGAGCAGAGCTTGCCGCCCACGCACAAAGCTCCCAGCCCCGACAAACAGCTGAGAAGTTTGCAAAGCATTGCAACACAACTGCAAAGCAACACGACTGCAGAGCAACACAACCTTGTTAGCAACACCTTTGCAACTGTGCAAAGCAACACCTGACACCTGGGAGTTTGCAAACCATGGAAAGGGACAGAGACAGCTAGCTATGCATAATGAGCAGGAGGGGTGGAATTTCCCCTTTTGCATGGGACTCCAAATGCATTCTTTAAGTCACCATTTGAAAACCAGTTTTGAGCAAGCATCCAAATAGACCTAACCGCTCTTATGAATGAGGAAAAACCTGAAGACACACAACTGAAACCCCCCCTAAACCAGGGGGAGAGAGACTCGACGGGGAACACACACCCCAGGCAGAACCGGCAAAAGCCCCCTTTGGCTTCCCCCCCAACCACAGAAACTGCTCCCTCCCCCCACACACACACAGACTCTGCTTCCCCCCCACACACACACACAGGAGAAAAATTATAGATTAAAGTCCCCAAAGGGGTCTTAGTGTGGCTGTCTTCTGTTCCATCAAGAGGGGCTGGGGAGGACTGGGTAATCCAAGACGATTCCATTTAGGCACAGGACATTTTGCTCTGGAGATGCATACATGATCAGCTGATCCATTCATCCCAATAGGGAAAAGGGGAAAGGGGAAAGCCCATATCTCGGGACCCCCTGACCCAATGTTTACAAAACTTGGGTGGTCTCTTAAGAAGGCTTGTCTGAAGCTCCGCTCAAAGTTTGGGATCTGCACCCCAAAAAATGCGCCCCCTGCAGCCACGGAAAGAGAAAAGGGGGGAGCCAATATTTCTGCCCCCACTGAACCCATCTTTACAAAACTTGGGTGGTATCTTAAGAAGGATTGTCTGAAGCTATGCTGAAGGTTTGGGGGCTGTATCCCCCAAAAAAGCACCCCCTGCAGCCACGTAAATGGAAAAGGGGGGAGGGAAAAGGGGTGGAGCCCATATCTCGAGACCCCCTGACCCAATGTTTACAAAATGGGGGGTATCTTAAGAAGGCTCATCTGAAGCTCCACTGAAAGTTTGGGGTCTGTACCCCCAAAAATGCACCCCCTGCAGCCATGGAAAGAAAAAAGGGGGAGCCCATATCTCGGGACCCCCTGACCCAATGTTTACAAAACTTGGGTGGTCTCTTAAGAAGGCTTGTCTGAATCTCTGCTGAAAGTTTGGGGTCTGTACCTCAAAAAATACGCCCCCTGCAGCCACAGAAAGGAGCAAATGTGCACAAGCACCCCCCACACACACACACACGAGGATTTCCCTCTCTCTCTCTCTCTCTCTCCCCGGCTGGCCGCACATCAGCTGATTCCTCCAGTACTCAATCCTGACAATTCCTCCAGTACTCAATCCTCCTGATTGGCCAGAAGAAGACCCAGCTTGGCCACCCATTGGCCCGGGAAGGAGAATGCTGCTTACTGACTGTTATGCTGCTTACTGACGCCCCGAATTGGCCGGATTTATTCGTGAACTCCCAAACTCGCTGAATTCGGCTCCCGAACTAAAAACCACCGAATCAGGGGAAATTCGGCTGTTTTTCAGTTCGGGCCGAACCGAATCAACAGCCCTACTTACAATACAAACTTCAGCACCTTTTAATATAAAGATGACCATTACTGAGCCAAAGGGGAATTCCCCTCCCCCCATTCCCCAGCTGCTGCTAATTGAGGGCAGGGCTGTGGCTCAATAGCAGAGCATCTGCTTTGCATGCAAAAGTTCCCAGGTTAATCCCTAGCATCTCTAGTTAAAAGGGTCAAGTAGTAGGAAAGCTACAGTAGATAATATTGACCTTGATAGACCAGCGGTCCAGCTCAGGATAAGGCAGCTTCAAGCTAATTCTGTGAAATTCAAAAGATTTTATGATAAATCCATGATTTGCTGTCCCAAAACAAACTAAAAAGTAAGGCTTTTGATAATAAGGAAGCATTGTACAAATCATGTGTGGAGCATTCACTTTATGTGTTACATTGGTTCCAGATAATGTTTGCTCAATCCTGCACAATTTTTCTTTTTACTACAGCCCCCCCCCCCCCCCATCCTACATGGCTTTTAGCCATGTACATCCCAAGATCCCCAGCAAAGCTGCTTTGCGTGATCAAAGGGTACTTGGGGCATGAACTCACTCCTCCATCATGCAATGATGGCCAATCATAGAATCATAGAGTTGGAAGGGACCACCAGGGCCATCAAGTCCAACCCCCTGCACAATGCAGGAAATACACAACTACCTTCCCCCTCCACACCCCTAGTGACCAGAAGATGGCCAAGATGCCCTCCCTCTCATCATCTGCCTATGACAACCACAATAATCCCCTGCAAATCTATAGGAATTACCTGGGGACTTTGAGGTTTGAGCGCAAACTTGAAGCACACCAGCTTTTGTTTGGAAAGGAATCGCCATGTCTTTTTCTTGCATGACACTTGTAGCATTCCTTGCAGATCAGTTCAGTAGCATGCTATTCTAAAAGGCCCAGAAAATAACTGCTGATTTTTTCTTCCTTTGACATATAAAAATACAAAATATCAAAAATATACAATTATAGATTAATGCAAAAAATGTACAGAAATATTTGTATATAAAGTTAATAAAATATGATATACCATTTAATGCAATTTCAAACTTCTAACACTGTCCAACTTCTATACTGTAGTACTCTAGTACATAAAAATGTTATCACGATGGGTAGCTGTGTTATTCTGTCGCTAGCAGTAGAAAAGAGCAAGAGTCCAGTAGCACCTTAAAGACTAACAAAATTATATTATATGTCACAATTTGTTCCCTTCATAGCCACTATCATTCACTGCTTTAGTTGTACAATTTTTTTCACAATAGTTTTTACCAAATACTGGCCCTGTTCACATCATACAGCAAGCTTGATCGGTTTTCATTTCATAGGTATTGTGGCGTTGATTTTACCCAGATATTAACATCTTCATTTAGGCTGCTGCCCTTATCGGCTTCAATTCAAAAGTGCAATGTCTCTCAAAGTATACACATCATCTTCTGTATTTTGTATACATCTCATGCAGGTAAGTGAGCAGATATAACAGATACTTAATATTCAGGGAGGAATAACTTCATGGAGGATACGGCCGTTTCAAATTCTTTGCAACTGAATTCTTCATCAGTCCTTCGAGCATGTTCCTCTTATATTGCACATCTTAATAGTAATAATGATGAATTTCAAAGTGCTGGATACAGGTTAGTTCCCAGAATGTTACCCTTCGTGGGAACTAACCTGTATCCAGCACTTTGAAATTCATTATTATTACTATTAAGAAGTGCAATATAAGAGGAACTTGCTCGAAGGACTGATGAAGAATTCAATTGCAAAGAATCTGAAACGGCCGTATCCTCCATGAAGTTATTCCTCCCTGAATATTAAGTATCTGTTATATCTGCTCACTTACCTGCATGAGATGTATACAAAATACAGAAGATTGATGTGTATACTTTGAGAGACATTGCACTTTTGAATTGAACTGTTCCTTGTTACCACCATCCCTGAGATGGTTTTGTATGTTTGTGCTTGATATGATTGTATGTGTTGTTCACCTTGTGTATTTATGAGTGCGTATTATATCAGACACAGTAGCATATAAACAGTCTTTGCACCTATATGTGTTTTTCGCTCCTGTACTGACTTCCTAATCTTCTGATACTAGTACAGTGGTGTCTATTTTCTCCCCCTCGCCCTTATCGGCTTAGCATAGAAAACTGCCACAATTTACCCATAAAATAGTTTGTTTTTGTTGTTAGACAGTTAAATTATTTTGCTGATAAGAAACACAGAATTCACTTGAAACATTACTGTTACAGATATTTATTTATCAGTTTACTTTTGTCTGGGGATAGTTCTGAGAATTTAATTCCAATTTGGTGGGAAGGGGAATTACACCAGAGTACGTGATTACTATCAAACCCAGTGGAAACACTGGTCTGATTGTAAATGTAATGCAACTAACTTTAATTCCAACATTAAAGAATCCAATTCAAAATGACAATAATTGGGCTCGAGTCATTTTTGCATACTCCCACTTCTTTCTACCATGCGCTGAAAAAGATGGGCACTCTTTCATATCCTAGCATCTTGTCCAGCCATGAGACTCAAAAAGAAATGTCTGTAATTCTACATGCATATTCTTTTCACATCCGCACATGTATTTAATATTTGGATATGCATACCAAATGAAAGAACACTCAGAACTTGTCAAAACACATGAGCCTCAAGCATTGAACCATGAAATTTAATTGAATTTATTTTCAATGAGATTCAAGCATATCTAATTTTCACTGGATTACAACCAAGAGTGTTTTACTACTCAACTAGGTTTTAGTGATAACCAATTTCTCATCTCTGCTCATTAGCTTGCTTCTGTACACTTTCTTGGAGAACTCATGAAGAAAACATTGTTTCCCCTTTCTACGTCATCCCCAAGAGTTCACTTAAACCCAGAAAGAATATACAGAGCTTTATTTCCTTTGCTTGCTCTCTCCCGTCTTTCCTAGTTTTTCACACTTTCATGCAATTTTTATCATCATCATCATCATCATTAACCGTTGTTATCTTTATTATCTTAATTTATAGTCTGCCTTTCTCACTGAGACTCAAGGCAGATTACACAGTCTAATTCAATTCAATCAACAGGATAAAACATTGAATAAACAGTGTAACAGGATTAGGATTATCGAAGACTATAAAGCATAAAGCATCAGACATACATTAAACGGAGCATAACATAGAAAATGCAATGAGAGTATGAAAATACTTAAGAGGCAACAAGTAATACATACTATTCACAGTGATATAGTCCACAGATCCATTCCCATCGTATTTGCCTAATGCATTTCTCATTAGAACAAAATACATTTTCCGCCATCATGATTTCAAATGCTCATTTCACTAATATAAATCCATTTCAACAATAGGAAGGGAAGGGCTAGCTCTGTAGTTGGGCATCACTAATTGCACTTCATCACCAGCAGATGTCCTTCTTGCCTTTGGTTTTCCTTGTACCAAATGAGAGAATTTCACAGAGTGCCCCCAAAACAATCATCTTTATCTTTGCAATGTGTGATACCTATTGGTAGTCATATGGATTTGCTACTATGGTCCCAGTCCAACTGTGCAGGAAGGCAGCAGTCAGCGTGCAAATGCAAAAATCTGTCGGGAGGTGCTAGAATAAGTTAACTCCTCTCATTCCTCCACCACCACCCCGCTGAGAATCTAACAGGTACAGTTCATTGATTTTTAATAGAAATACGCAAACATATAAAACTAATTACTAACATATATTAATCAATAGATCAATGCATAACTAATAAAATAATACATACATACCTCAATATGAAATTAAACACATTAAGAAACGAGTAATGAATTCTCCTAATCATCTTATTCTTAACATAACAAAGCACTGGATGCCAGCAGGATTCCCAGCATCCAACCACTTGAAAAGGATTGTCGAACTCAATTGTTTTAAGGGCCGAATATGACATCAATGTCACTTGGTCAGGCTGGGTCATGCCTTGACAGCCCAGATTGAGAGTGTGGGGTGGTTGCTTCAGCTGGCTCGTAGATCGGATAAGAGCTCTCAAAGGGCCCACAGGCCTTATTTTTGACAGCCCTGCACTAGAATGTTTCAAAACTAGGGTTGCAACCTCCAGGTACTAGTTGGAGATCTCCTGGTATTACATCTGATCTCCAGCCAATAGAGATCAGTTCACCTTGAGAAAAATGGCAGCTTTGGCAATATGGATTTGAAGCCCCTCCCCTCCCCAAACTCCGCCCTCCTCAGGCTTTGCCCCAAAAATCTCCCGCTGGTGGCAAAGTGGGACCTGGCAACCCTATTCAACACAGTTATGCTCACCATTTAATCAAATCCCATACTCTTATGGAATGTATCAAGATTTCATATGACATGTATTCTTGCTGTTTTTGAATAGGGTTCAAGACAGTCGGGTTCAAGGCAGTAGGATCATAGAGGAGAGAACCCATTAACATCCACCTATGGATCAGGGTACATTTATCCCATATTTTTATCCCATCCTTCCTCTGTGTTGTTCAGGGTGATGTACCGATCTTCACCCCCATCCATTTTGTCCTCAAGACAACCTTGTGAGGTAATTTAGGCTGTGAGATAACAACGGGCCCAAAATCATACTGGTGAGCTTCAGGGCTGAATAGGGATTTGAACCTGTGTCTTCCAAGCAGAAAAGGTGTCAGCAGTTGGCAAGGTGGGGCAGATGTCAAATTCTGAGAGCTTCCCAAGGACTCACTCATAGGCATAAGCCTGATGCCCCTGCTGTGAAATAACTATTTCTTTTATAAACCCAAAGTCCAAGGGCATCTTAAAGACTAAGAATTGCCATTTGCCATTGCATATTCACCAGTAATTCCCGGCTGCAGTAAAGGGCAGAGGTTCAGGTTTCAGACCAAGGGCCATAAAAGCAAGAAGCAAAAGAACCATTAAACTCAAAAGCAAGAATTAATACCAAGCCTTGACTCCTTCCCACTCCTTCCACATAAGGATTTTCTTTCACATATCTATAGGGATGAAAGGCTCTGCTGTCAGTACAACTGGGAACAGTAATAGAAAGACTGATGAGTTAGAATGGCAGAAATGTTTACAATGAAAATTAATGGCCAACTTTATCTTAAAGAGTGGTGGAATTATTTCTCAGTTGTAAATGTCTAATGAATCCCCATTGTGAAGCAGAATGGGATATTTTAAAGATACCGCATTTGAGAAGCTCTGGGATCCACTTGATTTAGGAACCATGAGCTATTTTTCCATGTTAACTGGTCAGTGTATAATATACCAAATTAATTTTTCAATGAAAGCCGAGCTCTTCCACTATGGCTGCACCCACAAGGTAATGATTTTATATTATTTCTCTTTACCAGAGTAAGCAAATTGAAATGGGAAAGAGTGTGGTTAATTTAAAAAATGGTAGAGCCAAAGGGGAAGGGCCAAATTGAAGGGGGTGGTTAGATAAGAAAGGGACTGTACCAAATGGGAAACAAGGCCAAGTTTTACTCTGTCACCTTGGGCCCATGCAACCTGGAGTTGGCCTTGCTTCCAAGTTCTGGTCCAGTACTGTAACCACTACTCAATTCAAGCATGTGCTCTAGTGGGAGAAAAGTATGTTAACAAATAGAATTAATGGGCTCTTAAACATTTCAAATCCATTCATTTCAAAGGGAGAGGCTTACAGAAATATAGGCTTAACTTTCCCACTGATATAAATGAGGCTTTAGGGTTTGGTTAGGGTTGCCAGATGCAGGTTGGGAAACTCCTGGAAATTTGGGGATGGAGCCTGGGGAGGACAGGGTCCTCAGTGGGGTACAATGCCATAGAGTGCACCCTCCGAAGCATCCATTTTTTACAGAGGAACTGATCTCTGTAGTCAGTCTGGAGATGAGCTGTAATTCAAGGGGATCCCCAGGTCCTACCTGGAGGCTGGCATCTCTAGGCTGGATCCAGCCAGATTTTTCACTCAGTTCCTTCCTTATTACAGCCCACATGCCTGTGGTCCCATAATCCCCAGCATAACCTTTTTGGTGGTCAATGGAAAAGCTGGTTGGCTCATCTAATTTTATCTACATAACTGCTTGTTTCTCTGAAACTTTCACGGGAAAATAGAAGAGATGTTACTACTACTGATTTTCTATGGCCTGAAAACATAAACTAGATCTTTTTTTGCACAAAACCTGAAAGTTAATAGCACTGTTGCAGACTATTTTTCACCCATCTCATGATGATGTAGTCCATTGGTTAAGTGATAAACAATTTCATTGTGCTTTAGTAACTGTGACATTAATTGTTCTCACAATATTATCTCTAATGATATACTGCAGAGTTTATTTAAACCAATTAAGTATAATCAACTTTTTAAAAATAACTGGTTTACAGTCCTCAGTGCTATTTCATTTCTTCTTCTACTTCTAATGATTGCATTAATTGTGCTTTGATTCTCATTAAAATGCTCACTTTTTGAGACCATCTTGAGTCTGACTACAGTTTTGATCAATGCTGTGAAATATCATTTAGATGCTGTTTGGAATACAAATGACAAACTTTGTTTAACTTGAAATAAACCAGACACACATGAAGAGATTCAGTGTACCCAGTTAACATCCACCCATAAAGTACAACGCTGCCTTTATTAAAACATAGGTCAAAAACCCAAACAATTCACTTTTGGAGGAAGTTTTCAGTATTTGCATGTCATTGATAAGACGACTGCTAATAACATGTCACCAATAAGACACAGAAATATACATGTGAAACAAGTAAATTAGATTGCTTTTCACACTTCCTTTAGAAATAAGTATCCATACCAAGTATTTAAAGTAATGATTTGGTCTTAAGCATGTTTACATAGCAGTCAGTTTGATTGGCTCCAATGGAACCTACGCCTTAATAATTGTGCTTAAGGTAGTATTAGTAAGGGTGGGATCGGGGACAGAGAGTGGCATTCGGAGGGAGAGTTTCAACACGACACCATAGTTCTTAAAACCACTCCAAATGCCCCAAAAGATGAGTGGAGGAACACAGCTGGCAAATGTTGCCTTGTCTGTCCAGGGATGGTGCTGCTGCCCTGCAGGGGATCTCTCGGATTTTTAAAAATCACTTTATCCTTATTATAAATTATCAAGATTCCTTTTTCCTGATTTCCTGTTTCCTCATTTTGGAAAGCTTCATGATATTTTTGAAAAATTCATCTCAGAAGATATGTCTAAAAGGCAAGTGAAGTCTCATTCCCACAAAACCCAGGTGCACATCTATCCACATGGCAGGTCATAGCAGTCTACCTATGGTTTGCACTCCCTCACCCATTGCTTGGATAAACAGTAATGAGAATGGGAACAGGCAACTATGCACTTACACAAGTAAGTTATTGTTCTCCTTGTCAGTTATATGTGTATAGAGGGCAAGGTCACAAGCCAAAATATTCTTCCATGTCTGTGAAGATAACCTACCGTATATACTCGCGTATAAGCCGAGTTTTTCAGCCCAAAAAAAGGGCTGAAAAAGCCGAACTTGGCTTATACGTGGGTCAATACGGTAGGGGAGGGGAGGGGGGAGGAGGGAGGAGGGAGGAGGGAACTTACCGCCATCACGCTGCGCCCGGGAGCTTTCCTCTGGCCGGCAGGAACCTGGAGGGGCCAGCAGGAGGCCCCTGCCGGCCGCGCCGCCGGCTCTCAGGCGCTCGGGCGTCTTCTTCCTGCCGGCAGGGGCCTTCCTAGGCTGGCAGGAGGCCCCTACCGGCCGCGCCGCCGCCACCGACGCGCCCAGGCGCCTTCCTCCGGCCGGCAGGAGCCTGGAGGGCCTCCTGCTGGCCCAGGAAGGCCGCGCCGCCGCCGATTAGCTGCGTCTCCCGGTAAGTAGGGGGTTCAGGGGCTCTTCCCCCTCCCCCCCTTGGATGGCACTGGGGTCGGGGTGGGTTGGGGTGGGTCGGGAGGGCCCGGGAGGCTGGCGGGAGGGCGACCAGGGGCAGGGGCCCTGCGCTCTAAAATAGCGGCCGCCATTTTAGAGCGCAGCATTGCCAGTAAAGGGAATTTCTTATTGACCCTCGGCTTATACGCGGGTCAATAAGAAATTCCCTTTTCTGGCCTCAAATTTGGGGGGTCGGCTTATACTCGGGTCGGCTTATACCCGAGTATATACGGTACATTTCTGGGCTGTGGTTCTATTTGCACATCAGTTATTATGGGGTAATGTACATGAACCTGCCAAATATTGATTCGGACCCGCGGTCCGTTTACCTGGGGTCAGCTACTCTGACTTGCAGCAGTTCACCATGATCTCAGTAGGCTCAGGATTTTACACATCTCCTGATACGTTAACTGAGATGCCAAAGATTAAAACTGGAACCCTCTGCATTTGAAGCGGGTGCTCGACCAGCAAGCTATGCCTTCTTATAATAACTCTTAACCAGTTAACTAGACATTTGAAATGAAAATTACTGAGGAAAGAGTTGACATCTTTGGCAGAATCTGAAACACTTGTTTTACATTTTTGCACTGAGTGTGAAGGTGGGGGGGGGGGGGGAAGGCCAAACGACCAGGGAACGACCAAAATGTTAAAGATGTGTATGTAAGGATTGGCAAGTGCCACAGAGCACTAGCAGAGAGGTGTGAACTGGGACAGGAACTGCCTGCTGACATCTGCATGACCCCACCTTCTCTCCTCTGCTGCTGCCTAGTAGCACTACTGATATGTACTCATCTGGTTCCCCTCTCTGTTGCCACGCAGATTATTGTGAGCCAGTGGCTGCTGAACTCTCAGCTTACATCCCAAGAAAATCGATCATGTAAGCAACAGCAAGATTGTTAATTCTGGTGGGTACTTTTTCTACAAAGAAACATCTGTGAATGACTCTATGTTGTCATCAAGTTTGTGTTGACAAAACAGCCTGAATGTCCTTGTTTGTGTAGATAGAGCTCATTTGCTCAGAACAACCCTCATAACTCTGCAACACAAGTGTACAAACAGCCCTTTGTTAGTAGAACCTGCTGCTGGAACCCACTTGACAGATGGAATGATGACTTTGTATATAAAATCCAGGGTTAAAACTGTCTGAGGTTCATGAGATTCTCTTAAGGGTGGTTGGATTTTTCTTAAGATTTGATTTCCAGCACCTTGTCCTGTCATTATAACATATTCTTTTGGCATCATAATATTTTTTAAGTTCAGGTCCAGGACAGGTCAGACATTCAGAATATTCAGGATGTATCCATATATTTTGTGCCACTACCTGAAGGGACTCCTCTAACAGATCAATGTGTGACTGCCAAGCAAATGATTTGTGGAGAACGGTGCTGCATTTATGGACAATCCAGTCAACAGTCTTCTTGGTCTGAAAAAAATACACCACTGGGACTGCTGCGATGCAGGAACTAGAGGGACAAAATTGGGAGGGGGGTCATCCTGAAGGCCAGAGGAACCGGGCAAGTCCTGTGGTTTCATTTCATATGGTGTTTTGATGGGATCTGGGTGGTGTGAGGGAGGGGAAAGAGAATCCTTCTCTGGGAACCTGTGGAAGCTCTTGACAACCCTGGCATGAGGTGAAGATGTCAACTAGTCCTCACCGTTTTATTATGTATGTCTTGTTGCTGCTGCTATTGTTGAAACTATTATTGAGATGGAGTGGACATTTTATTTTGAATGCCCTTATGAGTCAAGCTTGAGCTTTTCGCATCCTCTGAGATTGTTCAAAAGTATCACAAAACTTTCCAAAATGAGGAAACAGGAAATCAGGAAAAAGGAATCTTGATAATTTAAAAGGATTAGAATTAAAGTGATTTTTGAAAATTTGAGATCCCCTGCAGGGCAGCAGCACCATCCCTGGACAGACAAGACAACTTTTGCCAGCTGTGTTCCTCCACCCACTTTTTGGGGCATTTGGAGTGGTTTTAAGTACTAGAGCCTTGAAGAGGAGCCCCCACTAGTGACGTCCATTGCTGAGGTTGCTTAGCAACTCTTTCTGGGGGGAAGATTATGTCCGCCCAATGCACTGCCTCCCTAGAGAATCTATCAGGAGCAGCACAGCAGGATCATCTGGGGATTGGTGTCAGGACTTTGGCTAGTTTTGTCCCACCCAGATCTTTCACCAGTGCTGCAAAGAGTCAGAGGAGCAGCTCTGGCTTATTAAAAACAAACAAACAAAAACCCAGGGTTTTTGTTGGTTAGTTAGTTGGTTTTAAACATTGTGTAGCATGGTATGCCACCTTGCATGCTAACACTGATAGAAAGGCAGCATATAAATGTTCCACATAAAACTGAGAGCAGTACTGTTGTGACTGAAGATAGGTTTTCCAGCTGAAAGAACTTACTCCCGCTATTGTCCTTTTAGTGATTTCAAATCTTGGAAGTGTGTAATCCTTTTCAGGATTGAACCTCCTGGCCAAAGACTAGGATCCTCATTTGTTCTTGGATGCAGATCACTGATGCATGTACACAATATTTAATGTTCATTAGTAGTACTTTAACAGTACATAAAAGTGCCTGACTAATGCTAAATACTAATATTTTAAAATAATATTTATTGATAATTATTGGTTACTATATGAATGTTTTGCAAGTTCTGGTGGGTGTGCTGGAGCCTGATCCTTCCAAATTAGGTATCAAGAGAAAGTACACGGTCCCTGAATGAACTGAACTAAATTTAAATGGAACCATATATCAATGGTATGTTGTCCTTTCTTCCCAGGTGTGGTCTTAATATATTTTGCACCTGAGGCACAAGGGTGGCTTCACCCCAGACACAATTGGAGGATAAATACTCTCCAGACCCACAGAAATGGACAGGAGGTAGAACAATGGCATCCCTTCTAGAAGTCTGCCTGATATGAAACTCTTTGTGCTTTGAGTTTAAGGGATTGTTTAAAAAAATACAAATACACTGCCATTCTAAGTACCATTACACCCTTCTAAGCCCTTCAGAGGACTTGAAAGAGTATAGCTCTACTTAAAATGGCACTCTCCCCCTTTTTTTTTATTTCTATACCCATACAAGTTTCTAACCATATTCCCACATTTGGTAGGAATCGTGCTAATTGTAAACACCATTTTTCCTGTTATGATATTCATTTGAACCACATGGGTGAAAAACATTTCCATGATTCAGATTTCACTGGAAATGTTTATAAGAGCATTAGGTAACACTTATAGGAACTCATTGTTTGAGGGAGGATGACATTTTCACTGTTTTGATTTGGATCTTAAAATATTTTATGTTCAGTTTAGAATGCCAGATTATACCACTCTCCTTGCCAGGAGACACACTTACAGAGAGAGCAAGGAGGCAGGAAGAGGAGAAGGAGACAGGGAATGCAATAGAAACCACTCATACCTCTAGCAAGCAGGAAACAGATGTTTCATATCTCTCTAAAGTATATGTGGAACATGATCTGTTGAACTGATATCATGAGCATTGGCCTACTCTACTGTGGTCAATGCTGCTGGGTTTCAGTCAGAACACAGGCAGCTTCTGAAATACAGATCAGGAACACAATTGTTATATCTTTCTGCCATTCCAAGGCTATGGAGAAAGAGGAGGTGGAGGAAGAGGAGGAGAATAACAATGGCTGGATAATGCATCATAAATATTAGGAATTATAGCACTTAGAAAAGTTTATTATTCACAATCTGTGAGGGTCTCTGTGCCTCTGCTTTCCATCACCTGCTTTGTTATCAGTGAACTCGTAAAAGCAGTTCACACCTTCTGGTCCCAGGCGCCTGGCCTGATTGCCCCATGTATCTCCCCCCCCCCGCTGTTCTTCCTGCCAGTACTCCCTCAGGCCGATGCGGCCTTGGAAGTGTGATAGCTTCAGCAGACTTCCTGGGACTCGTTTGATGTTTTGTATTATGCCAAGCTTGTAACTTCCCATAACAATAAGTGTGAACCCCAGTGCCCCTGTGCCCTGGAGTCAATATATTCTGTAAACCCGATAAGCCCCTCACTTGCAACTTTCTACCTGTGCCTGTCTCATCTCCTGATGTCTTCAATAAATCTGTTGTTTCCGTATCAACGCCTGAGCAATTGATTTGGAGAAATAGACTCAGAGAGGGGGGAACTCTCACACAATCACAAGTGTGAACAATAAGATGACCCCTTTCAGGAAGCAACAACTTCTATTAATGAGGCATTTGTTACATTTGTACCTTAACCATTCGCTTTGGCACTAAGAATGTTCAAGGCTTGCTTATTTATTTATTTACATATTTATACCCCACCTTTCTCCCTGGCTCAAGGTAGCTTACAAATTCAAATGTGAAACATACAAAATAAAATATTGTCGAAGGCTTTCACGGTCAGAGTTCATTGGTTCTTGTAGGTTATCCGGGCTGTGTGACCGTGGTCTTGGTATTTTCTTTCCTGAAAATACCCGCTCCTTCCAGGCATCTCCCACCCAGGTGACAGCAAATTCTAGACAGCACTCACTTACATTTCTGTGACGCAGATGGCTTGTATGATGTGACATTTCCAACTAGTAACCTGCAGTAGGGCTGTCAATTCGGTTCGGTCCGAACTGAAAATCAACCGAATTCCCCCTGATTCGTTGCTTTTCTGTTCGGACGGATCCGAACTCAAAACTGGCGGGCAACCGGGGGGCCCGAATTCAGCGAGTTCGGGAGTTCGCGAATAAATTCGGCCAATTCGGCTGTCAGTAAGCAGCATAACCGTCAGTAAGCAGCATTCTCCTCCCCCGGCCAATCGGTGGGCAAGCTGGGTCTTCTTCTGGCCAATCAGTCAGGATTGAGTACTGGAGGAATCAGCTGATGTGCGGCCCGGCCAGGGAGAGAGAGAGAGAGAGCGAAATCCTCGTGTGTGTGTGGGGGGGTGCTTGTGCACATTCGCTCCTTTCTGTGGCTGCAGGGGGCGCATTTTTTGGGGTGCACACACAAAACTTTCACTGAAACTTCAGATGAAGCTTCTTAAGGTACCCCCCAAGTTTTGTAAACATTGGGTCAGGGGGTCCCGAGATATGGGCTCCCCCCTTTTTCTTTCCATGGCTGCAGGGGGCGCATTTTTGGGGGTACAAATCCCAAACTTTGAGCGGAGTTTCAGACCAGTGTTCTTAAGATACCCCCCAAGTTTTGTAAACATTGGGTCAGGGGGTCTCGAGATATGGGCTCTCCCCCTTTTCCCTCCCCCCCTTTTCCATTTATGTGGCTGCAGGGGGCGCTTTTTTGGGGATATAGCCCCCAAACGTTTAGCATAGCTTCAGTGAATTATTCTTAAGATACTACCCAAGTTTTGTAAAGATGGGTTCAGTGGGGGCAGAAATATCGCCTCCCCCCTTTTCTCTTTCCATGGCTGCAGGGGGCTCATTTTTGGGGGTGCAGACACAAAACTTTCACTGGAACTTTAGATTAAGCTTCTTAAGGAACCCCCCAAGTTTTGTGAACATTGGGTCAGGGGGTCCCGAGATATGGGCTTTCCCCTTTCCCCTATTGGGATGAATGGGGCAGCCGATCCGATCCTGTGTGCATCTCTCCAGAGCAAAACGTTCCGTGCCTAATTGGAATCATCTTGGATTACAGCCCGTCCTGCTGGAACAGAAGACAGCCACAGTAAGACCCCTTTGGGGGCTTTAATCTATAACTTTTCTCCTGTGTATGTGTGTGTGTGTGTGTGGGGAAAGCAGAGTCTGTGTGTGTGTGGGGAGGGAGCAGTTTCTGTGGGTGGGGGGGAAGCCAAAGGGGGCTTTCGTCGGTTCTGCCTGGGGTGTGTGTTCCCCCTCGAGTCTCTCGCTCCCTGGTTTGAGGGGGGAGGTTTCAGTTGTGTGTTGCAAAGGTGTTGTTTAACAAGGTTGTGTTTGCAGTTGTTTTGCTAATTTCTCCGCTGTTGTCGGGCTGGGAGCTTTGTGCGTGAGCGGCAAGCTCTGCTGAGAGATGCACAACATTAAGGGTGGGGGGACCCCTTTCAGGGCCCATATCTCAGCCCCCCCTGACCCAATCTTTACAAAACTTGGGGAGTCTTTCAATAAACGTCCTTTGAAGCTCTGCCAAAAGTTTGGGACCTCTAAGCCCAAAAATGCCCCCCCCCCAGAGCCGCGGAAAGGCACGGTTGTGTTTTTAATGGCTTTATTCGGCCGAATTTGTTTCCGAACTTTGAATTCCCGTCGAATTGAACGGATCCGAAGTGGGGGAGTTCGGACTTCGGCACGTACCGAACCCACAAGGGCCAAATTCGGCCGAATCCGAACTGTACCGAATTTTTTTTTTTTTTTTGACAGCCCTAACCTGCAGGCCTTGCTGTTTTCCATTTCTGGGACCTTTAAGGATTAAATGGGGAAAGGCCAGTCCATGTCATCCAGAAAGTGGCTCGCCACTTAAGACTGGGAGGGATGTATTTTTCACAGCAAGTTTTCAAGGCACTAAAACAATATAAGAAGTAGGTACGTCAACATCACGGGTAAAACTGACACTACAAACAGGCCTGCCAGACTTCAAGCTGATAAAAGCCAGCATGACTTTTCCAAAATCTGTTTGGGTTTTTAATTTTTTTTTTTGGAAAAACAGTGCCTAGCAGTATTGCCCTGACACCAAGAGCTTATTAATTATGGGAATGCACAGAAGATAACATTCTTCTTGAGAAATGGACGTTGAACTGAGGCGGAGGGTCTGGCCATACCAGTAATATGTGCAGCAATCATCTTCATTGCTCTACATCTGCCTTCACACAATCAGCTCCAACAGATGGTTCCATGTGGTTTTTCACAGAACAGTCTCAAGTGAAGGAAGGATATGACCTTTTCAGAACAAACTTGCAGGGGAAATGATATTAGCAGTTTTGGGTGTCAGGCTGCATTTTCTAAATATAGCTGCTTGGTGTCAAAATGCAAATAATTGCTGAAGGCTTGTATATCCTGAAGTAACAAAGATGCCTGCGTGCACACACACACACACACCACCATATAACTACAAAATACTATGTTTCAGTGAAGCCCTTAGGCAAGTCTTGCCATTGACTTATATGCCAGGCATTTCATGAATGATGCTAATTATATGTCAGGATGTAGATCTTGCTGAGGTAGGACACCAACATCAAGATTTTAACAGAACATAGGCTAGTTGCAGTTACTTGTTTGAGATGTAGGCAGCATGGTCTGAGAACATGGGCATGTTAGAGAAGTGAATCCCACCATAATCAATACTTGGTCTTTGCTACTTTGGGCTTCTCACAGCTAGGGAGGCTTCTTGGATGGGTCTAGAAGGTAATTAAAGCTTTCTTAAGGGATGAGGGTGGGTCTAGTACCTTGAAGAAATCAACTGTGAACCCCCCCCCCATTTGAACAAGCTCTTATTGGAGTAAACAGCTATCAGCCAGTGGCAATTATTTTCATCTTGGGCGCATCATCTATGGAATACACCCCCTCCCCCACACAGTTGTTGACACAGCAATTCATCTTTTCTTCATCTTCAGACTTTTGGGGGGCCCAAGTCTTTGGTTAATTTTCTTCCATTGCTGTGAGCTGGCTTTTATTGTTGTTAATATATATTTTATATTGCTTTACTGCATTGCGATTTTATCTGGAACCTGCCTTAGAAGTCTACAGCTAAGAAATGGGATATAAACAGATGGACAGACCGTCCATCTTTTAGACAGATGGACAGACCGTCAGCATTAAATGTTACTGTGTAGACAACTGAAAATTTGTTGAAATTGGAAAAGAGGATCCCCTACCAAACACTAGAGTGCCATATTTATGCTTCACTAGGTAACTACTTCTATTGCTCCAGTGTTTATACAACCCAAGCTATGAACATCAGTTAGATGCTTCATGTGACTAGAATAGAACAAATCAGTAATTCAGATGGTGACATGATGATCCAGTTAGCAACCCATTAAGCTAAACTACTAGGCACCAAGCTGCTTTGTTGATGTCCTGGTTTGACTCATATAAAGAAGAGAGTTCAAAATTAGGCCTCTAGCCAATCCTCTTTCAAAATAACTCCATGACTGCAGGAGCTGCGCTAAGATTGATGCCATTATATTGTCTGAAACCTTTTTGGACAATGCCTGCCTGAGCCTTTCTGCATCCTGACCCCAGTATTCCCTTTCTTCGTCATCCACAAATTTCTGTAGCTTTGATCATTTCTTGGTAATGGTGTCTGTTTCCGGCACATCCCAACGCTGCTGCACTGGTGCAGAATTTCAGACGGCAGAATTTCATGGGATGTATTGTGCTGGGTCAGCTATTACAGAAGCCCCTTCTACACATGCAACTGATTGTAGGAAAATATTGTGTTCCCTTTGTAATAAAAAGGACAATGTGTGTACGTTTACACACACACACAAACGGCAGACGTGCACCACTTGAAGTCCCATCCTTACTACTTCTATAGAACATCCAAAACACAGCTGAAACAAAATGAATATGGTATATGTTACAGATGTACTATATGAGGATCTGGTTCTCTAAGGATGCTTGGGTTATTGAACTACAGAGTCCCATTGTTGCGAGACCATCAACCAAAAAATTAGATCTGTCTTTTTCAGCAAGTGGGAAGTCTGCATACTTACACTGAATTTGAGATCAAGACATGGCTTACAAAATACATAAATAAGACAGACTGTATTCATAAGATTGGGGATAATGTATATTTATTATATCAGGTCCAATATTAACATATTTTTTCACTGAAAATTTAAAAAAAAAACCTTCCAGAGATCAGTGGGGAAAGCCCATAATTTAAAATCTTTCGTACACAATAACATAAGACATTTATACATATATTTTGTGTTGATTATATATATACTGGTTACGACTATTTATACATAACATTTATATGTACATATATATTTATACATGTGCACAGTGGTTTCTTATAAAGACAAAGGGTTACTTATAACAATAAACTAATAAGAGACATTATTCATACAATTCATCTAAAACAAACTCATCAGTCTTGACAAATCTAGAGCTCAAGACAGATAACCAGAAGTTCATAAAAATATGAACATTGTTTACATGGCAGTCATACTGACACAAGTCAACACAGAAGGACACAGGATGAATCCGAATAATCAAGGGTCTTAATATACTCAGATCCTCCCCCCCCCCCGTTTCAAGCAACAAATCAAGGATATTTTTGAAAATTAGAACAACTTAAAGTTTTTTTTGGCATGGCTCAGGCAGTTCTGTTTGAATCCTGGGAAAGTGTGAATGTAGAGGGGAAGAAGGACTGAATCCTGCCTCCCCAGTCCCCACACATTCATCCAAAGATTTGATCAAGGTGTCGCATGTAGTTCTGTATGTACAATTGAGGGAAGGGAACGACCCGTCCATGCCAGGAAACCTTTGCCATCATCTCTGTACAGTATAACATTGTCCAGAATAATGGAGAACTTGTGAGTTTTCATAGGCCACCCTGATTTGGGGATAAATCTGGTCAGTCTCAAGGTCCAAAAATTGTGTCATATTCTGGCACTTAAAACTGGGTTTACAAATGGATTTGTTTGGAACTACTCCCACACACAACCACCACAAGGGGCCCCCTCATAATATCATCATACATGATATAAAAAAGTTGTCTTGCAAAATATTATCATGAATCAGCTTTACCACTATTAAACAGTTAGGAGAAAAGGGAGAGAATGTAATCAGACTTAGAACAGAAATTTGCACACATTTCCAAGTGGTACATAACATTATACAACCTACCCTTCTTTTCTGTGTAGAAAATGCATATGTTGTATCAGCACACAGCCAACACATAGGAAAAGAGCAACTGACAGTGCATTGAAGCTAACTTCTAGAACAAACTAAAATATTTCACAACAGTAGACAGATGGATTAGTAGAGTAAGTGGAAATCAGAATGCCAAATCCCTCTCATAAAAATATCAAGGCTCTGAGTTTAGGAGTCTTTCCTCCACTTGGAATTTTTTTTTGTCCAGAAACCATTTTGAGTCACACTACCATAAAGACTGTGATGATTAGTCACTAGAAAAGGCCATGGGAAGCACATGGCAGTATACACTACATTAACGTGGCTAACCGGATCACATCTGACTGAGTTCATGTTGGATAATATGGCAAGACCAAAGGAAAGATAACCACAGCAGCAATATTACAATATCAAAAGCTGAATGAACGGAAAAAATGCAGCCAGTTTAAAAGAAAATGTCACTATTGGGAACATTTCCCATGAGCAAACATGAAAGGTACCGAAGCAAGAGCAGAAGCATCTAATTACTACCAGACAGAGTTAGTGACAAGACATGGTGTTCCACCCTGTTCGTTGTCTTCGTGGGCTTCTCTTGACTTAGTTAGCATCATGAGTTACTTCCTTGAAGGCATGCAAGAAAAGGTTTGAGAAGTGAGGGGTTGGGTTTGTGGAAATCATAGATAACAAGTTAAGTATATTCTAACATCGCTGTATTAAAAACAACTGGAGCAGTGCTCAGGGAGGCAGTGTTCGCAGAGAAATGTATCTATATGCGTTTGGAACATCTTATAGAGTCCAAGAGAAAGATCATGAAGAGGCATGTTTCGAGGAGCTCATTGCCTAAGCCTAATTAACCCCCCTCTCCTTACCAATCCAGGATAGTGTAAGCTTTTCATGAAAGTGGGAGTCCAGGCGGAAGGATTTATTAGGATGAGAGCTTCTTAATTAATCACATCACTTTTTAAGCTGGAAAGGGGGCAGAGCTCCTAACAGCATGAAATATCCTGACATGGGGTGAGAGGTAAAAACAGGATATTGGGATAGGCCTCATAGAGAGGTGAGATAAAAATGTGCCCCCTTCCCATATTATACCCTTCAGGTTTTGGGCTAGATGAACAGCTTCCCTCCCCCATGTCCCAAACCTCAGCCATGAGCTAGAGAGTAACTGGGCTGTAGAGCCAGGATGTCAGGATTCAGAGAGCAGGAAGTTCCTCATCTAGTGTCAGATTTCAGTAGTCTCACACTATTGCACTGTGGGAAGAATTCCCTAAAATATTATATGTTTTGGGATTCCTCATGGGCCAAACCAGGAGCAGTGCAGAATCAATACACAGTTCTCATTTCAGCTTACAGGGTCTGCTAAGTCTGAAACTTTCCCCACCATGGACTTGCTGCAAACATTTTTCTCATCCTCATTTGTCACAGGCGATTATAAAATATATGCTGATAATTTAATGGGACCCAGTTCTGATTACTGGTCTCCAGCAGCAGCTCCTTAAATCTTGTAGGAGAGGAACCCAGTGAAGCCTTGCCCCCCCCCCCACAACTGGCCTGATGCTGATTGGACCCTGGGCACGATTGCCTCCAACCATAAACTGCCGGGGGAGCCAGGTAAGAACCCCCACCCCTCCCTCGCTCCCAAGCCCCCTGACAACAAAAGGGTGAGTTCTGGGCTGTCATTTCTGATTACCGTCTCAGTGGGCAAGGGAGGATATAACCTGCAGAAATTTATCAAAAATCATCCATCATGCATTGAATGATGAGGAATGGCTAATCCCCACCCCGTTTGCAATGATCTTTTGATTTACTCCTCACAAGGGTTATTTTGCAGTCCTTTTAACAATAAGGTATAACTTGGCTTTGAAAAATAACTTTTCAAGGTTTACCTGCTCACCTAGTTTTGCTGTTTATAAGCTCTAGACTGAACAAAGAACATTTCTTTCTTTTTTTACCCAGAGTCCCTTTGCCCATGTAAAACATGCCTAAGTTAATCCATTATTTGCACCTTTGGTAGAACTATAACTTTAAATCTGTTTGTTGACCCAAAAGAGAAATATATTTTCCTATAATAAATTTTGTTAATTAAGAAGCCATTAGCACGGAGCCAGTTATGTGAGCTAAAGAGCTTTCAGTATTAGAGCTAGGACAAACAGTGCATTTAAATACTAAATCAAAGTGCTAATATTTTGAAAACTCTTTTTGAACAGAAAGTGTACTAAGGGAAGGCAGTGAATGATGGCCTGGGTGTGAAAGGCTGACATCATTGAACAGAAGCCAGTAATAGTGACCTATTCTATGATACAGCTAAGAACAGACAATGTATAATACCAGTACTAATCTAGAAGGAAGGCAGAAAAGTGTGGTAAATATTTAAACACTTGGCACTCTCTCAAGGACATTTTGAAACACAAAAACCAGTTTCTAACGCATGAACACCAGGGACAAATAGCAGACATTAATCTGCTGTCAAGATAGCAAATATATTAATGCAACAATGTTTTTTTTTTTTTTTTTTAATGGCTCATTTCTTCACGGGAACATTTCATTTTGCAACAAACACAGCTCTGATGGTTTCGGTCATTTGTTCATATTTATGCCTTGCATTTTTTTAAACAGACCCTTTCATTAGTCATACCTCTGTCTCTGTGCACTTTCTGGACAAAAACCAAACTTGCATTGGTTCTTTTTTACCCTTCATTGAAACAGGACCTCTGTGTTCCAGGTGGAATTGCGGGTCTGAATTTTCAGGAGTCATAAGACATCTGCAATTAAAGATAACCAAAAGGGCACAGATATTGTTAAACCTGAAAAGGATAGAAGGTGACACACAGGACCTTGAAGGACTCAAAACAAGCCTATGTCTTTATCAAGTACATGTTCCTTGGATTTGACATAGACTATAGTTGACACCAACAGCCTGACTATAATTTCTATCCCATGTCTAAGTAATCCAGCCAGTTGCAAAAATAATAAGCAAAATAAAACTGGGAAATTGCTATGAGGAAAGCAAAAATCCTTGGGTCCATATGATTCCTGGATCAAATTTCTTTCTGGTGCTGTTAACTGGTTGATACAAATAGCCTGTAAAAAGGTAAAGGTTGACTCATTCCTGACCCATGGGGTGATGTCACATCCCAACGTTTTCTAGGCAGACTTTGTTTTACAGGGTGGTTTGCCAATATCCTGCACTCATTAGTTTATACCCAAGTCAAAGAACATGGAGGGGGGGCACAACAAGGCACTGGGTGCAAAGCTCAAGATTGTGTGTGCGTAAAGTGCCGTCAAGTTGCAGCCGACTTATGGCGACCCCTTTTGGGGTTTTCATGGCAAGAGACTCAGAGGTGGTTTGCCAGTGCCTTCCTCTGCACAGCAACCCTGGTATTCCTTGGTGGTCTCCCATCCAAATACTAACCAGGGCTGACCCTGCTTAGCTTCTGAGATCTGACGAGATCAGGCTAGCCTGGGCCATCTAGGTCAGGGCAAAGCTCAAGATTAAGTCTTGTTCTTTAGGGTAGACCTAACAAAAAGAGTCTCCCCAACCAATGCCAAGCTGACTGGACAGCAGGGAAATGCTGCAAATGGCCACAAGGGTGCTGCAGGCAACAGTCAACCACTCTGCTTTCCCTCTGTTTTCCACCCACATCAGGTACAAAAGGTTAGTGGGGTGTTGGACTTTCTTGATAGACTAATTACTCATACTAATGTAGCTTGCTGGTCAACTTTCAACCAACCTCCTCAAGTGAGATGCCGGCCAACTGAATGAACCCCTTGCTCTCAAAAATAATTTAAAAGCTGTTTCACAGAATCTGGTTGCATCGATCAGTACAGGTCAGTTAACATTCTCACCGGTAGGTATACTCAGAAACATTGATCTTCCCCTTTTCTCCGGTAGTTTCTGTTCGGCTTGTTAGGTTAACGGTGTTTCCAAAAAGGCAATAACGAGGCATCCTTTGGCCAATGACACCAGTAACCACTTCTCCTGTGTGAATGCCTATTGTTATCTTTTTTTTTTTACAATGGAAAAGAAAACAATACCAAGTGGACTTAAGTGCAGTGCATACAATATAGAGCTTCATAGCTTAAGATGCTATATATCCAAATTAATAAATCCCAAATGTCCTTAACCATACAATTATCAGAACTCCTAACAAGAATTCATAGTCATTACTTAGGTTTGTCAAACAAATTGGGTCAGAACACTCATCTAGAGTAAATGTAGAAGATTCTGCTTCAGCTTTGAATGGGGAGGACTGCATAGATTATGATGGTGGATACCCTCACATACACTCATTTGAAAAGAGCTGCACTTTTTGATGATGCTAAGAAATCTGCCCAGACCAGCAGCTCATGCAGCTACCTACAACAGCAGTTTGGAGGAGGCTGTACAACAGAAAAGCTAGCTAATCAAATGGAAAATTTGGCAAGGGTGGGATGTGGTGTCCCTGCATTCTGTTGCAAAACTAGAGACTAGGGAGGCAGGTTGGCAAGCTTAAAACCACTCTTCATTACCCCAACATTTGCCCATACCCTGTCTCCATTTTGTCACCAGAGCCATCAAAAATCATTAGCACATTCGCGGATCATAATCCTCTTCAAATAGTAATAACAACTCAATACCAAGGAATGTAGGTTCTCCATCAAAAGTAGGTTGCATTACTTGCTTGGTTCCATGCCCCCCCCCCACTTATCAGGACTACTGGAATTTTGTCCCCACCCAACCCTGCAGCAGCCTTGTTTGTCTCTACAGACATCGGGACCAATTATCTAGATAACAGGTCGATCTTGAAGTTACATTTAACTATCTACCCACTTGCCTAAGTGCCTGCTGAGCAAAAGACAAACAGGATATCCTAAAAAGACAGATGGGATATCCATAAGGCGGGAGAAAAAGGTTTTGAATGAAAACCAGCGGCCATTTTTTCCCACCCCTCCATATTTTCCTAACCATTTCATCAGTTCCAAGTACCAGTCGTGAAAATGTGAAAGCAGCCACCATCAGCGTTAAGCCTAAACAGGCCATCAGGGAAAGGGAGAGCATCACTTGTAATGAAAGGAAGACTAATCCAGCAATTCTCACATGTTATAAACCTTACAACAGGTAGTATCCCTCAGCTATCCCCCTTTTTATTCTGTACTGCTGCCCAGGGCTGGTTTCACTAGCACTTTACTACCATCTGGCCCAATGCCTTTATCTGTCTGGCTATTTTTATCCTACCTTTCTTCAAATGAAATCAGAGCAGTTTACATGATTCTCCTCACACACACATATACATTTATCTACACAATAACCCTGTGAGGTAAATTAAGCTGAGAAACAGTGAACCGGCCTAAGGTTACCTAGTAAGCTTCAATGCCAAGTGGGCATTTAAAACCTGTGGCTCTAGTCCAGCGCTCTAACGTATACACTGCACTGGGTGTTACGCAACTGATTATTTTTAGTCTTACCTATCTGCCTAGGATGCATCTGGAAAATCCTGGGCTGAAAATGCATATAAACAAATTCCTTGAGAGGTAAAATATTGTCAATTACTAACCTGCACAGACTCTCCATCAACTTGAACCTGTCCAGCAATTTCCATCATATCCAATGCTAAGTGGCAGACAGAACGGGCATGATGATTGCACGGCTCTGGCAAGCCGCTTACTGTCATGTACTTGTCTCCAACTGTTTCAACCTAACAAAATATTAAAGTGACAGTTATTCTACTCAAAAGGAGAAGCAAAGTCACAGGAAATAAAAATGTAATATGGCCAACCCATTTCAAATCAATCTTCTTCAGGAGTAAAAGAATCTTGTTCCATCTTCTGAGAGAATGAGCTAAAAGAGCTTGTTCAGAGCTGTTGTAAAACACTGTTACACAAACAGCATAAAATGAGACTGGAGACAGGAAAATGGCACCCTTTCTGATGGGAGTATGTTGTCCAGGATGTTACTGGTTTTACCTGGTTTCACAATAACGTGTGTGTGTTAAGTGCCATCAAGTCGCTTCCGACTCATGGCGACCCTATGAATCAATGTCCTCCAAAATGTCCTACCTTTGACAGCCTTGCTCAGATCTTGCAAATTGAGGGCCGTGGCTTCCTTTACTGAGTCAATCCATCTCTCGTTGGGTCTTCCTCTTTTCCTGCTGCCCTCAACTTTTCCTAGCATGACTGTCTTTTCCAGTGACTCTTGTCTTCTCATAATGTGACCAAAATACGATAGCCTCAGTTTAGTCATTTTAGCTTCTAGGGTCAGTTCAGGCTTGATTTGATCTATAACCCACTGATTTGTTGTTGTTTTTTGGCTGTCCACGGTATCTGTAACACTTTCCTCCAAAACCACATTTCAAATGAATCTACTTTCTTTCTATCAGCTTTTTTCAATGTCCAGCTTTCGCACCCATACATAGTAATAGGGAATATGATGACATGAATTAACTTAATCTTGGTGGCCAGTGACACATCCTTACACTTCAGAATATTTTCTAGCTCCTTCATGGCTGCCCTTCCCAGTCCCAATCTTCTTCTGATTTCTTGGCTGCAGTCTCCCTTTTGGTTCCACAATAATGGTGGTGTTTAATTCAACATTTGTTCAGTTTTGTATTGCATTATTGCTTATGGATGGGCCAGCCAGTAAAACATGAAAACTCTATGTATGGTTCCCTTGACTGAATCACTGATTTTGGAGAAATTCAAAAATGGAAAATTTGCACTTACCTTATAAACAAAGGGATTCTTTCGTGAATCAGTCAGAATATCAAATCTAGTGTAAATATCATTTAAAAGATTGACAATTTTCATGGCTCCTTCTCCAGAGGCATGTTTGCTGCAGAAAGCATTGAATCCCACAATGCCACTAAAAAGTATGGTCACATTATCATAACGCTTCGCTGGAATGGGGCGCTTGTGTCTCAGCTCATTGGCCACAGATGGAGGAAGGACTGAATACAGCAGACTTCACAATGTGAAAAAGTAACAGCAATTGGGAGGGGGGAAGAGTGAAGAAAAAGAGAGAGGTGAATTTCTATGTCAGTACAATTATCACACACAATGTGACTTTAAACATGATTTCTTTAATTCATTTAAGCTTTTTCCCCAACAGGAACTCAAAGCAGCTTACATCATTCCCCTCGTCTCCATTTTATCCTCACAACAACTCTGTGAGGTAGGTTTGGCTGAGAGAGTGTGACTGGCTCCAGGTCACGCAGTGAGCTTCCATGGTATGAGTGGGGATTTGAACCTGGGCCTCCCAGTCTGACACTCTTAACCACTACACCCCACGGGCTCTCACTATGGGGTTACAACATTCACTTATTCAAGAAGCTAATAATCCTTAAATAGCAGGCACCTGTTTGCATCAGAAAGTTTCCAAGAGTAAAGGAAGGATTCAAGAAGTATACCTACGCTATTAAACTCTTAAGGAAAGTCTGCCTAGTAAATGTCAGGATGTGACGTCACCCCATGGGTCATGAATGACCTGGTGCTTGCACAGGGGACCATAAAATCAACATTAGCATCCAAGACTGAACCATAAAAGCTAATTAGATGAGAGAGGATGAAACAAGAAAGACCAGAAACAGAGATAATAATAAAAGTGGGAGGGGAATTCATCAAGGAATAGTCTTCCAGAATCCCTTGAGTGCATCACAACATTTTACACAGAGTGACATAATATAATTTTCTAGATTGGTGGATTATTTTTCATTAACTCATTGTTCCCTCATTTTCACAGGCCCAATTTGTAATTACATTCAAATCATGCAAGACATTAAACTGTTGTCCCTAGAGGGATGCTACTGAAAATAGTAGTCTCTAGCCTACCTATCAAGTTTAGAACCTAGAACTCTTTTAGAGCACAGAAGATTGGGGGTTACCGCATTATGCATTCCCAGCAATGTATTAAGAGTTTGAAAATGTTATAAAAAATACTGTTCACTATTTCTATGTATTCCCAGCGATGTATTAGGAGTTTGAAACTGTTATAAAAAATACTGTTCGCACTTTGTTTGGCCCCTTTAGCCGTGAAGCTTCCAACCATTTTTTAGCCGTGGCATCCCAAAAGCCTTTTAAAGCGATGTTTTTTATAACATTTTCAAACTCTTAATACATTGATGGGAATACATAATGCGGTGACTCCCATTGACTCCAACCAACTTATCTGTGTCTGAAAAGGGGGGAGGGATCACCTGGGGGCCATGGTACCTATATGGACAAAAGCCATTTGGAACAGACCCTGTCATACAAATGGGGCTGGAGGGAGACTGAGTGAAAAAGCTGTCTGAATCCAACCCATAATAGGGATTTCCTCTACCACAATGAAATTCTATGCAACTGTACGCGCCACAGAATTGTATATGCAAGATATTGGAAAGATACCAAATGTGGCTGAGTGGATTATACAATTTTTACAGTGCAATCCAAAGTGGGGGAGTGCTCAGGAAGCAATGTGACCCTGGCACTGGCATAAATGCCACTTGCACTAGCATAAGGGGCATTTATTGCAGTGCCAAGGCACTTACACCAGCACTGGGGAGTGGTGTGGCAGCACAACACAAGGGTGCCGGAGCAGCTGTGGTGGCACACTTCTGGTGCAGGGGCTTGCGCCAGCACAAAAGGGGCGTTTTTGGGGGCAGGGCTGACATTAGCCAGCCACCTGAGCCCTTTCGGGCCAGGAACACCCACTTTTTATGGTGCAAAATACGCCAGCAAAAACTGTGGCACAGCCCATAGAGCTGCATCATAGGACTGGGAAAAAGACCCCCCCCCATCGGTGCAGTCCTACCTCCATGGCCACGGTTGGCTCTAGAAGCTGACCAAGTGGCTGATCAATGGGGCAGTGGAACAAGCCAGCCCAGCCCCTGGTGGCTTTTACAGTGTTTGGCATTCCAGTACAAAAATGAAGACCTGTTAATGGCAGAACTGAAATACTAGCATTCTAACACAAAACAAACTTCCAATAACCATGGAAAATCCAAACAGGTTTTAACATGTGAGCTGTAGCATAAGACAGTGATGGCATTTAATATATTCTTGTTTATTTAACTGTAGCTTACGGATTCAATTGACATTTTTATTGCGCTGATTATGTTCCCATCATTTTCAAATTACAATAACCATAATTCAGTTCTACTTAAAGTTTAAAGGAAACTTCCAGAATTAATGCATCATCTCCCTCACAGCAATTTCTTACAGTAACGTATGAACTATTCTACTGACCTTAATACACCAAATTCTGGGTCAATGTCCATATTGTTTATACTCTGTAAATGACACTCCCCCTCAAATAGCAGGAACACTTCAAGTTTCACACCACAGACAATTCCTTTTGGCTATACCTCTATGTCTGCCAAGTTCCATGGTCTTAACATGGTATGAAAACCATTCTAAACCATTGTGGACTTACTACATTCCAGATATGTTTACCAAAGGTACAAATCCCTGGAAAAGGATAGTTTTCTTGGGGGTGGGGAACAGGATTGTTGTACGTTCACAACGTTAGTATAGTTATTTGCCTGAACCCCAACTCTCTGCTCAGCAGTCTGAAACCTTCCTCCTGCCTAAGGGTTCTTCCACTGGTGGAAGAGTCACATATGTTGGTGGAAGGATCCTTAGGAATACTTCAGATGCTGCTGAGTCGAGTGGTAGGATATATGTCACTAAGCATAAAGAAGAAATAGTCACAGTGAAAGGTCCTAAAAGACATCACCTTTAGTGAATCCAAACATGAGAATTGGGATCTTGCTGAATATTGAAACCCTGAAATCACTTTGCCTCCAATTATGAAATCTGAAATGGTGCAGCTATTATATTTTTATATGGGTGAGGGAACTGTTAGTTGACTGTAACTTTTGTTTGGTTTCAACAAGAAAAAAAAATCAGGACAATTCCTCCTGACTCTTCCTCATTCGCTTTAAGAAGGCTACTTAAAATCTGAGAATATTTGGAGGTTTCCCAGTTCAAGATAGCAAAACACTTCCATTGCTTTAAAATCACTTCCTCGTTAGAACTACTCTGTGATATTACTTCTTATACGGAGGCTTACGTGTCTGTCTTTTTTTTCTCATCTTCCAGTGCTCTTAATGTGTGCTGAAGCCTGTCTGTTAGTATTTCTAACTCTTGGGTCAGCTTGTATTCCTCTCTGAATTGCTCTCCCAGAAGTACTAAATCACGAGTAGCATCATGCAATGGAATATCACTCAGGTACAGCCCTCTTCTGGTTAGGTCATCCAAATTCATCACACTGCAATACAGAGAAGTGGTCAAAGGCAAGATGAGAAAACAGTGGAATAAACCAGGCACTCAGATTTCACACAGACATTAAAAAAAAAAACCCTGATTAACTATATTTTTAAATGGGCATCCCTCTCCACTGCTGCAGCTCATTCTGACCCCTGGAGGGACCAGTCTGGTGGTCACAGGACTCACAGCTATGCAGGCTTGGGAGCTGGAGTGAGGCGGGATAAGGAATTGAAATTGCTCCTCCTTCTTGTTCGGTATGCACAGCTGCACTGAAGGGAGGAGGTAATTCCATTCCCTCACTGCTGCCTGTTTACTCTCATGGGTGTTCCTCTGGGCAGATCCTGCAACCCCAAGAGTGATTCTTCTGGGAATCAGAGGGAGCTGCAGCAAAGATGGAGGACATGGAAAAACACCATGTGCCTTCTGCCCATGACTAGTAGTATTATGTTTTAATATAAGGAAGAGGAAGAAAAGAGACACAGTATGGTAACACCATCTTTCTTGTAACTACAAGTTCTTCCCTCAGGGGGTTTAAACTATTATGGAAACAAAATGTCTTCCAGGAAATGTTTTAGTCCAAGATCACAATATTCATTTTGGTAACAATAAAACTGTCACATACACAGAATTTATTTGCTTACCTCGGAGAACAAAGAAAGAGAATACTATCTGCTTCAGGTAAGTAGATCATTTGCCCTTTAAGGCGTAAGCAGCTGATTTCGGTACCAGTTAATTCATCTTCACACTCCAGCTTTTCCACATCCAGCAGCCCTTCCTTGAAAAGGGAAAGGTCATAACTGCAACTTAAACGTGATAAACCTTTCTGTGCCCGCAATCCACTTTACTATTATCTACAGTAAAATGTGTGTTTTATTTTTATTTTATCCTTTCTGGGCACAAACAAAAATACCTCAAGAATGCAGTAAAGAAATAATTCCAGTGTCTTGTAACTCTGGCCTTTATGCATGGACATTTCCCCACGGTCACCCCTACCAACTGCTTCGGGCTTCCTTTTGATTATGCATGCCTTTTTCAACCATCAGAGGTCGCCTCACTCTACCCACACATTTCGCCCATGTTTTCCAGATGCTGTTTTAGCCAGAATCTGGAAAATGGGGGCAAAACGTACAGAGGTGACCTCGGACGGTCAAAAAAGGCATGCATAACCAAAAGGAAGCCCCGAAGCAGTTGGCAGGGGTTACCACAGGGGAAAAGGCCTCTGTTGTCCATCCAAGTATAGCTTGATTACTAACTGAAAAATAGCATGTGGACCACATTTAGATTACCTTGCTCCGCAAAACAAAGACAGTGTTGATATGTGAGAGGATTCCATGGAAACTTATATCAATGTGAGGCCGAACCAAAGAGAATACTGACAAGAGATTGCAATATCCTGGTTGGAGCTGAAACATAAACAAGAGAAATTTTACTTTAAAGGCCTACAATTATTTAAGCTCAGTAATGGACATTTTGATTGTATTCTGCTTCTCTAACATATATTGTATGTGTCTATACTAATACAATATTTAGAGGTTTTCTCCTATGGTATTGGATTTTTCACCTTTTACAAGTATGCACCATATTTTGAAAAGGGAACTTGGAACTCAAATTTAGTATTTGTATTTTAAAAGTTTGTATTTTAAAAGTTTTGTATTTGTATTTTGTATTTTTAAAGTTTTCACATTTAAAAGTTGCATATTCTACAAACTTTTCATAGTCTTGCCCCAATGGTAATTGCACCAGACCACCATTTTGACATACATCATTCACATAGCTAACCAGGCATGGATTCCACTTACTGAACTGTACACATACCAGGACCAAACAAGTCTTTATGGTGCCCACAGGTCCAACCTGTGGATGCTGTCATCATTTTATATCTGAACTTGGGTGATTTAAAAATTTCGCAAGGGCTGATCGTGACTGGGCCTGCAGCATGGCAGGACCAGGTACTCTGGTATCCCCCCCCCAACACCTTTTTAAGTGCCAAAATAGGGGCTTTGGCACTTGAAAAGGTGTGCAGAGGGGGCACAAGATCTCCTGGTCTTGGTGAGCTGCAGGCCCAATCACAGCATTTTAAAATGGTCCAAGTTCAGCTCTGAAATGGCAATGGAGTGCCCAGGTTGGACCTATGGTCACTGTAACGTCTAGTTTGTCCATCAGATATATAACAATTAACAAATCACAACTTTTCATAGATAAACAAGAGATCAAAAATACTTCTGTTGGGACTTACTGATATACAGGCATCATCAATGCAGAAAAGTATGAATTTAGTTCAGCTAAAATGCTAATCGTCCTGACCTGGATGGCCCAGGCTAGCCTGATCTCGTCAGATCTCAGAAGCTAAGCAGGGTCAGCCCTGGTTAGTATTTGCATGGGAGACCACCAAGGAAGTCCAGGGTTGCTGTGCAGAGGAAGGCACTGGCAAACCACCTCTGTTAGTCTCTTGCCTTGAAAACCTCATAAGGGGTCGCCATAAGTTGGCTGCGACTTGACTGCACTTTACACCCACAAAATGCTGATCACAAAAAGCTGGAAGAGTACTAAATATTTAAATCTTAAATCCTGACTGCAAAATATTTGGTTAACTGCATAATTATCTAAGATGAGATAACATTAAAAAATAAAAAAGCCAACCTTTTTTTAAAACCAGAAACCATGTTATGATTTTCGGTCCCGAGAGTTAGATCTGAATATTGACTGGTATAACTGTGCAATATTTTTGTAAGTTCTACATTTCTTCAAATTGTTGTACTTAGTAATGTAAATAGTTGTTAAGATTATGATAATTATGTAAATATCTATCATTATTTTTATAGTCGTTTTGGTAGTTTATTATAAAATAAATAAAAATACATTTAAAGACATCATAGTTTCCCAGCAAAGTAACACGGACATATCTTAATATTTAACTACGGTAGAAAACAAAAATGTGTTGATACGCTATGTAATCCATTTTGAGTCTCAGCAAGTGAGACTAAGCAAGTAGCAAGTAAACTGCATACAAAATACAGTGACGTTGTGCTTCTTCCAAAATGTAACTGGATGGTGTATAATACTAACAGAAAAGGTCATTTTAACAAAGGCCAGCCCCCAACCTGGTTTGGCAGAGGAAAATTTTTGACCCCAATCTGCATGAGAGGTGGAAGAATAAGGCAATAAAGGGCACAGTAGCAACAGGGTGCTTCATGCATCCTGGCCAATGGCCAAGAGGCTGTGACTATATAAGGCTGGTTCTACCTCTTACTTGTAGTCTTTTTGCCTGGCCTGCCTATTACCATGCAGCTTGGGATTAGTTGGTCTCTATAAGTTCAAGCAGAATTTGTGTGTGTGTGTGTACTGACATCAAATTAGCAGTGATGGGGTTTTTGTTGTTTTGCCTGCTCCATATTGAGTTATCAGGGACTGGTTAAAATTAATTAAACCTGATCCTTTATTGAATGGAGAGGCCAGCTGAACCCATGTCGCGTGAGGGCAGGGGGGATTAGACTTGGCATCTCTTGGCCCGGGTTGGTATGCTGGCATGGAAATCTAAGGCATGACTGAAACTCTGGGCTAAATTTTGAGCCAGGGTTGAGTATGAATTTACCTTTTTTGTTTACATCAATCATAAAGAAAAGCCTAGTTTAACTCATATTTTGTTTCTTCTGTCTTCATTGAGAGTGCGGGGGAAAGTCTCCTAAAAGAGTAATTCTTTATATTTACCACAAACATTATGTGAAAGGATATAAAAGGCGTTCTTGTGAACTTTTGCAGAACGTATTTTACAACCAGAGTAAAAAAGCCACACTTGAGTAGAAGGAAGGGAGGCAAATAAAAACTGCATCTCACCTGTGGAAGGACTCTATATATTGCATTGCCACACTGGGTGACAACAAGATCTCTATCAAATATAATATGGAAGGGGAAAGCCTTGCAAAAAGTGTAAGGACTGATGCGAGACTCTTGGGTACCGTTCTCTTCAAATCTGTCCAGGTCTTCATAAAAATCCTCTTCTTTAGAGTCCTTCTCTTCAATTAAAAACTGAATGTGATCACATTCTTCATTTCTTTGTTGAACAACCTACACACAATAAGGAAAAGACAGCCAATGATTTTTAGCCTCCATCATTCACATTACAGTAGTTATTTTATTTTTGGAAACAAAGATTGTCACAGTTACTTACACGTTTTGGCACTGGATTTGAAATCCAGCATCAGACTGAATTGAGTCTGAATTGCCAAGTCCCTGCACAGTGCTAGGCCTGCCCAGATACCCTGATGTTGTGATGTCATTTTCTGTCTGCTATTCCTTGCTTTCTCCAAAGTAAGGTGCTGGTCCCCCTCAACTCTGTGTTATCTTCACAATCACCCTATGAAGTAGGTTAGGCTGAAAGAGTAAGGGTGACTGGGTATTGTCATCTAGTAAGCTTCATGGCCGAGTGGGAATTGGACTCCTATGTCACTCTAGTCCGATATGACACATTACTGCACCCCATGGACTCTTTTTCCCATCACTAATCCCAATAATGCAATTCTTACCTCTTGAGGTAATCTGTGGTCATTTATTTTACTGACCCTTTCTCAATACGTTGCAGAACCAAGGTGTGAGATTGAATGCAATCACGTAATTCAACAGAAACTCAACACATAATTCATTGTCACCAATGATGCCACTTTATCATGTACACAATAAAGAAGAATGATTGGGGGAATGATTCTCACAGTTGAGCATGTAGAAAAACACTTACCAATATTCTCAATAAAATGCAATTTATGGGTGTAGATAGGATGGTGAAAAATAAACCCATAGCAAATAAAAACAACTCCACACCATTTATCCACTCATCCACTTGCGCAAGAGTAAATACTTTGGCATTCATTTATTTCCATCCTGGCTGCAGCTGACTATGCAACACCATAGGATCTGACTCTTTGGAACAGCTATTTTGTGGACTGCAAGGAACTGTAGATACTGGCAGCAGAAAAACAGCGATTGCCATCATGCACTAGAAGTTCCTCCTCTTGGGCAAACAGATTATTTTGATCCCAACCAGTATTGTTCATATTGCTATGGTAAATGTATTGTTGCTGTGAATGCAAACAGCAGGCTAGGGCTCCTAGAAATTAACTAACAAATCTGTTTCAAAATTCACCGACGAATCAGTATTGCCCATGGTTTGTTGTTGTTTAATTAAGACAATAATTTAAGTAATGTATGTTCATGGCATTCAGTACAAGTCAGTACAAGTCAATAACAGCACAAAATTAACTGCAACCATTGTTGACAGCCCTGATGTTATTAAAATAGATATCAGACCCCACACAGGAAGGTGAGTGTGATAAACTAGAAAAGCAAAGGAATATGTCATAAAACTGAGAAATAAAGAAGCCCATGAGCCAAAGCTCAGATGAAAACATTTCCTCTCTTTTCAATCTACTCTGAATCAGCACAAAAACAATATTATCTCCACTGATGTAAGTTACCACAGAGGTGGTATTACTGGCACAGAAGTTGTACTAGCGCACATCTCCTTGCCAGGACTGAATGGCACCAGGGAAACTAGTCAGGAACCTAACCTCCTTCAGATCTTAGTCCCACCGCTGATGGCAGTGTGATAAACTAGAAGACCAAAGGAACATGTCATAAAACTGAGAAATAAAGAAGCCCTGGAGCCAAAGCTCAGATGAAAACATTTCCACTCTGTTCAATCTACTCTTAGTTCCAACGCTGATGGCAGTGTAATGTCATGCAAGCAAAAGAGTGATTTACACTAGTAAATCAGAATATTTCCATTGAACTGCTCCCACCTCCTATTTCACCTTCATGGAGCCAACTGAGCAAAGGAGTCCATTTAATTCTGCAACCAATTTCAGAACACAATCAGCAGTATATAAGCCCTAGGCAGCCACCCATATCTCAGATAGCAGGGGATGCAGTATGTGGCTGTATCATTCTGGCCTCATTCTTGCAGCAGCCAAATGGGAACGGGTTTGGTGATGGAAATGCCAGAGAAAGGGCATTTTGCCCAAAGAACTAAGGCCCGCAATGAACATAGGAAAAGCATATGGTCTGCTCAGAATCTTGCAGATACTTCATCTTAGGATACAGCCACAAGAAAGGAACCTCTAATGGGGTATGCAAGGAAAAAGCAGGTAAGCAAGGGAGGGAGATGACTTGCCTCAAAGTTTGACAGTGGCCAACCAGGGCATTGGTTCATTGTAATTGCTCTGGTTCATTGTAATTGCTCTTTCTTCTTTTTTTAATATTCCAGATGCTCTATCAGGTGCTAGAGAGTAATGTGGCTTTACTCCTCAGTGCAACTGAAACATGTGTCTGGGGAGGCCATGTATTTTCCCTGGAGTCTTCCAACAGAGCTGTGGAAGTTGTGTCTTCAACCTGCTCTGAATCAGTACAAAAAACACGAGCTGCATGTAAAAGGCAGTAGAAAGTAGTGAGCTGAGACGCCTGGATTGTATGTCTGTCCTTCCCCATGTGCCCCCTTACCAAAAGAGTTGCTATCAGCACTCGTGTCTGGCACAAGAGGTCTTGGACTCCTGTCCACAAGGCTCTTTCTGGGTTCACTATAGTGCTTCACACAATTAAAGGCACCTGGTTTGTGTCTCCCTTGCTACCTTTTGTGTGTGTGCTGGGGCATGGTGACACTGCAGATACAAGCTGGGAATGTAGTGTATAGATTGGTTCTTGATGTGTTGTTGGCCTGCCGCTGCATGATTGATGGTTGACTTCAGTAATGCCATGGACTCCAGTGGTATTGCTATGTTCTCTGTTCCTTAAAAAGTATATTGCTTTCTTCCTTTGGGACAGCGTAGGCTCTAAGCTATGCCAGCTTCATGTGCTGCTGGCATGCGGCAGGACCACAGGATTAGTCTAGTAAATGAAAGAGCATCAGCAGAAGCAACACAGCCGGGAATAAAGTTGGATTATTATCCTCCCCCTCATGGGCCTAGTGAGCAAGTGACGTCAACCTATCATGTCTACAAACCCCTTCACCATGGTAACAGCAGTTAAAATCAAGACAAATCACCCTTCAGGTTTGAAACAGACTCCTAGCTGATTCTCCCTCCTGTGATTTGAAGCCAGATGGGTTTTCTGCTTTTGCTTCTGCTTGGCTACAGGAAAGGTCACATCAATAAGAAAGACAAGCCAATTTTGAAAATGGCTTCATACTACTTAACAGGAAATCCAGTTTAGGATTTTGCTTTGATAAACAGGAGTCCTTTTACCATCTTTTCCCGCCACATTCTTTTGGTCAAATATAAGTTTGCCCGCTCAAAATTCAAGCTATGAGGGTTACATGTCTCAAACTCCGTCTTTTGCAAGGGTAGCATGTAACCATTTGCTGTCAATGAACAGCACACAGGAGAAGGAGGTAAAAGTCTTTAATTCTGCAGCACAGGATGTGTGTGCAAGCTTGGGGGAAAAACATCATATATGAAACTGTGGTCATAGTGAAGGCAGGCAGAGGAATTTTATAGGTTAAAAGTACAGGAATACCAATTAGATTGCAAAGGACTTTATGCCTCTGGCTTGTACAATGGGAACAAAGCTCTTGAGCTAAATTTAGCTCACTGTGCAATTACCGTAGTTTAGATCAATGGTAGCTTTTTAAAAAACGCAGAATACTAATGAAAAGCTTCACTGCAATGGATGTCCTTTGATAAAACAATACTGTGCAGCACAGTAAAACTACTATGCCATTTTGGTAAATCTAATGTTTATGGGAAAGCTGAGTTGAGGTAAATGGATACATTATGTTTTTACTGATAAGAATATATGATCAGGACAGCAGCCCTTCTGGTCCAGCAACCTGTTTAACACAGCAGCCAACTAGGTATGCTTGAGGGCCAGCAAATGGCCCAGAGGCCAAAACCTTCCCCTGATGCTGCCTCCTAGCACTGGGATTTAGAGGTTCTGCCTCTGAATATGGAGGTTCTTTTTAGTCACCACGGCTAGTGGCCACAGATGGACCTATCCTCCATGAAGCTGTCCAACCCCCTATTTAAACCCATGCATGCTTGTGCTATCGCCACATCCATTGGCAGTGAATTCTAGAATTTAATTGTGTGTGTAAAGTGCCTTCAAGTCGCAGCCGACTTATGGCGACCCCTTTTGGGGGGTTTTCATGGCAAGAAACTAACAGAGGTGGTTTGCCAGTGCCTTCCTCTGCATAGCAACCCTGGTATTCCTTGGTGGTCTCCCATCCAAATACTAATCAGGGCTGACCCTGCTTAGACTTTTGAGACCTGACGAGATCAGGCTAGCCTGGGCCATCCAGGTCAGGCCAGAATTTAATTACTCATAGAATAAAGAAGTATTTCCTTTTGTCAGCCCTGGATCTATTGCCCATCAATTTCACTGGGTATCCCTGAGTGCTAGTATTATGGGAGAGGGAGAATTTTTTTTTTCCAACCTATGCATAATTTTATACATTTCTATTATGTCCCCTCTTCAGTCATCTTTTTTCTAAACTGAAAAGTCCCCAGAGTCTAGCCTTTTCTTCTAGGGAAGATGCTCGAACCCCTTAGTCATCTTGGTTGCCATCTTCTGTACTTTTTATAGTTCTTCAATATATTTTTTGAGATTCAGTGACCAGACCTGCACATAGAGTAACAAATGAGGTCTCACCACAGATCTATACAGGGCCATTACTGTATTGGCTATTTTATTTTCAGTTCCTTTCCTAATAACACCCCACTCTCTATGCAGTTTGCTTTTTTCACTGCTGCCCCACTCTCTATGCAGATATCATCAAACCTGTGCTTGCTTGGGTTAAATGGTGGTGCTTTGAAGAGAGGTCAGTGTTCTCATTAAGTACAGAAAGCAATGTCCAGAGAGGCAAATAGACTGAGCCTCTATTCAACCAGGATGGCTCTCAAGTTCTTTGGCCCAGTCAGTCTATCCTTTTACTTGTCACCCATTGCTGCAGCTGCTTTTCTTCATTCTGCTTGGAACAAAATGTGACTGGGGACCTAAATGATCTAGGAGCTTCAGGGTCAGTGATCCTAAGTGTTTTTGTTTTTTCTTGATCAAAAGCAGCCATGCTGGACTCTGAATCACCTCAGGACCACAGTATGGGAGAGGGGTTAATTGCTTTCACATCACTTTCACTCTCCCAAACTTAAATGACCCTGCATGGATACTATTTACCCCCTTTGGGGAAAACTTACAGACACATTTTGCCTATTTTTTTCTCAGGTGGGGCCACCACAAGGCTATTTTCATTCAGAGCAACAGGGGAGGTGGAAGCTCCCCCCCCCCCCCGCCCAGCAGTCCCAAACTGAAATGGGTTGCTATAAGGCTACTATTAGCAAAGGAACAATGCTTGGGACCTAAAACCACTGAATGTCCACCTGAAATCCCATGGTCACATCCCATTAGGTCATGATTTCCAGGTGAATTGCAGAGGTGTAGTTTTGATTTTTTTAAACTATTTTCTGCAGTACCACATTTCTATGTAAAATTTCTTTCTGAGCTTGGAACTATTTCATAATGTTCCATGAAATATGGGGGAAGATGTTACAGATAGTAACAAAATACTCCTTTGTCAAGGGTGTGAAGGACTAAATGCCACCAACAAGAGAAACACAGCTTTTTGAGACAAGATAACCAGGACTGTTATATTCTGCAAATGTTTTTAACAGATAGTTCCATTTTTCTTCTCTTTGTCTTATTTTCCTTTCAAATATTGCTGAGTAATAAATTACCTCACGATCAGACTGGCTAGCTTTTTTTTACCTTTTTAATAGTACAAGATACAAGAGCCCGAGGCCGTTTGGTCTGCTTTCCCCCCCCCTAATGTAGCGGTTTTCCAGTGGTCACACGTACGCTGTCCCGTGGTCACACGCACGGACTCAGCGTTCCCCACTCTAGCCGTGCCTGCCCCGAGCCTTAAAAATGGAGACGGCGGAGCTGCGGGCCGGAGAGCTCTGCTTTTTGCTGCAGAGCAAGAGGGCAGGAGAAAACTAACGTCCTGAAGTGAGTTGCATTGGTATACCGGCATATCATTCTAGGGGGGAGAAGAAAAAAAAGGAAGATGCCAAGCATGCACAGTCACATGACTGTGATGTAATGACGTCAGTAGCGACAGAGCATTCCCCAAATATCCCACGTTATCCCATGTCCCAAACGCATGGAGCATCGGGTGGTGCACATAGTGTGGGATGGGAGACGGGCGTGCGTTTACTTTTACGATCCCAGATTAAAATAGTGTGAGATGAGAGAGAGATTAACCTGTGACAGCTTGCCCATGCGTTAATGGCCCGAGATACTAAGCATATCGTGACTGCTACATAACCTGTGCATTTGTGACATGCTATAATTTGATGTAATCCTAGGTTGACTCCTGTGATATATGATCCTTCTATTATGGAAGGTTTGGGTGTGATAGATCCTTCTAATTCCTATGCTTTGGCATATCGTGCCTTCCACTTGACCTCTCTCGTTCATGATACACTATGATTTAGTGTTACCACAGACAGCATTATCTTAAAAGCACTAATCTGTTAGGAATCACTGAAATTTCAGATATGTGCTCCTTCCCTCATTACTTTCTGCACTGGCACCACATTTTACGAAGAAGCAAACCAATAACGAATCAGGCATGAATATGTATGAGGCAATATGAGTCCCTGTAAGAAAATTTAGGTTAAAGGTGTTACAAATAAATAAACAAATAATAAGAAAATGGTGGATGAGAAGGAAAGGCTTAGGAAGCACTTCATTTGAACTTTTCTTTCTTTCAACAACTCTAACATACGCACAACTTGTATTAGCACAATCAGCACTTCAAAGGAGCAGAGAGGAGAATAGATAGCATTCTTCAATCATAATCAAATATGTCAAACACAACATTTCCATGTGATACAGTAGATTCTTCTAGAACACATCCATGATAAGAAAAGCAGGGAACTATTGTACTATTTGTGGTATTTGCAATAAATTATCATGCTAATTTATATGCTGAGGTCCTAATTGCATTTTTTAAAATCCCAACTGTAATCTAAATTAACCTGAAGCCATTCTGGGATATTTTTCGAATTTAAGGAATTCTGCTTTTCAAAATGGTGGCCAGTGGGATCCTGGTTGATAAGTTCCCAGTTGTCATGCTATGGATATTCAGGGGAAAGGAGCAAACAAGAAAAATACCACACTGAACTGCAAATCACTACAACAAAATACAGCTAGAGTTCCTCTTGAATAAATAATTATACTGATGTAACACTGGCAAACTCTAAGATTTTTGCTATAGTAAAAGAACAACAGGCACGAGACATCATAGAGCTCTTGTGTGACTAAGGGAAAAACAATACCTTAAGGATGTCACGTAACCCCCCTCCCCGAATCCTAATGGGGAAAATGGTATTAAAATATGATGTCACACATTTGACACATGTCAAACTTGGATGAGGTTGCACTACAACTTACCTTCATGTCGATTTCAGTGCCATGGATTTGCTGAGCAACTGTTTTGATTATTCCAATTACAATGTCTTGGAGGCCTTCTCTTTCTGAATAGTAATGTAGAATGAGACCCTTCCCTTTTTCTGCATCAGTGCACCTAAAGGAAGGGGCACGCATACCTGGGTATATCGTAGCAAGGTGGTCATGCAGAGCATCAAGGTTCTGCAAGAAGATTAAGTGCAACATTAGAATCTAACTTTCTAATATTTCCATTAAAGAACCTATGTCTGTTTGAAGATCTGTAAGGTTTGGTTCCCTTTGGTATGAATAGGTGCAGCCCAGCTGTCTAAAACTGTTAACATTATTAAATCTGAATTTAGAAAAAAAGAAACTAATTTTGACTGCCAATTCATTCTTTCACACATAGCCGCTTTACATTTACTTAATGTGGGGGGGGGGGGAATCATACCAAATACAACTTTGCTATATTTTTCCTCTCTATTTCTTCTGCATTCTCTAATGCTACACTGTTATTTTTTTCAGTAATTGTTTGGGTATCTCTTTAAAAGCATACCAAGGAATGAAGATGTTTTGAATGTGCAAGCTGTATCATGCCCCCTCACTTAACATCTGAGGATCCTTAAAGCTTTGGAAACAGCTTGAACTTTGTCTCCTGTTAGTGAGGAGAAATGTCAACAGCTGCCTCTTCTCTTGGGAGGTCCCCGGAGGAAATGAGTGCCTTGTAAATTAATTTCTTAGACTGTAGTCAGCCTATAGTGTCATCCTTTGCTTGGTTGACATTTATATATTTATTGCTTGATATTTATATTTTGATTTTTAAAAAACTTTTTTGTTACAAAACTTAGGGGTACAGAAAAGAAGAGGAGGGATAGGGGGAAAGGCAAGATAAAACAAATTGTATCTTCCGAGCCTTAGCAAAACTATATTATTATTATTTTTAAAGTAACAGATTTATCCAAATTTCAGTTTATATACTGTGGCCTAGAACACCTTTAAGATCTTTCTGTGTGTGTGTAAAGTGCCGTCAAGTCGCAGCCGACTTATGGCGACCCCTTTTGGGGTTTTCATGGCAAGAGACTAACAGAGGTGGTTTGCCAGTGCCTTCCTCTGCACAGCAACCCTGGTATTCCTTGGTGGTCTCCCATCCAAATACTAACCAGGGCTGACCCTGCTTAGCTTCTGAGAAGATCTTTCTAGTTACTTAGATATTTCAAATTCTAAATATTTCAATTGATTAATTGATTGCCTACCTCCTAGAATTCTAACATGATTATAAAGTATATAAATAGCAAACTATTTCAAGAAATTTAAGCATTATATACTCTTAAGACATTTATATTTTGACTGAGCAACAATTATCAGCAACCAACATGCTAATCCCTTGCATAACCCAGGGTATGGTTGGAAAACGCATGATAAAGCAATTTTACCCAGGTCTGGGTCTGGCCTGGATGGGAAACCTCCTGAGATCCTTTTTATGCTGGATTTCCATAGTACGGAAATGCAGAACATAAATAATATTAAAAAAAGAACTTGTAACAAGCAAGGAGAACAGAGAATGGAGTCACAAAACAGCTGAGATAGCAAGAGATGCTAATGTCACTACAAGGCAAAATGCCTTGGGTATAACTCTGAGCATAAGAATGTCATTGGCTGATTATGTGGTAGTGTGGACAGTAGTAACAGACCACCCCCACTGAAGGTACCCAACATTTACCTTAATGGTAGATGTGCAGGGGTGGCAGCAGCAGAGGAAAGTACATGGCAGATAAACGGACCCTTCCACTCAGATAGCCTTTTATCATTTATTTGTACATTTATAAACTGTGTAGTCCACCTTTCTGCCCTCATCAGGGCCACCAAGACAGATAACAGATTAAAAACATAATGTGGTGGTTCTAGTATGCACAGGATGCCCAGGTAAACATCTGTTACTTAACAATATTGTTAAAGTTGTTATGACCTGTATTATTTATTCTAGAATCCAAACAGCTGTGTGATACATCTCATGAGCTCACTTCTTGCGAGTTTCATCACTGAGGAACATCAGGACCTTCACCAGGTAAGTACAGCCAAAGAGAGTCTTCTTTCATTATGTGGTCTCCTGTTGCCTCCCAAGGAGAACCTTTCACAGCTTCCTCTAGTCCAAACCCTTTGGTCTCAGTCTCAAATTGGGCACTTTCTCCTGTGTCTTGACCACTTATTATTTTCCAACTTTCCTCTGTTTGTTGTTTTCTCTTGCAACTTGTATTTCTCTCCCTCCTGTACCTCCTCAATCCTCCCCTTTGCCTCAACCTCTGCTCCTTCCACACCCTCCTTCTCAGCCTCCACTTTAGTTTATTACCCTGTATCCACTCCAAAACTGCCTCCAGGTACTGATTCAGGGCTTCTACAGCCTACCTGGGATTGGCCAGAAGAGCTAGATCGAGCTGAGTGTCAACTGCATATTGGTGAAAATCTAGTCCAAATCTTCAGATGACCTCACCCAGTGGTTTCATGTAGATGATGAAAAGCAAAGGGGACAAGATGCGCCTTGCAGGACCCCAAAGGCCAAGGAGGTGAGCAGCAGGACCCCAGCACCACCTTCTGAAACCCATGTAGGACAGAGACCACCGCAAAATGGCGCCTCCCAATCCCAGTCCAGAAAGGTGATCAAAGAGGTCACCATGATCAATTGTACTGAAAGCTGCTGAGAGGTCCAGGAGAATCAACAGTGTCATGCTCCCTCTGTCCATCTCCTGGCAAAGGGCAACCAAGGCTGTGTCAGTCTCATAACTAGGCCTGAAACCAGTGAGGAAAGGATCCAAACAATCCTTTACTACCCTTCACCTCACTTAATCACCTGCCGCTGGGTTTGTTGTAAAGTCCTTCAGGGCAGTTTCAGATATGGCCCTCATATAGCCAGATTATTAGTCAATCCTGAATTTAAACCACTGTCTTGCTTCCTAAAACTATCTCCCACAGGAGGGATTAGCATCCACCTGAATGGAAAATCTGGTAAAAGAATGACAACCAAGGCATATTCCCCTTGGGAAGTAGGACAGTATTCATTGCACAAACAGGGTTTACTGTGGCTTAAAAAGCCAATAGAAAGAATATAAATTCTTGTTTTTATTAGCAGCTATTAGAAAAAAAGCTGGATAAATACTTTCCTCCCCACGCAAAAGAACAAAAACATAATCTCTCCTGTGTAGTTTTACTAAAAGCAATAGAAGTATGCATCCAAGCAGAACCCATTTTCCTGATGCCTTTACAGAACTACAGAGTTGCTACCAAACCTGGAGGGAAAAATATTCAGAAGGTGTTCCAATTTATTTCCTTACTAGCTGGGTTTAGGATGTGTGTAGCTTTAAAACTTAAAGCTAGGTTGCTTGGCATACATATGGCCCTGTTCCATATAAAACTATTTTAAGCACTACGAAATGCAAAAGAATGTATACTGTGCTATTTTCAAAATAAGAGAAGAGAAATAATCTACTCCCTAAAGTATCTTAGATTAACCACCACTTTGTGTTTGATTGATTTTCTTTTGGTGATTTCACATAAAAACACCCTTGGGATTTCCCCAATTGCATTTAGCTCCAAGCTACCTTTCTTTCATATGCTCCTTTGTAGTGACACTCACTTTTATAGCCGCACATTTTGGAGAAAAGAAGAATTACATCATTTAAGATGACTAATTATACTTGATTCTTTTTGTTTTGCCTTCAAGAGAGGTTTCCTTGTTCATTTATCCTTTAAATAAACTTCTTCCCATCATGTTTCAAACTTAATAAGCAAAGGTGTGCTTATCTTCCCATTTTTTAAAAAAAGTATGTTCAACTCAACTGTAGATAATAATCTGACTACATCAATTGGAACTTTTAAATCTTTTATATTTTCATGCAACCCAAGAAGTGAGGACTCCATCCAGCTCAGAGCCTTTGAACAAATTAACCTCATAAATAAACTGGTAAAATATGTACAGTATAAAACAATACATTTGGGGATAATTAGAACACAAGTTTGTTTTTATTGTATTTATTTTATTGTCTTCTTTGACTGGCAGCTGCTTTCCAGGTCCCATATGTGCCATATTCCAGATATCTGGGATCAAACTTGGAACTTTTTGCATGTTAGTATGTACTCTCCTACTGAGCTATGGTCTCAACCGAACCCTCAGATGCATTAATATAAAGGACAATGAAACCTGTTTAAATGGAATCTAAAGTGAAATACACCCAGTTATGTGTCCTTATTCCTGTGAAAGCCATAGGTTTAACACATGCAATTGCTCTCTAACAGGACAGCCATAAACCAGACATTTCTGCTTCTGAGTACAAGAACCAGAGGTTTCTTAAAATATAATCCCATGCATATTTAGTCAAGTGTAAATCCCACTAGACTTGGCTGTGAACAAGCATGGACACAATGGGCGAAAACGCATGGTCGCTTTAGCCTCCTTTATTCCCTGTTTCTGCCAGAATTCAGCCAGGATCGAACGCATGCGTTTTGCCGAATGTGCGTTCGATCCTGGCTGAATCCTGGCTGAAACAGGGAATAAAGGAGGCTAAAGCGAACATGCGTTTTCGCCCAATGAAACTTCCTTAGGTTGAGTCAGAGCACAGTTCTATCAGTATCAGTCTGGCAGAGACTTTCCTGGATATCAAGCAATGGTTTTTCACTTTACCTACTACCTGATTCTTTTCACAGGAGGTATCAGGGACTGGACCTTTTGCATGCAAAGGAGATTGAGCCATGGCTCCTCCCAGGGCATTGTATTGATTTATTAATCCTCCATATTAAAATTACAGTGAGACTGCTTAGTCAAGATTTGCTGTAGATTACTTACTCACCTGCAAAAATTCTCTGACATTTGAACCCAAGACGCGCAAGATGGTGTCATAACCCGATTCTTGGCAAAATACAAAAAACATCTTTCCAAACATCTGAAGGATTTCTCCAGCATTAAGGTCTACATGAAACAGAAAACCACACAAAAAAGTTAAATTATCTGAAAACATCCAGGCCTTTCTCCCCTGCTGAGCCAGCAATTCACAAGTGATACTTTCCAATGAGGTCGAGGCAACACTGGGAAAGGGGGTGGGGGGCGGAATGACAAATAAGGCCTCAGGTTCACATAGCCTATTGTTTTGCTCAGTTACCTTGTCCAAGAGTGGCTACGAGGAACACAGAAAGTATTTATTTCTTTAAAACCTTTCTAACCTGCTTTTCCACGTAAATGTCAACTCAAAATGGTTTATAATATACATAAAACAATAACAGCAAAACTCAAAATGACTACAGTTGTAAACACCATATATATCACAAGAGTTTCAGTATAAAACAAGCAATACACAATAACCAAATAGTTCCTCAGAATGGAAATCTCTTCAAAATAAAACTGCCTTACAAGTTCTTCTTCTAAAAATGGGTAGGAAGGAGATGACAGCCGGTTTCCAAGGAATCAGAAAAACCACTGTAAACTCCAGACTCTTCAAAGTCTTGTAAGTTCACAAAGTAGTTTATCTATTTAACACAATCATTTAAAATGCCACGTACATAATATGTTATCCTCCCACAATCTTCCCTTTTAAAAGATCCTGTTCCAAATACCCAACTATTGACCCCCAATTTTTGCCTGTTTGGGGTGGGTATTCTCCTGCTTCAGGGTCCTCCCTATTCTGGGGCTGGCAGGAGAACATTGGGGGTGGGAATGACATCGCACTACATACCAACATCACATCTGGAGGAAAAAAAAAACACCTTGTATTACCACAGAGTTTCCATAGCGGTGGATGACGTGCTGAGGTCACATCCAGTTATTCACCTAGATGTGATGTCAACACGTAGCACAACATCACTTCCACCCCTTGACCTGTCCCCAAAGCTCCTGGAGATGGTGTACTAGATATGAATATGTAAATTATTTAACCTCCATTATTAATTTGGAATAAACTAGTCAAGTCCATCCAACAGATTCCATGTCGTTGCCCAAGAAAATCCCACATCTTTACTCTATAGAAGGCTATGCAATACTTTTATTTCCGTTATTGTCCTGTAGTTCCCCTATCACTTGAGAGGTTCACATGGAGCAGAACCTACCGTCCAAGCTCCCCAAGTTTGACCCCAAGCTTGATATTTATTTTTAATTTAACTGATGTATGTTTTATAAAATTTTGTTTGTGATCTTGTATGTTGTTGCTCATAATTATATAATTTTTTTCTCAGCAGAAGCTTTTAGGTAGGGCTGTCAATTCGGTTCGGTCCGAACTGAAAATCAACCGAATTTACCCTGATTTGGTGATTTTCTGTTCGGACGGATCCGAACTCAAAACTGGTGGGCAACCGGGGGGGCCGAATTCAGCGAGTTCGGGAGTTCGCGAATAAATCCGGCAAATTCGGCCCCCCTTCAGGGGAGCCCGCTGAAAGGCGCGGGCTGCCCTTTAAACTGATCTGAGCCTCCCAGCTGCCGCGGGCTGCCGGGAGGCACACGTCAGTTTAAAGGGCAGCCCGCGCCTCTCCAGCGAAGTCCGCTGAAAGGTGCGGGCTGCCCTTTAAACTGATGTGCGCCTTCCGGGCGGGAGGCGCAGATCAGTTTAAATGACAGCCCGAGCCTCTCCAGCGGAGCCCGCTGAAGGGGGGCGGGCTGTCCTTTAAACTGATCTGTGCCTCCCAGCTGAGAGGCTCAGATCAGTTTAAAGGGCCCCCGCGCGCCTTCAGGGAATCCCTCTGAAGGTGCGCGGGGGCCGAATTTTCCCCCGAACTCCTGATCCCCCCGAATTACCGGGGATCCGAAGCGGGGGAGTTCGGACTTCGGCACGTACCGAACCCACAAGGGTCAAATTCGGCCGAATCCGAACTGTACCGAATTTTTTTTTTGACAGCCCTACTTTTAGGCATTCAGCACTTTAAAAAACAAAGTAAAGCAAACTCTCTACCGAATCCCCCATCACTCTGTTCTCAAAATACCCAAATTTTATAACCAGCTGTATAGCAAACACTGCAGTCTTATGTACACATACCTGTGAATAAACCACATTGAACAAAGTGGAACTTACTTCTAAGTAAATGTTCATAGGATTGTATTGCATAGTAAACTTCATATTTGCTTTTTCTACTCTCATACTCACAAGAATGAGAAAAGAGCTATTCTGGTGACTGAGGCGAAACACTTTAAGTGTGGGAAGTCCTCCAAAACCCATCCTCATCCTATGCCTTCCAAGATTTTCCAGTGGGTATTTTTTCCTTTCTTTGAATGTAAAAAGGGACCTATTAGTACAGCACCAGCATTGTTCAAATATCTGAAAACTTGTCTTTGTTGCTTTAAGCCAATCCACCAAAAATGTGGTTCTATATCCCAGTGATCTCAGCAGGAGAGAATCATGCTTAACTTTGGCTGGCCTTGTTTTTAAAAATGAAAATCAATATTCCCAGGATTCTTCCACAGAACGATAGCTCCACCAGGAAAGACTTAAATACCTGCCTTTGCCTCATTAATGTGTTTCTTTCTACATCTTAATCCACTAACCATCGTAAATCAAGAGAAGTACTGGCCCAACTGTCTGAACTTCAGTTTTTCAACAAGTGGCTTTTACTGCTGAAGGAAAGAAGTATTTACTCACTAAGGACTTTGCTTGCCGCAGCAACCAAATCATATGTTTTGGAATCATCATAAATGATTCTGACTAGGAACTGCCCTTCTTCATCCAGCTGTGCCTCCTTTCTGAAAGGAAAATGCAAGACAAAATTAACTTATATATCATTTAAAATATATGATAATATTTATTTAATTAATTCATCCACACCCTGCCTTTCTCCCCACTAGGGACCCAAAGTGGCTTACATCATTCTCCTCTCCTCCATTTTACCCTAACAACAACCCTGTGAGGCAGGTTAGGCTCAGAGAGTGTGACTGGGCCGAGGTCACCCAGCGAGTTTCCATGGCACAAGTGGGGATTCAAACCTGGGTCTTCTGAATACTAGTCTGACACTTTTAACTAATAGACCACACTGTAAATTATATATTATATAATATTAGGGGGACGGGACTATGTTTTCTTAGAATTCCTTTTGCTGTGGGGGACCAAGGAAGTTCGTAACCAGATGTGCATGTTATATTTTAGTAGGGCGGACTTGAATGAACTCAGAGGTGTGCTGAGAGTCATTCCATGGGTAGGACTGCTGGAAGGGAAAATAGCAAGTGAAGGGTGGGCTCTTCTAAACAAGAGCTCTTGCAAGCTCAAGCCATCACCATTCCAACAAGACAGAAACATGGTAGGGGATCCAATAAGCCAATGTAGATGAAAAGAGAACTCCATGATGAGCTAAGGAAGAAAAAGGAAGTAGAGGGAAAGACATACCTCTAAACAAGAGTATCTGCAGGTGGCTAGGCACTGTAGGTCAGCCATCAGAGAGGCCAAAGCTCACAGTGAGCTGAGGCTGGCCAGGGAGTCTCACTACAGCAAGAAAAGCTTCTTCAGATATGCGAAGAGCAAATGCAAGGCAAAAGAGGTGATAGGTCTAATGTTGGATGAAAATGCAGAAACTCTTACAGAGGACAGATAGAAAGCAAAAAGGCTTGGTGTCTATTTTGCCTCAGTTTTTTTTTCCTGAAGAAGAGAACATGCTTATCTACAGATGGTAGCAGGCAAGGCACAGCATCCAAGCTGATGGTTGACATGGACAGAAAGGTTGTTGAGAAGCGCCTGGCTGCATTGGATGAGTACAAATACCATGGGCCAGATAGTATGCACCCAAGAGTGACTGAAGAACTTTCTAGACAGCTTGCAGAGCCTTAGTCCATCATCTTCAAGATCTCTTGAAGGACGGGAGATGTACCACAAGACTGGAGAAGAGAGAATGTTATCCCAATCATCAAAAAAGGGAGGAGGGAGGACACAGAAAACCACATGCCAGTCAGTCTGACATCTGTCCCAGGGAAGATATTGGAGCAGATTTTAAAGAGATCAATCTGACGAAGGGAGCTTTGACTGTCAAAAGCTTACACCTTGAAACTCTTGTTGGTCTCTACAGTGCTACCAGACTCAAATCCAACTGTTCTGCTGCAGACCAACACAGCTACCCGCTGAAACGTTCTTTATAGATTAAACTTATTCACCATTACTCATTCTTCCAAGAGTGCAATAACATCATGTACCCTCACTACTTGCTAGGAAGAAATCACAAACAAGCTCCTGAAAGAGTAGGGAAATTTCTACCGATTACCCCTTCCACACCCCACATTCTTCCCCAGGATGCCCCATCCTTCAGGATTAGCTTTTTTTTGGGGGGGGGGGATACAGGGGACTGCTGAAAGAAGATGAAGGCAATCAAGAACTCCACTGTGAACTCACTGGGTTCATGTATCTACAGGATAAATCCCACATATGATGAAACTCTGATCATATATATAAGGGAGAACACAGAGAGATAAAGGTTGCAAGGATATCCGTGACATTATTTTAAAACCAAAATCATTGAAGAAGCCAGGGAAGAATATCCATGAAAATATGGAACCATGGGAGATGAGTTCAGCAGATTCACAGTTTCCATGAATATGTGACACTAAACAAGTATCCAGCCATAAATGCAGCTCTTCTGACCACCTTCCCCTACCTCTTGAAAATAACATGAAGGCATGAAGTTTGTGATGAAAATGCCATTATTTGTCAGCAGCAATTGGTATCATCTCATGTTTATACCTAAGGACCCAATCTGCAAATTAACTTTTTGGATGTTTATCAGCCACTGAGGAAATGTACCCATTTATTCTGGATTATTTCCTAAGAAGATGTCTTTGAAAGTTTTCGTATTCCTAGAAGGTATGAAAAATCTGTGGCATTGGGGGGGGGGGGGGAACTAACTGTATTTTTCCTAGCAACAAAATGTTGTGGTTTGAAAAATGAGTGCTAAGAAAATACAATTTCCCTAGAACAACAGTGCTGAGTAAGGAAAATATATCTTTGCTGCTTACATAAATTATTTCAGGCATGTTTACTTGGATCAGAATTCATTCCTTTGTTGTCCATTCTTGTATTTGTTGTTAAAAAAGCAAACTTTAAAAAGTGCAGTTAATCATTAAGCTAGATGTATTTGCAGGCTCCTACAGCTGCCTCCATTGTTGTTTTTGCCCAACAAATCAAAATACACAAGTACTGCGGCATGAACAGCCACCACTGTATTTATGCAAACATTTGTGATAGAGTGGAAATGCAAAAATATCAATTGTCATGATTGTAACTTGCAAATTTCCAAGACTGGAACATGTCAATTCATGCGTTTACCTCCAGATATGCTTCCCCTTTGGCTAGGAAACCTATTAAATCTCATCATAGATTTCATAAATTTGTGGCTAAGTAGAACTTAAGAAAATTGCATGTGTCGAGCAAACATCTATCATTAGAAAGTGTACATCAAATATGATTGCTCCAGAAAATCCTGAAACTAAGATTGTTTTGTTTCTGACTAAACTGCTAACACCTAATTGAGGCAGTAACCCAAAACATGTCTACTACAGACTCATACCCTGCCAAAAATTGTGTTAGTCTTTAAGGTGCTACTGGACTCCTACTCTTTTCTACTGCTAGTGACAGACTAACATGGATACCCATCATGAACAAACTCATTGGGATTTACTTCTAAGTAAATTTAGAGATATACTGTATTCTAAGTATGCTTAGGACCATACAGTACAGAGTCCACCAAGCCTAGGTGGGCCAGCTTTCTGCTTTTTTGCTGAAACACATCCTTCTAGTCCCTTCCCAGAGGCACATGAGGCCCGGACAAAGAAGTGTACTCACCTCAAATGCACTATCACACAACCAGCCACTTTGACTTGGGGAAGGGCTATGGCTCGGTGGTAGAGGAGAAGATCCCGGGTTCAATCCCTGGCATCTCCAGTTAAAAGGATCAGATAGTAGGTGATGTGAACAACCTTGCCAAGACTCTGAAGAGACACGGTCAGTCAGAGTAGACAATGCTGACCTCGATAGACCAAGCGTCTGACTCAGCAGAAGGCAACTTAAACTGTCCATGTGACTGCTCTGGATGGCACCAAAAGACATTTGCACATTTGAGACCATTAGGGAGCTGGGACAGAGGACCAAACTAAATGAGATAGAGTGCCCAGGTCCAACCAGGATTGCCACTGCTATTTTAAAGCCTAGAGTTAGCCATTTAAAAATACTATGAGGGCCCAATCCTTATCAGGCCTGCAACACCATAGGATGAGGCACTCATGTGTGCCCCACCCACCCCCAGGTGCCTTTTCAAGTGCCAAAATGCTCGCCACAGCTTTTTTGGCACTTGAAATGGTGCGGGGGGTGGGGGGAATGCCTCATCCCATGACATTGAGGTATTTTTAAATGGCCAGCGTTAGGCTTTAAAATAGTGGTAGCACCCCCAGGTTGGACTTGGGGACTCCGTCACATATTGTTTGGCCCTCAGTGAGAAAAAGTGACAATACACTACCGCTTGCTGCTGTCCCAACTGCTCCTCCTAACTAGGTTGCCCACCATTATTAATCCAGTTGCTACATGGTTGAAAGAAACAGCTATTGCAGAAAGCCACATGCTCTGGGAGAGTGCTGGTGAGGATTTCCAGTGATCTGCTAAAGTTAATTCTCATTTCTTTGTTGGAACCCTGTCTTGATGTCTGGAGTCTATCCAAGGAATACTATCTTCAATCTTTGACCTGCATAATGACTTTCTCACTCTCGCCGCTTCCCATTTGCTGCCTCCTTCTGACACTGCTGCAGTCCCCCTCCTTGCCCCCATCGTAATCTGTCTAGCTATTTGCTTTCACCAAAGCATGACTCCATCCGCCCCAATATTGCCTTCTTCAGAGGTGTCTCCTTCACTTTGACCCTTCACAGTGAAGGTATGGTGCTGGTGACCTTTCCCAAATTCTGTCGGTTTCAGCTCCAGTAAATTCTTCATCTGATTCTTTTACTCATTCCTGCAGTACAACCCCGTCGCAACTCCATGCTGCTATCCTAATTCCCAATAGCTAATGACGTTTCTTTTTATGATTTTCAATCAGTTTTCCACTGAAGGGATTAAAATCCATTTTTCCTCAATTCTCCAGAATGCTCCACAGCATTCTCCAAAAACGGTGGTTTCAAAACGTCAGTGAACACAACACTAAACTCCCCAGTTAGTCTCTAGGACCAAGTTGTATAAGACAAAATAAACCTGTTGAGTTCCTTCACAAGCAGCTGGGATCAGTACTTTAAGGAGGATCCTCCTGTAATGCCCCCAATTCTGCACTCTAAATTGGTACTCTCTGGGAACGGTTTTTTTCTGTGATCTGGCTTTCGGCGTAGACTGACTTTCAGGTCTCAACACCTAGCCTAGTAATTAAATCTTTTTTAAGTTCAAGGAGTGTTTAACAACCTATTCATGTGGATTGGGAAGCGAGAGTGTCACGCATGACAAGTTTCACATAAGGCCAAACAGAATGATACAAAGAGCACAGAACACTCTGTTCCAGGTACTGTACCATGTTGTCCTCAGAATCTGGAGAAAACAAAGCCCAAAGCTGCAGGCAGATCTCAACTAGCTGTTACACCTGACATTAATTGTGCCTCTTTGACGAAACCTAAAGGCATAATTCTAAATCCTTCTTCATGTGTTTACATTTCTCTTACCAGAAAGAACGTCGTCCTCGGGATTTGTATTCTAAACTACAAAGTGACATCCAGAAAATAAGGGCAAACAGCTACTGTAACTATGGAGTTAAAAATAAAACCGGTTACTCGAAAGACTCATCCTGTTGAACACGTGCTTGATGCTTTCCTCCCTGTACAGAAAGCATATCAAGAGGTTGTTGCATATTTCCTTTGTTTGTTAGCAATTGTCAAACACTGAATGAAGCAAAGACACATTAAAAAAAAACAATTGAAACGTTATTTTATGATTTTCCATAAAAAGAATGTCTCTGGGCTATATTATAATACAAGTTATAACATATGCAGTATATGCAGTAACTGTAAAAGTCCTGAATTTACATCCTTGCTTAATTTTCACAAAAAATTAACATTTTTGCATTTGGAAATAACAGTATAATGCTAATACAGGACACAATCTAGCTAAAGTCAAGCATTTACCGATCTGTTTCCTTTAGTGGAAGAATTATGTGCATTATAGGGTTTCCAGCTCTGCTCCTGGCATAAGTGGGAGCTTTTGGGAGTGAAGAAGGCAGAGGGAGAGAATCATGTGATGCAGTGACATCACTTGTGGATGAACACTATGGGCAAATCCCATAGAAATTGGGGGAATTTGTAGAGAGTTACTCAATGTGACAGCTCCCACTCCATTTTTCCCCCACCACTCCATTGAGCAAGCACGGGGGAGAGGAGGATGGGTGGGAGGTTGCCTGTATCGGCCTGCTAACTATACTCTGTGAGCATCCAAAGGCCTTTAGCAGTGCAATCCTCAGAACATTATCCCAGGAGTAAGCCCCACTTGATGTGAGTAGAACTCTGAGCAGACCTACAAATGAATGTCCTCTCAAAGTGCTAAGCTCTGTTACTCTTTTGATGAGCAATTCTAACCCTTCTGCAAACCTTCACAGTAGAGAAAGTCTAGTAGTCTGAATACTGCCACTCATTTACAGGCTTGTAAACCTAGGCCAGCTGCTAGAGATGCCTCCCTCACTTGGGCACACACAGACCCACTGACGCCTGGGTGCACCCTGAGCCCTGAAGCCGGAGGAAAAGCAGGCAACTCTGCTTTCCCCCTGTGTCTCCCTCGTGTCTTCACAAGATGAAGAAAGGGAAAGTGGGCCAGGCGAGCCACTGAACCCCAAGATGCCACAAAGTCAGAGGGAGGGAACATGATAGAGCTGGTGGATGCCTTTCTCTTTCGCAGGGGTAGGACTGCAGAATGCAGGCAGGGTGAGCAGCTACATCCCAAGCCACCTTGCCTGTTGCAAAGCCAGATGGGAAGAAGCAGAGTCCAGCACGGTGGATCTCATGGCTGCCTGTGCTTTTTCCCTCCCTCCTTCAGTGGGAAGGTGAGTGGGGTTAGCAGGGCAACATGGGTGATGGCACTGGGGCCAGGGATGCCATTCAGGGTAACCACTTGCTCTGGCAAGTGTCTTTTGATGTCCCTGTCATTGTTCTGCCCTTTGGCACCCTAACAGGTAAGCTACTCCTGCCCTATTACTTGATTGTTTCTTTACCATTTCCTCTTATCCTCGTGTCTTTTGCAGAAAAGCAAAACGGCTTGGTAGTTTAATCTTAAGTGTCATTTCTGGCCTTTGGCAGGTTACTTTTGCTTCCTACTGTGGAGAGCTGCTCAAACCTCTTTGACTACAGCTTAACTTTACTTGTTCAGGAAATGTCATGTGGTATAAAAGAAGATGTATCTGCACTGCTCCAAATCTGAAGGCTGGTTTAACATTACATTATGCTGTTTTTTCACATTTTCAAGAAGCATGCTTTATGCAGCAGCTTTGCAGCACTTTATGCCAATAAAACAACACTTTTTTTAGTTATAGCCATTTTGCTGTTCTATACAGAGCGCAGGAGGAGCTGGGCAAGGAATAGTGAGGTAATTTATTTGCACAGTCTAAATTTTCCCCAGATCTTTCTGGTAGCTTTGTAAATAAACAGTTCCTAGTTAACACAGTATCTGGATGGGCAATCTCCAAGGAACACCAGAGTCGTGGTGCTGAGGCAGGCAATGGCAAACCACCTCCAAACATCCCTTGCCTTGAAAACCCTATGGGGTCGCCATAAGTCAGCTGTGACTTGACAGCATTAAAAAAATTAGCACAGAAATGTAACATCTCACTGGGTTGGTTCTCCTCTGTGTGTGTGTGTGTGTGTGTGTTAAGTGCCGTCAAGTCGCTTCCGACTCATGGCGATCCTATGAATGAAAGTCCTCCAAAATGTCCTATCCTTGACAGCCTTGCTCAGATCCTGCAAATTGAGGGCTGTGGCTTCCTTTATTGAGTCAATCCATCTCTTGTTGGGTCTTCCTCTTTCCCTGCTGCCCTCAACTTTTTCTAGCATGACTGTCTTTTCCAGTGACTCTTGCCTTCTCATAATGTGACCAAAATACGATAGCCTCAGTTTAGTCATTTTAGCTTCTAGGGTCAGTTCAGGCTTGATTTGATCTATAACCCACTGATTTGTTTTTTTTAGCAGTCCATGGTCTCCTCTATGCACACAGATATGTAAGTCCTGGGCATGAGAAGAGTTGTGAGCTGAAGGGGAAGTGCCAAAGGCTCTTATCCTTCAGCTTTTAACCTGATTATTGGGGCTAGAGCTGGGCAAAAGATCATCCAGCAGAGAGAGAATACCTGCTTGACCAGTGGAAGCCTCCCCTCCCTTCTTTTTGGTTCTTTTTTTCTGTGTATTGTTAGCTGCTGCAGTTGCTAAAGCTAGCTGGAGTCCACCCAACTCTTTCTCTCTCCCCTTGAAACACAGAGCAGTATTTGCATACTCAGTAGGGTCGTAGGGGGAAAAAAGTAAATTTTGGGTTCGGGTTTATTGGGCCCGATTTTTTCGGTAAACCCAGAATAAGCCAAATACTCATACTGGTAAAAGGATATTTTGGCTTTTTTTCAGGGTTTACCAAAAAAAGGGGGGTCCATTATAGTCTATGGGGATTTTTTGGAAGCTCCTGTGGGGGCATTTTTGGAGGTAGAGTCACCAAATTTGCAGAGTGGCTGCAAGGGATTCTGCTTAGATGGTCATCGAAGTTTGGTGAACTTTAGGACAGCGGGTCCAATTTTATGGGCCAGCAAAGGGGTCACCCCCATCCTCCAGGCATTTGCAAGCCGAGCTGTCCATCAGTTGTCAGGTTCAGAAGTTCAGCGTTGCCAAGGACTGGCGGGAAGAGCTGATTGGCAGGTTGGCACCTCAACGTCTGGGGCTCCCTTTGTATCTGGGTCGCATAGCATGATGTCCAAGCAAATTAGCCCCAAAACTGAGGGGAAAGGCTTACATGCAAGAAAAGGCATGGAAAACATTTCTTTGGGTGGCAAATGACATCCTGTGAACAGTCCTTTATTACAGTCATCAAAAATCTGATTTCAAGAGATGGTCACGGTGCGGGGAAACAAAGCCACTACTTGGGGCAACCTTCTTTTTAAAAGCTGGTTTTCATGGAGAGGGGGTTGTGATATTAGAACCAGCTGAAGTCTCGACCATGGGGGCTTTTCTGAAGGAGACTGCTCATCTGTGCGGGTGAGGAAGTCTCCTTCGTAAGCCTGGTAATGTGAGGAGCTGTCGAAGCCGGTTCTTTTTAGTTGGAGGGTATATCCCTCTGGAAGGGACCGGGTGAGCCCCGTCTTTTAAATAACCCTTATGCTTGATCCAGATTAACTCACTGAATGGTGATGGTTGGTCAGACCAAGTTGGCTCCGAATCCCGAGTATTGCAGAAACGGCTAATTGTGGATTTATTTTTGGTTCGGGTCTATATCAATATGCACAACCCTAATACTCAGCACTGCTTTCGCTGCCATTCCTGCCTACTGAATGAGTTGGCACACTTTTGCCAAAGCTCTCTCCATGTGCACAATGAATCACCTCTCATACTCAGTGGATCTGTATATCCTAGTGGAAAAGGACCCCTGCCCTTTGTAGGAAGCCAAAAAAAGGTTTAAACAGTCATCTTCCTTTTGGGGGAATACAGCATGAAATAATGTAAAATGCTATTTTTTTCTCATGAAAAACAGGCACCAGAGAAGCAATAAAAAATTAGACTTGCATCTTAGGCAATCCTGAAAGAATGAAAAATTCTGCATTAGTCTAAAGGGAGAAGCTGTGAATTATATGTTCATAAACTGAATGATAATGAAAAATGCTATTAAGGGCTAAGCAGCCACAATGCTTACAAAAATCCTTCTTAGGGGGTGGAAGTCATGTTGCTGGCCTAAAAAATATTAATCTCACACAGTTCTAGCAAAACATTTTATCTCACAGAAGCTAAAGTGTTCTTACAGCCAATCTGCATATTACACAAAGCCCAACTAGACATGATGGCATCCTCATGGCCGTCACAAGGACGCTGCTGCCGTTTTTAAGTGTCCAAGGAGGCCAACGTAAATGGCACTACGCTGGAGTCCATGCTAGTTTGCACGGTACAAGTGGCATGGACACCGGCATAGGGGTCACACCACCTCCTAAGCCCATTCAGGCCCCAAACTCAGGAATGGGCTGTAACATTGTATTAATGTCTATTTTTAACAGCATATTTAAAGGGTAGTATAAATAAAGATGAGGAGAATCCCAGATTGACTTAACATCAGAAGGAAATGGTAGTTCAGCCCCTCAGTAAACTTATTAAGATGCCAAAGTTCACTCTCTACACTTGTGTCATAACATTTTTTAATTATAAAACTCTGATATGGAGATTACTTTCATGTGGCATCATCCTACCAACAAGAATTTTTAAGTTCTATTGTTTGCAGTATCAGAATAGCAGTGCAATCTTAAACAGAGTTGAATTCAATGGGTTTAGACGGCTGTAACTGTTAGGACTGGGCAACTGATTACATGTTGAAATCTTTCCTGCTGATTTTAATGGGGCTTAACAATTACCATGAGCTAGGAATGCCTGGCAAGCTACTCCATCCCTTAGCCTAATAAGTCAGATGATTGTAGTGTGCAATCTGCAGCATAAACCTCTGTAGGATTAGTTGTCATAATTTATCTGTGTGCATACTTCTCACCTTATTCCCAAAGCGTGAATAGACAGATCAGTGCTTGCTCTTTTACCTGACCATACTACTGTAACCCAAGCTATGTCAATGCACCCCATGCTGTCTGTCTCTTTGCCAGAATTATGAAATCCAAAAAGAGGAGCAGAAAGAAAGCTAGAAAAAAATCTAGAGGAAGGTGGAGAAAACCAGATTTACACTGTAATCCTATGCAGAATTACTCCAGCCTACACCCACTGAAATCAATGGACTTAGACTGGAGTAACTTTGCACAGTTAATTGGAAGAAAAGAGATTGAAGAGAACATCAAGCAAATGAGAGGGGTAATGCTTCAGTGGGAATGGCTTCATAGTGAGAGTGCTTAGGATTTGTAACTCTTTCAGCATGACATAATTTGCATGACCAAATATATCAGAACTCTGCTATCATCCAGATTCTCAGAGCTGAATCGAGTTCTTTTTCCTGTCTGAGAGACAGAACAGCACAGGGTAGTGTAAGCCGAATGAAAAATGCCTTGATGTTCCACAGATGAAGCCTGTGGAATATAAATAGCAAACTTGGGGTCTAGCCTTTATTATTTCAGTGGCCGATACCTGCTATTTTGGAAGCATTATTTCATAATCCACAAGGAAGTTATGGGACTGATCTGTTCCTTTTTTTCATTCTCATAATCTGGTAATATATATCAAAACAATTTAGCACATGAAAAGAGCTGCCAAATATTTGTCCATGGTTTAAATTGTTTCCCACTACCAGTGGTTCAAGAGGAAACATATTTTCAAATTCTTGATAGGTAGTTAATTTGAAATATATAATAATTATATCGAATAGTAAATTGGGTGGCATGCCAATGACAAGGTAACAAAACACTATCCACAGGCAAGGCAGTGGTTTCTACACGCATGGGAGACTCCCCCAGGCATGCAGAAAAATATGAATGTACAAATCACTCAGAAGAATGATCTGTCCAAATGGACTAATGAGGACTGAGCGTGTTCTAGGAGGCAAAGGACTCTGGGTGCATTTGACAGTTAGTAAAAAGTTAAAAAAAAAAAGATTGTGGTATTTATTTATTTAATTTGTATCCCGCCTTTCTCCCTAATGGGGACCCAAAGTGGCTATGGGGAAGAAATGTCCAAAATGTTTATTCTCCACTGGTAATGATAGCCCCCTCCCCCAGCTTGTATGATATATTCTGCAAGAAGGGGTACCATTTCTAAAGAGAGATAAGTGCCCTGTGCCTTACTATATAGGATTATTCAGTTTCTGTACATTCATCTAGTCAGCACATCGTATTTTGATAAAAGCATTAAGCTGACAGAACCAGTCACCTCATTTTTCAGCACTGTTTTATTTGGAAACAGTTTTCAAAGAAATCTTCCCACAGATTGATGGGGAAAAACTCTCTACTATACCACCACAAACTTTATGACAAACCAACTACAGCAGCTGCAGATGAAAGATTGATACCCCAGGCTAGTTTCCAATCACCATATTAAGAAAATCACAACACATTTCCTAGTGTTCTGTAGTTAAAGGCTAGAATTTCCATAAAGATTTGAATACATCCTCAAAGCTATCATTAAATACTGGAATATTAGAGAGCAGCTCCACAGATTTAGTAAAGATATTGAGTCATGCTTCATCTATCCATCAAGCTATCTATCGCTGAACCTAATACCATAACCTATAATGAAGGCCATGAAATCGATTAGATGTATGTTCCTTGATGCCAAGGTTGAGAACATCAGGACGCAATCTGAGGATTTGCTTTTCAGCAAATGCCGACCCTCAGACGCCAGAGCGGCCTCCCACCGGTGTCCTCCCAGTGCAAGTCCTCAAGCTGGTGTCCCGGGAGGCATTCCCGGAGCATTCCGGGTGATGGAGCTGCCATTAGGCAGCCTCCTAACCCCTTTCAGCCCGGGAAGGCTCCCTAAAGCAATGGCAATGCTGCGCCACCTTTTTAGTTGTGCAGCATTGCTGTTTTCTATGGGGCTTCCCCCCCCCCCCATTTTCGGGGTTTTAGAAACAAACCCCCTTTTTTTTTACCTTGCAGCAGCCACAAAACATTATTGGAGGCACTGCGGCAGAGCCGCAGCCACGCCATCCCCTGCTGCTGCAGCTCTCAGGAATGGGCTGCAAGTTATGCCACTATTGAACTTTCCCGCTATTCAGCATCAATCACAGTTAGGAGAAGAGTTGCTAATATTAGAAGATGTTAAATCTTGTGACATATAACATTGACATCTTATCTGACTAATGAATTTCCTGTTTGCTGTGAAATCCTCTACAATAAATGTTTAATGTAAAGAGGAAAACCTCATTGATAAGAATGCTCTCAGGAGAGCAATTGCAAAAAGTGAATGGATACAATCTACATGTGGGAAAAGAAAGTGCTACAAATCTTCAGAGACATAAATGCATTCAGGTGTGTACCATGCTGTCATGAACAATTAACTGGTTAGAAGTGATATCCCCTTGAAATCAAAATTTTCCTACGTGTGTATTATATGTACCACTTATAAACACATCCCATTAAAAATATTTCCAAGGCTCTTCCTGCATGGCGGTTATTGTTTCAGATGGGCTTTTAGCCACTATTGTTTTGAAGCAGCCCTGAGGTTCTCAATGGATACCACCGTAAATCCATTTTGAAATGGTCGATTTGATTCAGATCATTATGTGTGTGCTTTTCTGAAAATACAGTCCCAATTGCCATAACTTAACATCTATTTCTAAAAATTGAGAAGTTGTTTGTTTTGAAAAAAAAACATGTTTCATATATGATCTGTAAAACCCAGAATCTATAAATCACTTACATTGGAAGAGTCCTATTGAGGTTAGAGGGTCCACTGAGAAATAAGCCATTTAAAGACTTCATCTGTGCTGAAGTCAGGAATCATAAACACTTTAACTTAAGATACATTCAAAGATATAAAAATTAAAACCTCATATTATATTATTAGATATTAAATAATTATTAAACCATTTGTATGTCTCTTCTGTTTATCTAAAACTGTCCATTTGTTTCCCGCAGGCACAAGGTTAGCCCAAAAACTCAGTGTCCTAAATTATGTAGCAAGAGTTCACCCACATCCACACCTTCCATTACATGGATGATGCCCACTGCTGCCCTGATTCACTTGCAACAAAAGATCTGAAAAACATTAGCTGAAGACCATCCAATTTCGTTTAGGAGCTGATGAGACACAAAGATTTTCATCCTATGTAAATGCATGATTCCACCCACCTTGGGTCCCAGTTATCTGGGAGAAAGCCAGGCTTATACTGTAAATAGTTTAGATAAATAATTAAACCTGGATCTCACTGGGTCGAACACTTCACCTCCACCACTGACATCCTTGGCACCAGGTGGCTCAGCCTTCACTGAAAGGGATAGCACAGAGCAAGGCACACTATGCCCACGTACAACAACTCACCACATTTCTCTATGGGCCTTGCAGTATAAAAATACTTCCCCGCATTTCACCCATCTGGGCAGGATTATACTAGCAACTAAAATAAATACTGAAACTGAGAACAGGGCCCAAATTCTATGTAGCAGATGTACAGCGCAAGCCACAGTCAAGGCCATGGGCTACTCTACAAAAGAAGGCTGGTGAAATGACCAGGAGCCAAGGAGGAGAGGGCTCCTGAATCAATAATTATGTGTAGCAGAGGAAAATATTATGTACAACTTTTTCTCACCCGGGCGAAAGGTCTGCTTGCCAACATTATTTTGATTGCATATTGTTTAAGTTCACATCTATTTCCATACAGCCAAAGGCAGTTAAGGTGGGGAGAAAGGAAGAAAAGCATTTGACCAGCTTTCATCATATCATAAAAATAACTGATGACACAGGGCTGAACAAAAGCAGCATGGGATTCTGACAACACTAAGGCATAGGCTACCAACTGAGTTGTTAGTTTGTGATCACAATGTATACTAAACAGACTGTTTACTGGGTGGCTTGAGTGATACCTATTAGTAAAAAAAAAAGTCAAGCTTTGGAAGATCAGACCAGTTTTCTTTGACCAACAACATTTGGGAGAGGAATTTATTCTTAACTGACATAAGAATAGGACATTGGAGATAAAAACAAGGAAAGAGATCATCTATTTATTCTGGATCACAGAAGCAGAACTGGGCAACATATATGGTTTTAGTATATCTGTCTTCCCAATCAACAGTTGGCATCAAGTTAAGCCTTAATAGAGAAAAAAACCTGTAGTTGAACTGACCAAGATGATCTAGTCAAAGCCGGTATTTAAATACAGCATATCTTGGAGCAATAATACTGCTCTTCGCGTTGCTCCACTGGTAGGTCAAATATAGGCCACATGGGCCTGACTATTAAGTAGGGTGTGTTGCTCATCCCATTTCAAAAGAGTTAGCAAATGCTGTAAACATTTGGTTAGTGGGAAAAATTACCATGATAACAAAATCAAGTAAAATGGGAATCTGTCCAGGGAAATGACTTTCTGTGTAAAATAAATAGATCTATTTATAGAATTTAGAATAATTAGTTATTTTTGCCAGTTCTTTGGACTGTGGGTGAGTGTCCTCAAAAGGGTCTACGCTCAAAGCTTTCACATATGTAAACTGTGCATTAAGTTTCCAAATACACAGTTGTTTCTTATACCAAAAAAAAAAAAAACCCAATGAAAAGAATTCTACTTAGAAAGGACACTTGCATTTCTTTTGTAAAAACAGTAATACAGTCTACAGATATGGTACATTCTATCCAGTGGGATCTCAGTAAAATTTTACAGTTGGGTATTATAACAGAAACATGACATTTAGCAGCCACACAGTTCCTTTGAAAACTTATGCTCTAATAGAAGGTGTGTGCCTTTGGTTTAACCTCAAAAGTTTGCACAGACATGGTATTTGGGAAGCAAGATTCACAAACCATGCAGGTGAATATCAAGTTATCATAATAGCATGGAATTAGTATGAAGAAATAAAATTTACATGTCTAGTGAAAATTTGTTTTGTTCTTAGTCATCAGGAACATCCACTCAATGACGCAAAGCTATTTCCCTCCACTATTTTGTTTAAATCATGAATTCTCTTTATGGAGGGGGTGAACAAGGAAATAAAAATATTCACTAGGATGGGTCCCAAGCCCTGCTTGCATGAATAGAAGGCAGTTCTACTCATGCAGGGGTGGGGAGAGCCAAAGTTTCAGCAGATCTTCCCTCCAGCTATACTGCCTTTGCCATATCTCACTGCAAATCTTGGGATCAGCTTTTCAAGGAGATTCTGAGAAAGCCAAATTACACAACTTCTGAATTGATTTTCTGTTGTTTGCACTCAATATAGTTTACAATCAAATAGCATATAAAACAATAAAAAGTAACAGAAGCATTAAAGCTATGCTGGCAGGGAGAAAATGTTTCCAGCTTTCAGATATAGGTGGGCCTTTCTGGGGAAGGATTTCCAGCATTGCAGTGCAACTACAGAGGAAGTCCTGCTTTGTGCATTCACAGATGAGACATTACAAGTGGAAGAACAGGAGAAGTGTCTGGGGCTGATCTAAGGAAATAGGAGGTTTGTGCAGCACAAAGCATCCCCTACAATGTGCTAAGCTCAGATGGTTCAGAAATTTAAATTTAGTTGAGAATCTCAATACCAATATCCTGAATTGTGTGTGTGTGTGTGTGTATCCTGAATTGTTCCCAAATGCTAACTGGCAACCAATGCAGTAAAGCAAGAATATGTGTCATGGGAGCCCCGTGGCACAGAGTGTTAAGCTGCAATACTGCAGTCAAAAGCTCTGCTCACGACCTGAGTTCAATCCCGACGTAAATTGGTTTCAGGTAGCCGGCTCAAGGTTGACTCAGCCTTCCGTCCTTCCGAGGTCAGTGAAATGAGTACCCAGCTTGCTGGAGGTAAAGGGAAGATGACTGGGGAAGGCACTGGCAAACCACCCCGTAAACAAAGTCTGCCTTGGAAACGTTGGGATGTGACGTCACCCCATGGGTCAGGATTGACCCGGTGCTTGCACAGGGGACCTTTACCTTTAAAGCTGAAATAACATGAAGCTGCCTTATACTGAATCAGACCATTCAGTATTGCCTACTCAGTCTGGCAGCAGCTCTCCAAGGTCTCAGGTAGAGGTCTTTCACATCACCTACCATCTTACCCTTTTAGCTGGAGATTCTGGGGATTGAACCTGGGACCTTTTGCACACCAAGCCGATGCTCTATCTCTGAACCACAGCCCCTCCCAGAAGCAATGTAGCAATACTGTGCTCCAGCTGTTGAACACTCTTAAACTTAAAGGTGTGCATAAAACACCATACAGTACCCAGTCCAGGAAACAGCCAAAGCATGAATAACTGTCTATAATCCTTGTCCTTACAATCAACATTCAAGGCACAACTGTTAGAAACAGCTGCTAGCCATAGTCTTGATATGGCATCCAGAAACACAGCAGGGTCAATAAGCACCTCCTAACTGTGAATTAGATCCTTCTGGTGAAGTGGAGTAAGCTCTCCACCATCAGAAGAGACAGAAGACAGTGACATCCAATTTCCCTTCCTTATTGCAGTCCTCAAAGTGTGCTTCATCTTGTTTACAAGGGTCCCCTGACTCTCAGCAGATAATTTTTGAGGTGTGTAGGGGACTGTTGGGGGAAGATGAGGATCCACCTCTGCAAGATCCTTCTGCTTGTGCTTCCATAGGATCCACATCTCTCCCTCTCTCTCTCTCTTTCTCTTTTAGTGAACCTCTGTAACAAAATCAAAGTGACCTCATAAATGGATTTCTTATGTTGACACGTTCTGGATGAAAATTATCTACCACTATTAACCTTACATACAAACGGTGCATGTGAGAGAACATGATGCATAACAAAACTGTAAGCAAATGTTCTTGTCTCCTTGGCAATGGAAGTGAATTCTTGGGAATATTTCTGCCAGCTGCTGATGGACCCAGCTATAGCTGGAAGAGCCTACAGCTGGAAAATGTTTCAAAGAAACATGAAAATGAATATCCCAACAGGCCTCTCCTAACAAAAGGACTGGTTCTGTCAAATTGTTTGCTGACATACTTGTGGTCTGAGTCTGCCCCTTGCTTAGTTCTAGGACAGCCACAGGACAAAAATGTATTTTAAAAAATTATTGCAGGCTGTGACTCATCCTTTCCAATTTATAAAATTTCAGTGGAATCGAATTAATGTGAATGTTACCCTACTCTGTCTAACTTTATTATGCTATCTTTCTTTTGGGGAAAAAAATCAAACCCAACATTGCCTCTGAGTACTTGAGACGTAAAGTAAATACAGCACTTTCAAGTTTTCCCTTGTGTCTCCACAGTCAGTTCAGAGCACCAGCTTGTCAGGGGCACACTGCTGGTGTTTGTTAAGAAAGCACAATTTGTTGTGTTGGCATATCTTGGATAAACCAAGTATTCCACAAATGCAAAAGAAAAAAAAAAGAAGCCTAAGCTGACAGAATGTCACAAAACCATTCCAGAGGTGTAGCCATGTTGGACTGCTACAGCAAAAATAAACAGGAGTCTTGCATCAGCTTAAAAACTAACAACATTTCATTGCAGCATAAGCTTTTATGGACTAGAAGTGGGCTCTAGTTCACAAGGTTTCTGCTTACAAAATCATTTGTAAAATACTCTTCTGGTTTCCTAGAATAAAAGAGAAAGGCGGGGATATAAATATTTTAAGTAAAAATAAAGACTGCTACACTAAAAAGATGCAAAAAGGCATGTTACCATTAGACAAATCCCATTGCAAACTACTCCTTTTCTTGCTTAGGGAGAACAACATTTTTCTATTCAACTTTACTTGCTATAATCCTTTTCCTGAAACCAGATTAACTAGTTGCGTTTTGCGCTTTATTTCTCATCAGAAAGCAGCACTTGTGTAATCAATACTTGTAATCAATACAAGTAATCAATACTTGATCACCACAGTGACACAACAGGGACAAGGACAGTTGCTTAAAGCACTAAGCGGATGCTCTGTAACTTCAGGCACAACCAGCCTCTTCCAGTTTGGGTAAGGCAATGAAATTGTCATGCAGAGCCACAACCATAAGCTTTGCCTAATGCTCAGAAAGGGCAATTGTGCCCTATTGATTCTGTAACAACTTTCATTTGACTTATGTTGATTTTACTGCAGTAGCCAATACTGAAGAGCGTGAATTGCTGAGGACATGTGTATGTAGATCATTTCTAAAATATCTTTCTACAGGGTTGGTTGCAAAAATTATTCTTCTGCAGTGCCATTGGTAAAGATATTAAGAGAAGTAAAGAACCTAGTGCCTCCACATAGGAAGCAGGTCCATCCTGTGACTATGACAATAGGTTTACCATATAGTGCTCACACAAATGGGTCAAATCCAGCTCTGTTCCCTTGCTGCTAATTTAAATACTAAGTTAGAGTTCAAGTGCTAGATGTTCCATCTTGCCCCGGTTTATTTCAATTATTTTTCGTCCATCTCATTCACTAACAGTGCATTCCTGAGAGGAATGCCTGCACCAGCCTTTGGAGGCAACGCGGCTGCGCTGCCTCCAAAGGAGGTTTCGGCCTCGCCAAAACCTCCCAGCAGCACAAAAAAATCCGTGCAACCCTTCATAGGGAAAAAAAAGGGCGTTCCCGGCCTGAAAGGGCATAGGAGGCTGCCTAAAGGCAGCTCCTCCCCCAGCCCAGTGCTGGAATGCCCCAGGAATGCCTCCCAGGATGCCGGGATGCCCTGGGAATGCCTCCCAGGATGCTGGTGCGGGCTTTGACAGCATTCGGATGCCAGAGGAAGGCCCTGTCGGTGTCCCGGGGAGGCAGTCGCAGCAGTGACCAGACCTCCCCGCCAGCATTCGGGCCACTAACGCCGACGTAAGTTGGCCGGACGCCAGCATGGGGGGCCCGGACGCCATTGCAGTGCCTTCCTGGCCTCCTAAGGGCTTTTGCCCTTAGAGCTCAGGAATGTGCTGTTAGATGGCAGATATTCTTGAGAGAGAAAGCTTGTGTCTAAAACTTGCTCCCAGTTATTGGAAGGTGGAATTTTGCTAGTGCAGTAGTGCATGCATCACTGAAGAAGAATATGGAACCAAATGAATCTGTAAGGGTTCTGGATGCTACAAATACGGATACTTCCTCCCTAGTCAGATAGCATGCTACATCCAAGTTTCCCTTTTTGGCACATTTGTTGGGGCCCAGGTTATTCTGCCATTTTTAGGGCATCGAACACTATCCATTCTCTGGACCTCTGCTTGCCATGGGACCTTTGGGGCATGGCCAATACATTCCAGATAGAGACAAGCAGTATAAATTGTACCCTATTGATCCTGACACGTCCTTCTTCAATGAAATGCAGTGATTTCAATGTGAAACGAATTGCCATGAATGAAAACAGATTTAAGGTATACTAATTTTCCTTCACATAACAATTCTATCTGTTATGGAAAAAGTTTTCAGGGGTAAATGAAAGATTAATCTCACAGTGAGTCATTTGTCCCTTACTGTACATATAGTCTGGAAGAAGAAATAATTACTTGTTTAGGATAAAATGGCAACTGTGGCTTTGAACAGATGACTTGTTGGTAAACACAGTCATGTGCTTAAAAGATTTCAGGAAAATATGCCAGAATGCCATCAATCACCTTTAAACATTTCACCATTTATGGAAAATAACATTCCACACCCATGTAGCCAGCCAAATTGCAGGAGTCCTGTTATTTAAATCATTTAAAAATAGCAGAAAGGCATATTCTAATTTTAAAATCCAGACTATCCTGATAAAACCTAAATTATTAGAAGAAAAGAAAGCGAATACTTGTGATAAACAACTGAATAATAGAACAATGCTTCAGAGTCAGTCACACCTCTTGCGGCGATCAGCTATTCTTTTGACTCCTGTCCTGGTTGGCAGATAAAAACCGACCGGACATTTTTAAATTACAGGTGCATTGTTTAAAATTTGGATTTTTTAAAACTGTTATATTTCATGCTGCTTGGAGAAGTGAGTTAAAAATTATGTCCAGATCTATTTTCAGTAATATCCAATCTAAATTCATGCATTACAGATTTTAACCTGTGCTTAGGAAATATGTTTGTATGCATGAAAATGAACAATAATTTCCAACTCCTCAAATAAAGACTGCTATCTTCATGATGATTTGTCAGGTGCAAAGACACAAATGTGCTTTCAGATTCTAGATTTTGGATGGGCATACAACAAACACTTTCAAGGTTTAATGACTATGTGACAGAAGCCCTTGGGGTCTCAGGAAGCAAAGGGAGGGGAATGATTGAGAATTCTGCCAGTTGTGTAACATCTGGACTGAGCTTTGCTTCCCTTCTAGTGTGCAGGTATTAAACCCTAAGTCTTCTGGTAATGAGCTGAAGGCCAAGAGGACAGGGCTTGTGGCCAGTGGCCCTGAATGACTCAGCCGTGTGGTTCTAGGACCAGCCCAGGATGCCGTCTTTTGTACTTTCTTGTAGTCTTTATTATTCTTATTGTACTATTTACTGTGCCCGGACCTGGATGGCCCAGGCTAGCCTGATCTCGTCAGATCTCAGCTGCTAAGCAGGGTCAGCCCTGGTTAGTATTTGGATGGGAGACCACTAAGGAATACCAGGGTTGCTGTGCAGAGGAAGGCACTGGCAAACCACCTCTCTTAGTTTCTTGCCATGAAAACCCCAAAAGGGGTCGCCATAAGTCGGCTGCGACTTGACGGCACTTTACACACACGCACACACTATTTACTGTAGTTTATTCTACTTTCAGGGTGTGTGTGTGTGTTTATTTACTTAAATTTTGTTTTGTAGATTGTTTTGGATTCCCAGTGGGGAGAAAAGTGTGGTAAAAAGTGCCATAACAAATGCAGCTGCCAATTCTAGACCCTAAAAATAGCTTTTGAGACTTGAACGTATTTCTTTAACATATTACAATGAAGGACATCGGATGTAACACCCCTGGGCAACAAACAATAGTGGGTGAAAATATTATCTATTTTTGCAACATACTTTGGAATAGAGAAACGAGTATTATATAAGAGGGAAGGAATATGCCATTCACAATAACATGAAGCTTTACCGTGTTCAGATTCTGCGCTTGCATGGCTTATTTCATTGGACACAATACTGGTACCCACCATGGAAACAAAGGGCCATAAATCAATAATGTGTAATATATAAGGTACATGTGTATCAGTTCATTTATTAACATTATTTCAAATTATGACATTTTAAATTATGTTGAAATTATTTATAAGTTACAAAACACAGCAGCAGTAGCCGCCTAATTTTAGCAGGAAGAAAGAAAAAAACTACTAAGTTTCTGGCCTTTTGATGACACAGAAAGATATCTCTGGGATCATTTAAATCCTACTTGGACAAGGGCAGAGCAATCCTTAAGAGGGTGACGAAATGCATCTGGAGGTGGTGTGATTCCTACACTGATGTAGATGCCACTTCCATCTAAAGTGGCATCCATGCCAGTACAGGGCAACTGATGACAGCGGCAGGGAGCAGCAAGGCAGCTCCTCGCCTGGGCGCTGCTGCTGTATGAGCATAGCTCCAGCGCCGGGGCATGCACTGGTGCCAAAGGGGGCATTACTGGGGGTGAAATCGACTTCAGTCTGCCCCCTAAGCCTTTTCACCCAAGGAACACCCCCTTTTGCAGGCGCCAACTTGTGTCTGCAAAATTGGTGGTGCAGTCCCATTAAACCCCTCAGAGCGGTTTCACAGGGTTTTTCAGAAAATAGCATTTTCGGCTTGCTGCACCTGGCTGCGCCATCTATTCTGCTGGCCAGACCACATTCAAGGAGGCTTTGAACACTTCCATATAGGTGTTTTCCCCCTTTGGACCATCTTAGGGTTGTGAACCTCCAAATGGTAGCTGGAGATCCCCTGGGATTTCAACTGTCCCCAGGCAACAGAGATCAGTTCACCTGGAGAAAACGGCCACTTTAGAAGGTCGACCTCCATGGTATTATACCCCATTGAAGTCCCTCCACTCCCTAAACACACCCGCCCATCAAGCTCCATCTCCAAGTATGCCCAACCCAGAGCTGGCAACCCTAGGCCAGCTAGATCCCTCCACTTTTTTGGGAAGCTTCTACACACGGCCATGCTCATTCTGAACACAACGTACACAGCACACGTACTTTCAGCTGCCTCAAAGGGGAAAATGGAGTTACTGTGGGCAGAGCATCCATATGAGAGGTGGAGTGAAGTTCTACGCCCCCCCTTTAAGCCTTTTAACTGTTCACCCCCCTCAGCTGAGCCACAGTGCTTTGAGCACTGCAGCTCACATGTATCACCTAGCAAGGAAGGCCACACAACTGCGGTAGCCTCAGTGCTTAGTGGATCACAAGGGGAATGGGTGGGGTAGAGGGGAAAGGAGAGCACAGGGGCAAAAGCATGCAGACACCATCTCCACCCCATTTGCTCCTGCTTCTACAGAGAGGATGCCTTTCCCCACTCAAATGAGGAAACAGCCTTTGTTAACTGGACCACCTTATCCTTCCCCGCTCCTAAAAGTTAACTAATGTATTTTGGAGACCCTTCATGATGATACAGATGAATACAAAAGTTTAAAGCTGTATTTGAATGTATCACTAAGTATTAGGAATAGCATTAATTTTCACCTAATCTTCTACAATTGTTCCAAATTAACTTTGCCATTATTCATTTGTTTACTTACTTCGTTTATACCCCACATTTCTCCCCAGTAGGGTTCATAAGTGGCCTACATCACTGTCCTCACAGCAACCTTGTGGGGTAGGTTAGGCTGAGAGTGTGTGACTGACCCAAGATCTCCCAGCACCCTTCCGTGGCAGAGTTGGGATTTGAACCTTGGTCTCCCGGATCCTAGTCGGACACTACAACTACACCGCACTGGTTCTCATAGCAATGATCCAAATTTTTTATTCTGATTTCCCTGAAACAGTTTCTGGTGGCAAGTTCACTGAAGTAAAATGCCTTCAACCATTATCAGCAAATTTACAATCCACTACCTGGGATATCACAAGGACTAAAGTAAATCACAGTGCCAAACTACATGTCATGGCACACAGGAGTCCACCTCGTGGCCAATGATACCGTTTTAGAGGAAAATCTAACCATTTTAAAATGGTTGTGAGGCCCACGCCGCAGCAGTACCAGACGATCTTGTCCCCTCCTCATGTCTTTTCAAGTGCTGAAACAGCCATGAGGGGGGCTGTTTTAGCACTTTAAAAAGCCCAGAAGGGGAAACCAACATCGCTTGTTGCTGCACCTCTGTGGGCCAGATCAGGATCAGGGCCTTGCGACAATTTTTAAGCAGCTAAATTTTCCTCTAAAATGGCATTGGCCGTCACAGTTTGGACCTGTGTCAGCCATGTAGTTTGGCTCACAGAAGGTATGCAGTGGTGGCAGAGACAGTGTGACACATGGAAAAAAGTGATGCTGAGAGGCGCATGTTTTATATGTATGGGAGAGGAAAGAGGATCACAGGGCACACATTCCATCACTGATTGTGGCATTACATTACAGAAAACATGTTAAGTGTAGCAACTTGGTAGCACAGAGAACGGAAATGATAAACCAGGATAACACAGCATAGAGAAAGCAAGTATGAGGATTGACACATATGACATTGTATATACAGTATAAAGGTACAAATGAGACTCCATCGGAACAAGTTAGAATTAAATCTGAACCCACCAGGTCCACTAGACGGCCATATTCACAGCTTTGCTCCTGTCACCTTGACTCTCCATGAAGTCCTGTATAATTTTTACAGGCGGCTGCATTCGATTTCAGAGGCCGTTGCCCTTTATATAAATGAAATACCCAGGAATGCTCTCTTATTCTCGGTGTTTATCCATCTGGACAAAATACCATCCGAGTCCTGTACTACGCCATTAAAAGGGGAAGGGGAGAAAGATGTATGCCACTTTGGGTCCCCATTGCGGAGGAAAATTGGGTATAAATGAAGTAAACAAATAAACAAATAAAGTTACCCAACAACATTATCCCTCTTTAACTCAGCTGGTCACGTTAACAGGATTATTCCCCATGTGGTTTTTGTGTATGCATATGGGTGATGCTGGAACTGTCACCTGTGGTTTGGGTTCTAAATTAGAATAGCCGGGTAGTGTTGTTAATCATACCTGAGGATTAATTAACACACAGTACAGGGCTGTCATCTTATGCAGATGGTACAATGTGGACCAGAATAGTTCTCCCATATTGTGCTTTGCAACCCCAATGTCATGGCATTTCTGCCCCATGGCTTGTGAGAAGGAAGAACCTGCATTGACAAGCACTCCAGAGGGGAGCTGTGTCACGGTGCAACCCAGGGTTGTGTGTGTGTGTAAAGTGCCGTCAAGTCTCAGCCGACTTCTGGAGACCCCTTTTGGGGTTTTCATGGCAAGAGACTAACAGAGGTGGCTTGCCAGCGCCTTCCTCCGCACAGCAACCCCGGTCTTTCTTGGTGGTCTCCCATCCAAAGACTAACCAGGGCTGACCCTGCTTAGCTTCTGAGATCTGACGAGATCGGGCTCGCCTGGGCCATCCAGGTCAGGGCACAACCCAGAGTTACACTTTTCCAAATACACCGGTTTAGGAAAGAGTTACTCTGTTTCGGATCAGGCAGTTCTCCTAGTAGGAGTTACAACAAACAGTAATCCTACAGAGCCATCCTATAGCACCTTAAAGGCCTTGAAGGGCTTGAAGAAGTGGGCTCTAGAACCAGAACGCTTGTGCGGGAATAACATTTTGGTGGTCTTGGGACCACCCCAACACCCCTGCTGGACGTTTGCTGAAAGTCGATTCTCTTTGGCTCAACCTTCCAGCCTACAGATTATTCCCCAATAATGCCCATTTATGCATGGGGTTGTTTTTTTTCCCTTGGATGTGCCGCTCTCTGGATGCCCGTTTCCCCCATCCAAACCCTCAAAACTCAAAAACAAGCCCCCATGCAGAGGTCTGGGAATCCGGATGGGGGAAAGGTGCATCTGGAGAGCCTCCTCCCCGGGGAGCCTCCGCTTTCCCACCAGCCTCCCAGCCCGGGCAGGGGACGGAGCCGGCCGGCCGCCTCTCTTCCCACGAGGCGGGGAGCGCGGCCAGGCCAGGGGGCGGCGGGAGAGGTCTGCCCCCTGCGCCCGGCGGGCCGTGGGAAGCGGCCGAGGCAGACCCCCCTTCCCCCCGGCGGGCGGGCGGGCGGGCGGGCGACTTACTTGATGTCCTCCCAGACCTCGGGGCCGTAATTGCGGATCACCAGCAGCTCCAGGGCGTGGTTGACGAAGCCGTACTGCCGAGAGAAGAGGGAGAAGGGAGAGGGGCCGGTGGGGAGGCGGAGGGGCTGCGAGGGCAGCAAGGGGGCGATGCCCGCCGGCTCACCCGCTGCAGGCGGGTCCCGGGAAGCGGCCTGACCCCGAATCAGACCCCCCGCTCCATCCCACTCCGCGCGGTCTGCTCAGGCCGGCGGCGGCTCTCCAGGGTCTCCGGGGGAGGAATTGCCCATCACCCCCTCCAACGGGAGATGCCGCCGGGGACCGACCCGGCGACCTTCCGCGTGCCCACAGATGCTCTGCCCCTGAGCCACGGCCCCTCCCTTCGGGTCAAGCGCCACCCGAGGGGGAGCGGCGCTTTGGCCTTGGGTGGGGCCCCTCCGTCCTCCCCCCCCGCGCCCTCCGGAGCTCAGCCCCCCCCCCCGGCTCTCATGGCGCATCCTTCCCGTGGGCATCTTCTCCCCGCCCCGGCTCTGGCCAGCACCCTTCCCTCCCCGCCCCCCGGCCGCGCCCAGCGGGGCCCTGTGCGGGGTGGCCCCCGCACTCACCATCGCGCCTGCCGCCCTGCCTGCGCGGGGACCCCGTTGGCTGCAGCAGCGGCGGCGGCTCGGAGCGGAGGCTGCAGGAGGACGAGCCGCCCCCGCGCGCCCCTCTGCCTGTCACCGGCGCGCGGCCAATCCGGAGAGCCGACGGGAGGGCGGCCTCCAATCAGAGGCCGGGGAGGGGATTGGGGCGGGTGCTGCGGGGCGGGGGCGGCGAGGGCCCGTCGCGGGGGGGGGGCGCGCTTACCTGCTGGCTGCTCTTTGGGGGATGCGGAGACTCACCTGGATCAGCCGAGACTCCCTGACTGTGGCCCGTCGTCTCTAAAGGGACAGTTCGCTCAGCAATGCTGACTCGATGACCTTGGGCAGCTCGTGAGAGGGAAGAAGAAGGAGAGTTGCTTTGGATATGCCAACTTTCTCTGCCGCTTCAGGGAGACTCAAACCGGCTGACAACCACCTCCCCTTCCTCTCCCCACATCATAATTCGCAGTGGGTCGCCGTGTTAGTCTGTCTGCAGTAGTAGAAAAGGGCAAGAGTCCAGCAGCACCTTAAAGACTAACAAAAATATTTTCTGGTAGGGTCTGAGCTTTCGTGAGCCACAGCTCACTTCTTCAGATACAGAGCTGTGGCTCATGAAAGCTCATACCCTACCAGAAAATATTTTTGTTAGTCTTTAAGGTGCTACTGGACTCTTGCCCTTTTCTCCCCACATCAGACACCCTGTGAGGTAGGTGGGGCTGAGAGTGTGTGACTAGCCCAAGGTCACCCAGCTGGCTATGAATCATGTGTAGGGGGGGGGGTTGGAATCCAGTTCACCAGATTAGCCTCTGCCGCTCATGTGGAGGAGTGGGGAATCGAACCCGGTTCTCCAGATCAGAGTCCACCGCTCCAAAACACCACTCTTAACCACTACACCACGCTGGCTCTTGGCCATCTTGGCCATCTTCTAAGCATGCAGTAGGGGTCACTGGGGGTGGGGAGGGGGAGGTAGTTGTACATTTCCTGCATTGTGCAGGGAGTTGGACTAGATGACCCTGGTGGTCCCTTCCAACTCTATGATTCTGTGAGTTAGGAGATATTTCTCTCTCTCTCCCTCTCTCTCCCTCTCTCTTTTTTGCTAGAGGGGTTGGGCAAGGCTCCTTTTCATCATTCTCACAGAGGTTGAGCCAAGGATGCTGAATGCTTCTGGGTCCAGGCTTCACTATCACTGCCATCTTCCACAGAAACACCCCTTTCTAAGTCCACTGAAGTTAATGGGTTTAGAAGGATTGCTCTGTGTACTGCTTGTCCTGCCCATTAAAAATAACTTGACACTTAGCTTTTATTTGAAATAAAGAAAGTGTAACCTTCATTTTGCTCTGCCAAGACTGTGCTCATTTCAGCGGAGGACCCTCCATGATCCTCCAGTCCCATCTCTCCCAATAGCCACAATGACTTGTAAAACCTTGCAACAAACTAAAGAAAAGCAGCTGTATCCACACCCATTCAAATATTCAAAGGGCCTTAACAGCAGCATGCTCGCTGCTGTGCATTGCTCCTGAGTGGCTGAAGCACCAGGAACCAGCTACCCTGGCAAAGGTCCTTTGCTAGTGAAATGGAAAGTTGGTGCCATTTTCAACTGTGCTTGCTTGTTAAAATGATTAAAGAAAAAATGAATTCCAAACCCGGGCTTCTTGAAAAGAAGGAGATGCCCTGGGTGTAAAAAAATGACTTTTGCAGTCCTCTACATAAAACCTTTTCCTTTTTGGGCTATGAAAAACAGGATAATCATTAATCAAGATGGACTTTTAAGGCAAGAAATTAATTACTGTTTCCTTACAATCCAAACCCCCCCACCCCCCCAGAGGGTTTCATGACTGGGGGAAATGAAAGCTATGTAAACAATTCTCTTGGCAGAAAGTTATCAAGTGGGAAATGATTCAAACAACTGATGTCTTCTGTTATAATGGGCAAAGGTAATAAGTGACATAAACAAGCACAATGGCATGTGATTGTAAAGTATATTTGCTGAGAATGTTAGAGTTAGATGCAGAATACAGTGGTTAACTTCAGGGGTCTGTGCAGAGCTGTGCAGGCTGAAGGGTTTGTGTGTGTGAATTATTACATGCAGTTAAAACAACTACTCAGCTCTGTGTGAGAATATCTCCAGACCTATAGATCATCCGATCTGTCATTATCTTGATATTTAATTTCCAATACATCACATAATCAGCATTGACTACATTCCTATGTAGATTTATTTATTTATTAAAATATCTTTATTCCATCTTTCCTCGTGGTCCAAGGCAGCTCACAACTCCAAAGTAAAACATCACAATTTAAAACAAACAAAATAAAACCCCAGATTAATCCTCACCACCACCAAAATATGGAAAAGCCAATAATGCTAGGAAAAGATAATCCCACATAAAATGGATTGACTGAATAAAGAAAGCCACGGCCTTCAGTTTACAGGACCTGAGCAAGGCTGTTAATGATAGGATGTTTCGGAGGTCATTAATTCATAGGGTCGCCATAAGTCAGAAGAGACTTTACATCACTTAACACACACACACACACCTGCAGTTTATACCCTATTAAAAGCCCTGGCAAATAAAATGGCCTTGCAGAACCTGCTGAAAATTTCTAAAGAGTTCTGTCCTCTCCTCCTCAGGAAGCCAGTTCCATTCCACAGAGTGGGAGCGACAGCTGCTCTGGTTGATGCCAGGTGGGCTACCCTAAAGCTCAGCAGCCAGCAGGTGGCAGACTGAGGTCTGTAGTTGGTGCACAGGAATGCAGGGGAAGAGACGTTCCTTTAGATATGTTGGGCCCCAGGCAGTGAAGGGCTTTTCTGTCACAACCAGTGCCTTGAATTAGAAACAAACTTGGCAACCAATGTCAGTATTTTAAATTATGAGAAATGTGTTCCTCTCAGCTATGTGTGTATATAAAGTGCCATCAAGTCATAGATGATTTATGGCGATCCCGTAGGGTTTTCAAGGCAAGGGATTTACAGAGGTGGTTTGCCATTGCCTTCCTCTGCATAGCAACCCTGGGATTCCTTGGTGGTCTCCCATCCAGATACTTACCAGAGCCAACCCAGCTTAGCTTCCAAGATCTGATGAGATCAGGCTAGCCTGGACCATCCAAGTCAGGGCATGTTATCTACCACATGATCCTTCTTCCCTGAAGAATGAATCGGGACCTCCTGCATGCAAAACAGATGCTCTACTACTGAGCCATGATCTTCTCAGCTAGCCCCTGACAATAATTGGGCTGCCATATTCTGAATCAGCAGAAGTTTCTGGGTTGCCTTCAAGGGCATCCCAAAGAGTAACTGAACAAAAAGTATGGGTTAACATGTCCAGACTGATCGGAGAGACAGGAGATATTTGTTGAATCAGATGCTGATGACAGAAGGCACTCTTGGTCACTGTGCCAACCTGCTTTTCAAAGAGCAAGGCTGGGGCCTTAACCTGCTCAGCAAAAGCCAAATCTAGTCCATCCACTACAGGTAGATCTAACTCTTCTACAGAGTAAACTACACAATACCCTTCATGTGTCAGGTCATGGGTGGGTGACTGGACTTGCAGTCAGACATTCATTTGGCAAACTCACCTTAAAAAGCACTTGTTCACTCAGTGCTGTGAGGGAAAGCTGCAAGAGGGCAGAAGGAGCTTCCAGTTTCCAACCCATCCCGCTTTTGCTGACAGGGGTTAGGGAAAGTGATTAACCTGATTCAAGTTAAATTCTTTGCTCTTTCTGCTTTTGCCAAATTCAAAACTGCAAAACTGGCCCCAAATGAGGGGCAAGCAGATTTCCCAGGTTCCATTTTGTTTTGTTTTGTGCAGCACATTTTCTTTGTACAAAATCTTGAAGGAAAGCATGGAGAAATGCCTAATGCTTGTATTCATCTTTGAAAATAAGACAGGAAATGTCATATTCTAGAACCTTTGGAGAAATTTGGATGCAGTGAATTTTGGAAGGGTACATACTTTAACTCTGTATCTGTTATTCTGCCGAACTGGAGGGTGTCAAATTGCAGAGTCAGAAAAGACGCTTCTCTATTAATGGCCAGTGTTTTCAAGGAACTGAATGATGTTGGCCTGGTCACAGTAATCAAGATAGCCAAAGTCATCATAGTATCACTTTAGTGCACCAAAATATGAGCTGCACATCTAGAACATTGAGAAAAAACTTACATTTTGAAATTATTTTATAGCATTATTCATGGAAAATAGAATCAAATCATATTCCATTAGTTTCAATTTGTCATGGACTTCAGTGTTCTACAGATTGAATTCATAAAAGCGTTCTGTTGGCAGAAGATAATGATGAATTCAAATGTTTATATTACATTCTCTGATCATATGAATTTGCACTGTATTTTCAATGGGTCAGCATTGTCTAGTGGTTAGACTAGGGTCGGGAAACCCCGCTTTGCCATAGAAGCTCACTGGTTGACCTTAGGCCAGTCACACCCTCTCAGCATAACCAACCTCACAGGGTTGTTGTGAGGACAAAACAGAGAAGAGAAGACCAATGTGGTAAGCCACTTTGAGTCTCCATTGGGGAGAACAGTGGGATATAACTAACTAAATGAAATGTGTAATCTATTGTGGAACCATTTCCAATAGATAAATGGTAAAGCTTAACATTTTCTAAACACAGGACTGGATCCTAAAGACAACCAGTGGAATAAAACATGAAGATTGGTACTTCTTCACCTCCTTATGCTTACTGCATCTCACCAGATTTCTGTTCCGGGGCGGGGGGGGGGGGGTCAAAGGACTGCCAGAAACAGCATGGGAGGTATGTCCAGGATCTGCAGTTGAAGGGGGAAATTGGCAGAAATCATTGCACCTTGCCAATGAAAATGGGGTTCTGGCAGCATAACTACTGTTATGCTGGAGGAACAGCAACTTTGGATCCAGCCCATAATGTCTGTAGGGTATCCAAAGTATCAGATGGGAAGCCAAAATGGTTACTGCAGAAATGCATGAGAAAACACAGTTGCCAAGTCTGTTACTCATCTGACACAGACATCTCGACTTGGTGATGTGTGCCGGATGGAAGATGAATTCATTCCAACTGAACTTCTATACAGAGAACATGCAGATGTTCAAAGCCATGGAATCAAACAAAGCTCAGGTTTTAAGGATGTTTGCAAGTGCGAGGGCCTGCGGCTGCAAATGAACAATGAACACTTGGAACTGCAACTGGAAACAGGCTATGTGAAAGGTCAGCATGCAACCGAGCCAAAAAACAGTTTTTACTGAGTTTGATGTCATTGTTTGGGTGTTGGTTTATTTTAAAAAACCTCGTTGTTGTGTAATATGCCTATATCTTAATCTGTACTGTGGTTGCATACGGAATTTACAGTGTATTGCTTTAAATGGATTTATTCCTATATTGTTTTAATTGTAATTTGTTTGAGCAGTGTATTTGAGAGGCATACATAACTCCTTGAGGGCAACCCCATTGAGAACAGGGGATAACCTATTTCCTGGGTCAGACCTTCCCCCCACCAGTAGCATCTCCGTTTCATCAAGATCTTTTTTTCTTTTCTTTTTTTGCCGTCAAGGCACAGCTGACTTATGGCAACCCCGTAGGTTTTTCAAGGCAAGAGACATTCAAAGGTAGTTTGCCATTGCCTGCCTGCACATCACAACCCTGGTATTCCTTGGAGGTCTCCCATCCAAATACTTGCCAGGGCCAACCCTAGTTTGCTTCTGAAATCTGATGGGATCAAGCTAGCATGGGCTATCCAGGGCAGGGCAGGATCAATATGCCACAATTCAAATCTTTCTACAACTCATAATTATTAATACTGCTACCAGTACTCTCCACCACTTAAAGAAAGGAGTCAATTTCTGTTCAGGAGTTTGGGAAACTCAGTCCTCACTTCCAACTCAATCCATTGAGCGAACAATAATTGGAAACATTGCTTCCTGGCAGCAATGTTAGCATCCTTAGAAGATATCACTAGCATCTTCATTTGAAAATTAGGTTTGGATGCCATGGCAAACCCTTCTCACCATTCGGTTCCCACACACAAACACATCTTTTTGCCAGGATAAATGTTGGCAAAGGGGGAATCAGCAGGGAGGAGTGAGCACCACTGAGCTTAGTCTTTCTGAGTTTTTACAGAAGAAGCATTCCACAGATCCTGGGTCCACCAGAAAATTCTATATGAAAGCTCAGGGAAAGTGAATCAATTTTAAGACAAGCCAGAGAAAACTCATCATAATTTACTGGTGCAAAGAGAAAACTCATCATAATTTACTGGTGCTGCAGAACACTGAAATGCAGACCAAATAAGCTTTATTTGTGCAAATCTTAGTGCAAATGATCTGCACAGGACTGTTGCTGTAGGTGTCAGTTGTCTACTGGTGAGCCTCTTTTCTCCTTGTACTCACTGATGAAACTCACTGGTTCCTCCTGTAAAAGCTAAAGTACATAGAAGGAAGAAGAGTTGGTTTTTATATGCCAACTTTCTCTGCCAAGGGAGACTCAAACTGGCTTACAATCACCTCCCCTTCCCCTCCCCACAACAGGCACCCTGGGGTGGGGATGAGAGAGCTCTAACAGAGCTGTGACTAGCCCAAGATCACCCAGCTGTCTTCATGTGTAGGAGTGGGGAAACAAATCCAGTTCACCAGAAGAACTCCACTGCTCATGTGGAGGAGTGGGGAATCAATCCCGGATCTCCAGATCAGAGTCCACCACTCCAAACCACCACTCTTAACCACTATACCACGCTGGCTCTCAAGAAGAAGTACAAAGAGATGTTGTGTTTTCCAAACATCTCCCTCTAGATATAAAAGCTACTTCGTAGCCCTGTTCTCCTCTTCCCGCCCCCACCCCTCTTCATGCAGAAAATGAAGCTCTCCGATTTATTCCATTGTGCTAAGAGGTATTTCCTAACCAAAAGGCATTAATCCCTGTGCATTTAAAAATACCATTGTGCATGTGGCCTTGTGCCATAATGTACATTCACAGTTTAAGTTTGTGAAGACTGTAGAAATAAAGACTTCAGAAAAAAGGGGGAGTTTATTTCCACTTTCTGGCATAAGTAGAAAAGCTGCTTTACCATCTGCACCAAGCCCTCTGAAGCCCATGGGACGTATATCTTTAGAGGACTGTTTATTTTATTCCAGATTCCTGCACAGTTTATTATTTCTTTGACTGGATGTCTAACCTCATGTTCCAGCATAACTGCATATTTAACATTCAGATCCACCCATTGTACTTGGGAGAAAATACTCTCAAACTGTTGCATTTGGATACTGGGGAGGATCCAGATTGTTTGTGGGCACATGCTTCAACGTCCTTACAAACTACTGATAAAGTTACAGAGACGATACACTGTTCTCTAGTACGATATGAAGGAAACTCAGCTAGTGCAACTGAAAAGTAGGGAAAATTTATATCATTGTTGTTATTGTTACTATTACATTAAATTTTAATGGTGGGCAGCACAAGTATTATTTTACACCACAAAATGGACTAGACAACAGAGCACATATAGCATTAGGCAGTCATTGAACAATTTTTGCGTCCTCCATAAAAAATTTGTTGTGCTGGATCCCAGGAATCCATTTCACTAGTCGAAGCCTTGTATAGGGAGAAGCTTCCTATCATTGGATGAAAACAACTCTGCTAGTGGAAGGGATATACAGGATCCAAACCACTGTATCTTGCTAGGTAGATCTCTCTAGACAAGTTCTAATTTATTCCCAATGCTTGACAGTTATGGAAGATAACAAAAAGTGGGGGGGGGGAATCATTTTAGCTAGCACCATAATGACCGTTATGAACAATCCACCTTACTAATAAGCCAAACTTTGTCTAACGACAGGAAAAAATGGCACGTACGAACACACTGGATGGGGTATTCCATATGATACTGCAAGGTGTATGAGAATATCCTGCTATTCCTGCAAGCAATTGTATATCCCTGATGTAGATTCATATGTACTACAGGATAGGAGAAGCCAAAAAGTGAGTCTTTGGAAAGGGTATCTCTTTTATATAGGTTCTTGACTTGGTGAGAAATGTTGATTTTATAGTCTCATCGATTTTACTACAATTCACAGAAGAAAGCTTGGGTCTGTAATAGGGTTGCCAGCTCTCAGTGGGGAAATACCTGGAGATTTCGGGAGTGGCACCTGGGGAGGGGAGGGTTTGGGGAGGGACCTCAGCAGGACACACCCTCTAAAGCATCCATCTTCTCCATGGGAACTGATCTCTGTCATCTGGAGATAAATTGTAATAGTGGGAGATATCTAGGCCCTACCTGGAGGCTGGCAACCCTAGTCTGTAACCATATAGCCGCTCTGAGCCTGGCTTTGGCTGGGAAGAGCAGGGTAACAAATGGAAATAATAAATAAATAAATATTTTAAAGGACTCAAAATGTATCAATGTATTGCTGGTAATGGAACTGAAACAAAGAGTTGAATTCAAGTTCATTTTCTAGTTCTTAAATTTTTCTCAGCTTCAAAGTGAACACCAGAAGGTATCCTATCCACCCCCTACTTGAAAGTTCAGAATATTTGCTGCTACCAATTGTATAAAACTCTTCACACAGAGACTGGGATAAGAAATAGAGGTCGAAAGCCTAAGCAGGAATACTCTGAAGTAAGTCCCATGCAGAGCTTACTCACAGGAAAGTGTCCTTAGGATTGCAGCCATTGGAACTGTGTATCAAGTGCCATCAAGTTGCAACCAACCTATGGCAATCCAGTAGGGTTTTCAAGGCAAGAGACTTCAGAGGTGGTTTGTCAATGTCATCCTCTGCATAGCGACCCTGGTATTCCTTGGTGGTCTCCTATCCAAGTACTAGCCAGGACTGACCCTGCTTAGTTTATGAGATCTGATGAGAGCAGGCTGGCCTGGGCAATCCAGGTCAGGGCAATTGGAACTTTACCCTTTAACAATTCTTACATGAGAATGTAGTGTTAAGATTTTTTTTAAAACTGTATGCTGAAAAACTGCATCTCTCTTGTAGATTATTGGTTTCTACTTCACATCACTGTCACTCACTACAGTTCCAAATATTTCTTCAGGTAGGAAAGCTACCACTTACTATACCTGTGGAGATGAACTCCATATGTGGGGGTCCAGACAGGAATGTCAATAATACTGTGGAGGGGACACCCTTCACTTGTGGAGGGCTGCCTCCTCCTACGGAATAATTGTCTGTGGTACAGAACTACTATAAAATGACCCATAATTGCAGCTGTTTATCTTTCTTCCAAACATTGTAATAAAATCAAATTATGAAAATTAATTTACATTCATTTAATTTCTCATTATCCATTTTTCAGATTTTAGAATACAGTAAATGGACAAATATTGTGCTGTGCAAGTCATTAATGTCTCTATAGGCTACTGAATTGTCTTTGTACATAGTTTCCAATAATGGATTTCCAACTTTGCTCATGGTAGACCCATACCAGACCAAACCAGGTTTACCAGAACCCAGAATGGCTTTGCCATTTTTGAGGCTTAATTCATGCTGAAGGCCATACTATGCATATACAGGTGCAGTCTTAAGTGGTGCAGAAATATGCTGCTGGATTTCATATACAGTAGCATTTCTAGACCATAAGAGCCCCACAGAGCTCTACCATGGCTACTATTCCTAGATTCGCGTATTTATACACCAGGTCAACTACCTTCTTCAACCAGCCTGGCATCAACCATGTCAGACTGGCTTCAGGATATACCTGATTGTAGGATGGATTGACCATGGTTTACTGTACCGTGTTGGATGTGGCAAATACTTCATTGGCTTTGTTCCATCTGTTTTGAAGGAAGCCTTTATAGGACCTGTCCTTAAGAAAGCTATCCCGGACCTAAAACATTTTAATAGCTACCAGCAAGTAGAAATATACTCTTCTTGGGCAACATGTAAGTATATGGTAGCCATTCATATCCAAACTTTCTTGGGTAAAATGGTTATCTAGACATTTCAATCTGGCTTCTAAACTAGTTTTAGGGCTAAAATTGACTTAGTGACCTCAACATACAACCTTTGCTGGGAGACAGACAGGTCAGTGGAATTCTACTGATTTTCTTCAATCTCTGGCCAGCTTTCAATACCATGGTGTCTTCTGGCCCAACTGCCTGGGTAGTATAGGCACCACAATCCAGTGATTCCATTTCTATCTGGCTGGTAAGGTCCAAGGGAATAACTGCTTGGCATTCTGGATTAAATGTGAGATCCCACATCAAAGATTTTTGACACATCTACACACACTAGCCAAAATCTACATAAAACCATTGGGAGAAGTCATCCAGAGGTTTGGAACGAGGTGCAACCAAGACATGGATGAAATCCAAATCCACATTCTCAAGTGAGTCAGTGGATGTACTGAATTGGAACCAGAAATATTGCTGGTTGTTAATAAAGTCAGCTGGAACTTGAGGACTCAGTCTGTTCTGGATGAATTTGAACTTTTCCTGAAGAAGTGAACTCATAACTTGGGAGTATTATTAGATGGATGCACTGATCATCTCTGTAGCACATAAAGCCTTTAGTTGTCTATGCCTAGTGTGCTAGTTGTAGACTTTTTATGTATGATTTGGACAGTTACCAATGCGCTGGTTATATCCAGGTTCAGCTTCTGTACTGTGCTGCATGGTGGGCTTCATTTGAAGAGTGGGAAGAAGGTTCAGCTGATCCAAAACACAGCCAAGCTACTGTGAAAGAGCAAAGGGAAGTCCAATTTCCCCTCTTCACTGCAGCCCCCTGTGCTGCGGTGAATTTTGTTTACAAGCTCCAGCACATCATGTTGAGGCCAGTGAGGAAGGGCTGCTATGAGAAAGGGAAAACGGGGAAGATCCGCTTCCACAACCTCTCTCCATTTACATAAGTCAGAATCAGCTCATTTTACTGGGAGATTAAAATATCTGTATCTTAATCTGGAAAAGACAGTCATGCTAGAAAAAGTTGAGGGCAGCAGGAAAAGAGGAAGACCCAACAAGAGATGGATTGACTCAATAAAGGAAGCCACAGCCTTCAATTTGCAAGATCTGACCAAGGCTGTCAAAGACAGGTCATTTTGGAGGACTTTCATTAATAGGGTCGCCATGAGTCGGAAGTGACTTGACGGCACTTAACACACACACACACACACACACACACACACACACACACACCTTAATCAACCAATGCTTTGGTATGGGATGCCTGCGTTTAACATAGTCCTTTTGTTGAAGCCTCCACAGCCCTGGAATCTACCAGAGCTCTTCTCGCAGGGTCAACAAAGTGCTGGTAAGCTAGGGATTGGAGCAGATCACCTTGTCCAACCTGATGATATTCTTTTATTTACTACTAGACCTCAATTCACAACTGTTATTCAAAATATGCCACGTATCGGTCTACTACATTTCCTTTTATTGAAGTCATCATATATCAAAACACATTCACAGCATCTGAAGCCCATATATAATTTCATCTGAACCTCATTTCCTTGTATGCTTCTGTACCAAATGTTATGAAATATGCTTAGAAATGGTTGATACTGTAAAACACTTTATACTCTTTAACCTAAACACTTAAAATTAAATAGCAACTAAAAAGAAAACATTTATTGCTATAATACATTGTAGGGAAGATTTCTGCCCTATGCTGAAATAAAATTCATGATTTCAAGAATTAAAATGTTGTTTGATTATATTTGGTTATACAATATATTACACGTTTATATATATTTAATGTATAGACAATGAAAGTTCAGGAAGCAATGTGCCATATTCTTTATACTAGCACTGGAAACAGTTGACAGTCATACTAACTTAAGTATTTAGCCACTTGACATCTCGTTAACATCTGTATTCTTCAAGAAATGGGTAACACTGGACAGAACTATGCCTAAATGATGCAACAGAACTGGGATACAGCTTATCCCAATTTTTAGGAATATTTCGCCTACCTTGCTTCTTCCTGCTCTGAGTAAAACAATCTATATGACACTGTCTGGATCTTATGCCTTCTAACATAAGGCTTATGCCAGTGTGATGTGCTACATAGCATAACTACTCCCTGACTAATTATTTTGATGCATAATAGCACGCACCATAGTTGTATTTCACACAGAAAAGTGAGGGAAACAGAGCATCCAAAGGTATCAGAAAGCAGTTCTTTTTACATACAGGAAAGGGTAAGAATAATTGCGGGGAGTTATGCAGCTACAAAGGAACACTTGTGACCTTAAGAAGACAGGGGAGACAGACAGCTTTTACTATATTCCCTGACTTGAACCCAGAGAGGGGAGAAGTTCCTGGACAGAACTTGGTCAACTGACTCTAAACTGGTGGTCCCACAACCTGTTGAGTTTGCAAGCACTTTTGGCGTTTTGAGGAAGTATAGTAGACACCACCTCAAAATGGCTACCATGGGAGGACAATGAGAAAATATTTTGAGGTTCCAAGCAACACTTCTTCCTATGATGGAGACAACTATTTCTGAATGGTTGCTCCCTGCTGACTCAAAGCTGATGCTTTCTGGGGTCTTATGAGAAGCACATTCTGCTTCAATGAATTTGAGGAAAGCCAAGACTGGCTCTAAACTATATGAATATGTAGTTTCAAGTAGGCACACGGTGCTCTTATCCCACATCCCAATCTCAAAAGTGGAATACAGAATACAGCAAGCTTGCTCCTATTCCTCTCCTTAGCAGCTAAGGAGATAAAAGGGAGAAAGCCAATGGCTCTTTCTTCATGATGTGGGTAATTTCTCCAGCTTTCTATAGCTGTTGATGGGCAATCTTCCACTCTCGATAGACAGAGCTGACGGAGCTTTCACATGTCAAGTGTAACATGCAGCCCGGCAATTATTTTTAATAAGAATGTGATGATGACAACATGTGCCAACAATATTTTTTTGTTATCAAATCATAAACAGCAATTGACATTCAACTGACTCACAGGACAGGGTGTTCAGTACTTTTACACCAAGAGCCAAGCTACATGTTATGTTGCTCTTATGTCAGTTGCTTGATTCTTCTTGTCTGGCATGCTAAAAGCTTCCTCTGGAAGCTGTCCCTGAAGGCAAGGAAGGCTGGAGAAGTATGAAAGACCTATTCACTCATATTCTCTGCCCTTTTGGGAAGACGGGAGCTCTTATCAAACTTGCATGTCAATATAGCGCTTTGATAGAAAGGAGAAGCCGTTTGTTGCCTGATTTTTATTCTTCTGAGAACCAAATGATTTGCCCAAGAACAGTGTAACTTATAGCTTGCATTAATGCCTGAAGCATTATATGTTTGGTGCACTGTATGTTCAATGTTTTGAATACTCAGAACAAAAATAGAGTTTATACAATATTTGCAAACTGGTATAGGGAAAGGGGGCTTTAAAAAAGCATTTGAAACAGAGACATTGAAATGTAATTCAGTGAATATAGTTCTTACAAAAAAATAAAAATTTAAAATAGGTGATGTGCTTTCTGAAAATTTAATACTGGCTTTCATGTGTTAACAAGCTAAAGTGCTGTCATGGTTCTTTTTTCATTTTCAGTTTATACAAAACACAAAATATTAACTCATCTTTTTTTCCTGAAAAATGCAAGGATACACAATCTAATCTACTCCTGTCGGTGTCCCCAAGAAATTTGTTTTTCCATCTTCAGCACCCTTCTTTTGAAACCAGGCCTTTGAATTTGTTCCTTGAAGATAGGCATCAAGAAAGTAACAGATCCCAGGAATATCACTTGGAAAATTGGGAGGAAGTTCCTCTCTTGAACGAGCAGTAAACACAAACCCTGGGTAATCTTTTAGCAACCTGTAACAAAAATTAGTGTCATTAAATATAAAATCACATGTAAATTATAATCATTACAGAGAAAAAAATTAGAGGGGAAAAATCTGAAATAAAAAAGGTCTTTGCTGTCTGCATTAATGTGTGAACATTAAAGTTCTAAATGTGTGAACAAAAGCACAGCACGTTGGTATAACACCTTAATTATGACTATAGTGCTCAAACCATATTACTTCAACAGAAACTTAGCATTTTTTGAACTAGATGATCTCTTGAGGATTAAAATAAAGAACAGATGCCTTTATTTCCAGTATTTTTTAAGAGTTGAAAATAGAAATTGAGGTCAAGCATACCAAAGATGGCTGGCAGCTATAAAAGCATTTAGTTGTTCCATACTGACCAAGTCGGTATATAAATGCGAACTATTTGTGATTGTTGCTGTGTTACCAGGCTCTCTGAGAGAGGCTGCCCCTAGTTTTAAACACTTTGGTTCATGATAGCAGATTGCATTTAATATAGTAATATTTCCTTCTATGTAGTAATGGTGCCAACTTTTGGAACTGAGGAGTGCAGAAACAAATTATTTTAGGTTGAAATTCCTAAACCCATTGTAATCTGAGTCCAAACCACTTCAGGGCTGTTCTACAACAGCCAGCACACCCTCACCTAATCTTCCTCATCTTCCCTTTTGTTGCTCAAAACTGTGATCTTTACTATGAGACAGACCAAACAACTATAATAGAGAGACAACACTTCAGAACAACTACTTAGTAATGAGTCGTGTAAGTTTACAGGAAGCAAAACCAAGTGCAAAACTAGACGGGGGTTGAAGGAACACAACACAAGTACTATTCCCCTATTCCCCGTGCCCTCCCCCTCCCTGTGTCTCCAAAAGACCAATAATGACAATAACAGTAAGATCAGAAATGTAGACGAGTTTTGATGGACATGGACGCAAAACGAACTGTACAATCTTCCCCTTTCTGTCTCCCCCCCTTTTCCCCCCTTTTCTGTACCTCTACTAAAAGTGAATAAAACTATTTTTTTTAAAAACTTTTGGGCTGCGGAAGCAGCAGTCAGACTAGTGAGAAGGTTATTATGTCAAGGAGGCAGCTGTAGCAGCCTCCAAGGTGCCAGGACCCCTGCTGCTTTCTTGGCTATAATGGTGGCGCTAGCACCAGCTCTACTCTTCGCGGGCGTCTCCGGTTATTACTATCTGGTAAATTTTAGGCAAAGATAAAGGGAACAGTGCAAGGTTCAGAGGGTTTGGGAAAGGTTGTCTTCAAGATCACAATGCAAAACAAACCAAACACTATTAGACCAGAGTGTGTGTGTACTGGGGGCGGGGGAGGAATAATTTGATCGGCTTCCACTCTGGATTAAAAGGAGAGGGGCTCTTCCTTCACTATTTCTACGTAATGAATTTAGGGTTAGGAATTTTAGCCTCGCCCATAGTGAGGCTAAAACAGATATTTTAAGAACTGAGTGCTTTGGGGAAGAAAATGAATGCAGATAAATGTGAAAATGTTAAACAAACCATCTAGCCTAAGTGCTGTACATTGTAAATTATTGTACCTGTAAGTAGTTGGGCTCACGTTTATCCTCCTTGTCACGCTGCAGGACTCAAACTTGTTGGCAAGTGTTACGTTGTTTCCAAACAGACAATATCGTGGCATTTGAACACCAACAACACCAGCAAAGACAGATCCAGAATGCAGGCCTATCCGCATCTTTTAGAAACAAAGCAAAACATACAAAAATTGTTGTATTGTGAGATTAAAAAACAACGTTTCAAAGACTAACAGTTTTATTAGTTTCTCTTTAATTGTTATAAATTATGATCATGTGCAAGTAGAAGAACTTGTGTAAGTAAAGGACAGCAAGTAGAAAGAAACAAATGTTGTGTAGTTGTTAGAATGCTGGACTAGGACCTGGGAAACCCAGGGTCGGATCCCCAGTCACCATAAGACTAACTGGGTGACTTTGGGCCATTCTCTCTCTCTCTCTCTCTCTCCCCATAATCTACCTCACCAGGCTGTGAGGATACCATGAAAGAGGAGAGACAACTATATATGCCACCCTGAGACCCCTGGAGGAATGATGGGGGGGGGGTAAAATGTACTAAATGAATAAATAAATGGGAGTTCACAGAATATCCCCCCATCCAAGGCCCAGACCTGCAACAAATCTGCTGAATTATGTGACTTCAGACCATACCCTGAGTCCATTAATTTATACTAAGCATTCTCAGAACTCTTGAAGAAATGGAACTTGCATACCGGCAGTGGTTTGTGGATTGCTCTCGTAAGTGAAATCCGCAGGTCAGTAATAGATGGGAGAGGTTGGTTTCTTTATAGTTAGGAGAGCTACATAGTACCAGAGTCTTTAATTTGCATCTTATTGTGTCCCTGTGAGTAGATGGGGGCAGCTCCACTTGACACAATTTAAAGCATCTGCAAAGCAGCTCATATACTGATGCTGTGGCAATATGGGGGAGGGATGCTTAGACTCAAGGTAGCAAAACGAGCCCTTGTCTATGCCACACCGCTGCTAGGAATAATACGGCACTTGCATATGAATACAACTTATTCATTTTGTTTTTGAATTTCATTTAGATTTTTCCTTTTTTGGTCTTTTATTTAGAAAATGGTCTGCTGTGCCTTGCTATGACTGTTGTCTGTGCTCTTAATCTGCATTTCCCCCTTCTCTCTGTGTCTGACAGGGTCAGATAACTGTCGCTTAGAACATATAGGAGGCCTTGGCTTAGTTGTCCTACTCTTGAACAATTTATTTATTTATTTAGAAGTTATACATTTACGGGGTCTCCTCAGAATCCTACTCAAGTCTATTAAATGGGGTTTACTCCCAGGAAAGTGTTCTCAGGATTGCAGTTATTTACCCATTTCACACCTCCATGATTCTAAGTGGTTCAGCTGAATAAACTATACTATAAACAACAGCAGCAGCCAAAAAGTAAGCAAGGAAGGATACAAAGACATAATGTGCTTCATTTGCAAGAAACACTACAGTGGAACAATACAGAAAATATCTTGTTAGTACTTAACAGCTATGATTTTATCTCCTCTTTGGGATGAGCTAGTTCACAAGAATACAATTTTCCAAATGAGTTATAAGGACACACAGCAGATGACCTCTTTTTGTAATTCCAGTTTTCAAAAGTGTTAAATTTATGCACTGAACACTTTTCAGCAGATCTGCATGAGATCTAAAACAACTACCACCTACACAGTAGGATCAACAGATGACTGAAATCTGGCATTAATTCAACATTCAAAGTTAGAATAAAAACAAGGACCAAAGCATCCTTTCTATAAATTTCAAAGAGAAAAAAGGAATAAAATCAAGACGTATTTATTTCAGTATGTTTCTATTAGGTACTCAAAAGTGACAATAAAAGGACTACTTGAAAGGAAAAAAATACTTATATTTATATGCTTCCCTTTCAAGTTACAACACATTCAGAAATTCAATCGTTTGCTTTGCCCAAAAGCCAAATACTAACTACAAATTGCAAATCTGTTTTATATTCCATTTCATAATTATATTTAAATAATAAATGCACTGCAATTTATTCTCCTATATTCAACAAAATACTTAGCAACATGTTGCCTGTTTTCTCTCAAAAATACTAGTCATTTATATCATACCCACAAAAACAGACACCTAGAGAAGTTACAAACACAATTCATATTTCCTGATATATCTCCTGAGATATTGGCATAAACAAAGGCATCACCTGGGATCAGAAAATAGTTGCTCTGGTGGAGCTCAGGAAATTTCTGGCATTTTTCATTGAGACACAAACCAATATACAGGGCTAACACACAGGCTTTTGGTGCCCTAGGCAAACTTTGAGGCCCCCATCCAATAGACTTGTGCCTGGCCCAGGGAAGACAGCAAAAAGTCCTGGCCCAGTTATGCTTGGCCTAGGCCCCTGTTGCTCCATCAGTCACTGCCACTGTGAGGTAAAGGAATAAAACAGATGGGCTTTGCAACGTCGACCTCCCCCCTGAGTAAGGCAGATGGGTGAGCAGCTGTGGGCCAGGAACTCCTGAGTGACAAATCCGGGTTTAGATTTCTTAGACTGGGGAACCTTCTGAAGCAAAAGAGATTGGCTACACTTGAACCAAAAGAGAATCACGGTGCTTGTGCTTAATATCAAAAGGTGGCAGAGCAACTTTTAAACTAATCCCAGGGGAAAAGCCATCTTGAACTGGGAAGCCTCTGATTCAGGACAACTCAGTCCAAATGGATGATAGTATACACGCTCAGATTAATATTGGTAGGAGAAAAACAGAACTTGGGAGTGAGGGCAGGGTGACGAACGAGGGCCATCCAACAATTAAACAAAAGGCATACAGATTTCACTAAACAACAGAACTAAGGACATTTCCCCCCTTCAAATCAATACTGCAAACATTGTTATCCTCACCTTGATGGGTTCTCCATGTGGAGACATCACTTCATCCGACAGCTCCATCATCTTCAATGCCATTAATGCAATCTGAACAGCATGGGTGTCACTTTCTTTGTGTAAGCCGCCCGCAACACAATAAGCATCCCCAATGGTTTCTACCTGCACATGAAGATTCATTTTATAATACAGGAGAAAATATGATGAAAAAGAGTATGATTTAAAATGTTTTCAGTAGCTCCCCCCACCCCAATCTCCAACACTCAGCCACCTCAACCTCTGACTGTTACTCAAGGCAAATGGGACCTGGAATGTAATGGCATTTGCCACCTGCTGAAGCTAACTATTTTGAGTTGTCCAGGATGGTGAAAGTTCTATTACATCAGAATGTTTACTTTTCATTCACTACCTCTGAAGTTCTAGTAGCAATTCCCAAGCCACTTACTTCTATATAGTATCACTGAAATCAATAGATCTGCTTCATACTATAAATGCTAAGGACTGCAATCCTAGATATGTAATTTATTGAATTACTTATTTCAGAGTTACATTGTCATCTTCTAGGTTACATTACATCTCCCCATGGCTGCATATGCAACTCTCACTTTGCAGGCGACTTGGGCTTCATTCTCTCTCTGATCATACTCAATCCCCTTAAAGCCTGTGTCAAAATAGCTTTTCAGGTCCCATTCGTTCCTGTACAGACTCGCTCTCTCTTTCCAGAAGACCAATTTATCAGTGCAATGAACTCTTTACCTTGTAGACATCCAGCTCTCCACACTGGTAATCAAAGCGAGTGTAGAGTTCGTTAAGCATGGTGATAACCTGCATAGGTGAGCACTGGGAACAGATTGCAGTGAACCCTACGATGTCAGAGAAAAGCATTGTGACATTATTAAATTTCTTGGCTTGCACAACTTGTCCCTGCCACAGCTGTTGCGCAACCTCTTCGGGAAAAATAGAACACAAAAGATCTACTGTCTTCTTTTTCTCTTCTTCAAGGGCTTGGTGTGCCTGTTCGAGGGTAGCTTTGAGCTTCCCCAGTCTTTTCTTCAGTCCATCTTGAGCTCTGGCTTGCTCTCCTATTAAAACAACATCCCTTAATGCATTGTGAATTGGAATATCTGAAAGATACAAGCCACGTCCTGTAAAATCTTCTAGTCTGTCAACACAGGGGGATCCCAAGAACAAGATAGCACTGGACTCAAATATGTACATCATTTGCCCTTTGAGGTCCATAACCTGAAACAATGAGAGAAATATGTGGTGATGTGAGATTCTTGAGGAATGAAAATGTACAATGGGCAACTGGCAACTTATTTTTCACTTGGAACAAGTCTTCCCCAGCCAAGCTGTTTGGGAGCAGGAGTTCCAATGGCTATAACATCATTAGCACTCCCCCTGATGCTGAAAAGCTAGGCTGACCCACTAGTCTGAAGCGCCCTAAAGGTTCCCCTCCCCCATCAGGAAACGTAAAATGGCAGGAACACCCATTAGATAAGAAGATATGTTTTGCATGCCAAAGTGGCATGAGAAGGGGCGAACAGAAGACATTTGAAGGTGTTAGAATGTTTGCAGCCAGTTTCTGTGAGAGTAAGGGCAGGTTTCAATGTATATTAGATCATGAGAGGGAGGGCATCTTGGCAATCTTCTGGGCATGGAGTAGGGGGTCACTGGGGGTGTTGGGGGGGAGGTAATTTGGAATTTCCTGCATTGTACAGGGGGTTGGACTAGATGACCCTGGTGGTCCCTTCCAACTCTATGATTTTTCCCCTCTTGAGGGGCATTCCTTGAGGCTGGAAAGCAGGCATCTCGCGGGGCATGAAATGTGTAGTGGGAAAATGAAGAACCAATGAACCAAGAAGAAAGTATGGCTTCAACAGCCTATGGCTGAGGACTGCGATGGTTCCACTTTCCTTCCCCTTGTTTTTCCCCTTCCCCCTTCCCTTCTTTTTCTTTACACTCCCTTGATTATTCCTCCACGTGATTATTATTGTTGTTGCTGTTGTTGTTATGGGGGGGGCATCTGAAATTCAATGTTATGATGATTTTACATGTTTTAATCTATATATTTAAACAATATGTTTATTTTAATTGCATATATTTTACCATTGTTAGCTGCCCTGAGCCTGACTTTGGTCAGGAAGGGTAGGTTAAAAATTAATCAAACAAACAGACACATAGTGTGACTATGCCCAGCTTGAAGAAGGCAGTAACAATAAATATGACCAGGGGATAAGGGCATTTGCAGGGAAGAATAGACATGGAGAAGGTTAAAAACGCCCAACAATTGTCTCTTGTATATCTCCTTTGCTCCTGCGTTACAGCTGAAAGGCAAACTGAGAAGTGTGGGTTTTCCTCCTTCATAACATGTAGTTTGTATATTTCCTTTGACCAATATTCAACCAGACTGCATTAACAAGCACAATCCCACAATCCTTTTTCAGCTAAAGCTTGTATCTCTATTAAAAATGTGAGTGTGTTATCAGCAGGAATGTGGAATAGAGTGAATTCAGAATACCTAATATAGATTGGGCTCTTAGATGAGTAACAGCTGAAGCAGAAGCAATAATATAGCCAAATCCTTTTATCTATGCTCATCACTTAGCTGCAAGGACTATTGTGATAATTAAATACAAGAAGAACTGCAAAAGAAAATAGGATCTTTAGAACAGAAGACCTGACAGATCTGTACTGTGCTGGAAGCTACAGTAAAAACAATATAATAAGAGTCTGTCTTATCTATTTGCACTTGAGGTATCTGTATGTGCATGTTTAAATGTTCATCCATGGGGTAAAAAAATCTCCCTCACATTCACAGTGAAGGAAAAGTTGTACCCTAGACATTTTCATAAGATGCTATTTCTCAATGTACAAATATTGTTATCCAAGGTTACACAGTCCCAAAACAGCGTTACTATGATCTTTGATTAGGCTAGGTCTCCAGATGTTATTCAAAGGATAAAAAATGAATGCACAAGCACTTCATGCTTCTGCCTTTTACAGTTCTACTGCAATACCTGAAGAGGACCTTACACAGGGAAGACAGAACAAACTTCCAATGTGCATACAGCTTGCACATCTCTCCCATCCCCCACTCAGATATTAAAGCAACACACACACACACACACACACACAAGGGAGCAAGAGGCACTGTTGTGTCTACTTGTTGGAGCATCTACAAATATCCAAAGTGGCTCTCATACATGTGTACCCAACTTAGAGGGGGAGGAAGAGAGAACATAAAGGCAATGAATTATTTCTTACTCCAGTTGAGTTTTTAAGAATGTTGTCCCCTCTTCTTACTCTTATAGTAAACTGCATGTTCAGCATTGTCATGATACCACTAAATGTGCAGTTTATTTTTGGAGTCAGGATTTCAAAGCACTCCTCAAAGTTTGGCTTTGCTTGAAATTCTCTCCTGTTTAACAGTCTTCTTATACCGTTGCCAACTTGCAGAATAGCCATGTCCTTGTCAAACATGCAGTGAAATGGGAAAGTCTTGCAGAACATGGAAGCAGGAATCACAAGAGACGATTGAGGTTTACAAGGAGATAAGGACGGTTTTGCACTTTTGACTTGTACCGAATACAACAAATATGGTTGATTAATGAACTCAGTGCTGTCTTTGCAGAAGCAGGGGGGCATCAGCATCACTTCCACTTCTGTTTCATATAAAATATGAGCTGCTGCTTTAATAATGCCCGACAGGATGAGACTAGTTGTTTTCTTAGGGAAGAAATAGTAGACATGTAAGAAATCTGGGTCTTTTTCCAAGCACAGTATGGAGACTTCCTCCAGTCTCCTTTTTTTCTCTGCTTCTTGGCAATGGCCACTCTGCTTGAGAAGAGTACTGAAGCTGTTCAGAAAGTCTTTGAGGGTCCCCCCAACAACTCCTAGAATGTGTTCATCTTCTTCATAACATATTTTGAAAAGGTCTTCACCAAGAGATTCCTTTATAATGCTTACTGGGATTCCTGCAAGCACAAAACATTTCAATCAGGGGTGTTCCTCTGAGAATACTGTCATCCCCCCCCCCCCCGCTCAAAAAAAGAAGTATATGCCTTTGCATTTCAGAGTTTTTTCTTTCTTTCACCCATCCCATGTTTTTCCAAGACTGAACATCTCCAGTTTAACAAAATCATTTCAGCCTAGTTTCTGAAGGCTCAGTCTACACTCTCAGTTCTCCTCCTTGCAAAGCAGAGCAACACACTTGCACACTTCAGGCAGCTTGTTTATACTGAATAAAAATCTGGAAAGCATTTAGTATAGATAGCAATAAAGGCCTTTCTAGAGGGCCAAATAAAAATCAATTGTTTTCATTGTAAACATAAACAGTGAAATCAATCCTAAGCAGAGTTTCAATGACTTTAAAAGACTTACTGTGCAATTCCTAAAGGGGTGGGGGCAAATGCACTCAGTGAGCCAAATGATCATTATGCCAGCGTACCATGAAGATACACTGGTGTAAGGCTCAGTTACTCTGTCACAGGCCCCTAGCACCACTCTACTGCTCTTGGGTGCCATTCCCCTTACCCTTCCCACAATTCAGCTCCTGTGACCTGGCTGAGCTGTTGCCTAGTTGATGTATGATTGACGGAGGAGGAGTTCAAAAAGGAACCCTCCTAGGAGCCAGGGTCTCTTCCCACTTCCATGAATTCTGCAAGGGGTTCTGGTATGCTAATGGAACAATAAGTCAGTAAAGCAGCCAAAGAAGGACGCAAGTCATAAAAATAAAAGCTCCCAAGCCATGGTGTTTTCAGTGGGGCCATTGTGAGAGTTCAGGTCCCAGTGACCACCAAGAAGTCCAATCTGCCCAGCCAAGGAATTTGAGGTTTCTCATCAGAACTCTACTGCATCGAACTTTCACATGGGAGTTCTATGAGTTCTGAATGCTACAACGTATCGTCACATATCGTTACAGAATGACCCTCTCAGTAACCCCCGCTGGATGGGGGCAACTGGGGGGGTAACCATTCCATTTCTCTGGGAGGAGTGGCCTGGCCACTCCCTCCTCCCTCCTCGACTTGGTGAAAAATAGAAAAAAAATACTATTTGAAAACTGGGTGTAATTCTAAAAACTGGCAGCTACAGTTTCCATGCAATCATAATGCTTGCACTGTCATTCCCTCCCATCCCCCGAGCCAAGCATTACCATGGGGGTTTGTGGCTAGGACATTTGAATGTTCATTAAAAAAATCACCCTGGGGGCAAATACAGACCATGCCTGTATTTTCTCCCCCAACCCAAGGAACCAGGCACTAAAACTATTGGTGGAGTACAATGTTTTCACATTTGGGCAGCGCTGGCTTCTTTCAATGCAGTTTACCTCTGATTTGAGGGGTTCCACATGCATGACAGCAGCTTCACTTCCCACCCTGCCTCACTCACTTTCCTGCTGATCAGGAAGTGCTGGTGTGAAGGACAGGAACGGTCCAGCAGAACATGGGGAGGGGCTCCTTAGACCTCCAGGTCTGGTGGGGTCCTAGAATGCCAAGGGCCTCCTGTGGGCTACTTGGGAGACACTGGAGCACTCCCACATGTTGGGGGAAACCCACTGTGGCACAGGGACCCTCTGCAGCCAGAGTGCATTGGGAGCCCCAAGACCACCTGCAAGCACAAGGGGTTTCTGACAATACAGTTTCTGGAGAGTTAACCAGCTCCAAGGGCAGAAGAGAGGCAGCTGTCCCAGTTAGACATCTGGGGGGCAGGACACCTCAAGCATCATATGTGTCCTTATGCCGTTTTCGAGGCGTCAGCAGCTCTTGCACCATATGAGCAGAGGGCCTGCTTAGAGGGGGATTGCTAGGGCCCTTGCCAACTCACTGTCAGCTGCCCAGTGACTGACAGCAGGGCTCAGTCCCTTTAAGGGTGTGGGGGGTGCCACAGACATGGAGCCTCCATCCCTGGTGATGGCCCCTCCCACCTCTCGGCTGTGATGTATGCAGGGGTAGGCCCCTGGGCCTGCCAGCCCATTTGGCTCTGCCTGCCCTGTCCATCATGGCCCAGCCATCATGAAAAAATACCTGGTTGGGACGCTACAGCACGGTTGCTGAGGACACTGACATGGCTGCAGAAACCCAGCTACATGCTCTTTTTCCTGGTGGCCCCTAACTAACCAAACCCTTCAAGGAGCAGACTAGCAGCACACAGTAACACCGGTGGCCTGTTGCAGCAGCGCAGGCAGCCCTTAGGATTGCACTGCCCAAAAGGTGTAACTCTGTTTAAGATGGCACTGCAAGAGTCAAGGTAAGGTACGGTTACTATTTCTCTCCTGTAAAAAAAACACATGCATAATCTGTAGAGAAGCAGCATGCAAGGAACTGCTTAACCTCTCTTCTGCCAGCCAGTTATCCCCTGCAACCTACCGCCATGGCATGAAAGGGAAAAGTGGTGGGCAGGGGGAGGAGTTAAGCAATCCTCCACCTTCTACTTCTTGACTACAAAACATTCCTGCTGTTTTGCCCGAAAGAGACTGCAAAGATTTCCAAGCTGGCACAGCGGGAAGCAGATTCCAAAGAATGCATTTAAAGGAATGAAAAAGAAACATAGATGGAGTTGGCAGTGGTTGAGTACAAGCAGCATCCCACGCACCAGTCACTATCATAATAGATGTGCTTGCTTATAATAGAAGCATAACACTCACTATTGCTATAAAGTGCAAAAGATCCCATTTTCTCAGCAACCAAATATTACAGTTTGAATGGTGGAGGGATACAATTTTTGCTGCAATGCAAGCATCTGCTTTCCCAAAGGTTTTTAGCTCCTATAAAAAAAACTAAGCAACCATTTTCCATTTATTGCACTGGAAAACATCTGCTTGTACTTCCAACTTCTCATACTAGACAAAACAAGTTTAAATCATCCAATATATGAGGACTGTACAGCTAACAGTGAAGATAACTTATCTCCTACTGTGTTCTCCAAACTGTGAATGACTGAAACATGGGCAATCAATACTGTTGTCCTTACTTAGCTGCATCCCTTCCTTTTGGACAAGGACCACATCCTTTCAGTTTGCTGTAGAGAACTGAACCCATTTTCAGTGCTTAAGAAGAATAAAAAGCTGTAGTAGTTGATGTCCATAGATATAACATTACCTGCTGCATGTGCATGAACAGTGATCAGCTTTTCAAAATCTTCTCCTTCCCCAGACTTCCTACAAACAATGCAAAACAAAACTTTTAAAATGACCAAGTCAGTACTTAAACTAAATAAAGGGATACTTAAATAGAAATAATTACTAACCAAAGAAAGAACCTATCAAATTTGCAATGCTATTGGTCTGAAAGAATATTAGATCTTTTTTAACTCAGAAATTACAGCCTTTGTTCTTATCAGTCAGTTTTGGAATGCTGTCAAAACGCTAAATTTGTTAGCCTTTAAGGTGTTAGTCACTCCAGTCTTTTTTTACTGCACGGAGGAATCTGGACTAAAGGACAAAATAATTTCTCTAATAAAATTGCATTGAAATCCTAAGAAGACTGTCCTGGGAGTAAGGTCCATCAAATAGACCTATGATTTTTAGCAGTCCTAAACTGGATGGCCTAGGCTAGCCTGATCTCGTCAGGTCTCAAAAGCTAAGCAGAGACAGCCCTGGTTGGATGGGAGACCAACAAGGAAGTCCAGGGTTGCTACGCAGAGGCAGGAAATGGCAAACCACCTCTGAACATCTCTTGCCTTGAAAAGTCTACAGAGTTGCCTTAAGCTGACTGTGACAGGACAGCACTTTCCACCACCAGAATCTTAGCAGACCTGCTTAGGATTGCTTTCTCAGCCTCCTGGAAATTGGTTCTTAAATACTGTTAACTTCAGTCATAAATGTTCAACGACATGAAATAGGTGAGCAGAAATTCAGTATCAGCCATACTATATCCTAGTCCTTAGCTAAATGCATGTTGTATTTATTTGGTACTGCAAAAATAAGTTTACTTAACTAACCTGATTTCTTGTATTTTATATTTTGATAGTGTTCTCTGCAGAGCAAGATATAACTTTTCATACTGGAATAAGAAAAGACATGTTAATTAAAATGACCAAGAACTGGAACAGACATATTAGCACTCAAAAAAGACTTAAGTTGGTCTTTGAACATTTGAAAAAGTTTACTTTTAAACAATATTACCAATGGATGGAAAAGATCAAAACAACATCTAGTCTCTAATCCTGTCCTGTGGTAAATGTTTCTATACATTAAATCCATACCACATATTAGTACAAAGAAGTATGTAAAATGCACAGGCCCCGATCCAAAGAAACACATGCCTGGGACAAATGCTATGCTTCAGGAGACAGTAAGGATTCCTAAAGCTAAGTGCTACTACATGGCTAGGTGGAGGTAAGGTACCAGCTTTTAAATCTTTTCCAAATAGCTGATCAGTACTGCTGAGGATGTTATAATAGTTTCTGACTGTTTGAACTCACAAACTATTCCTTTTCCCAAGTGGACACTTTGGCAGAGAGTAATGAGAAACCTACTCATGGCTACCAGGTCTCCCACTATAGTGGGAGACATCCCAGTGGCAGCCCCTGACCCCTGCTACTGCTCAGTAGGGTCAGCGAGGACAAAATTAAGCCAAAAGCTGCTGTCACATCAATGGCATGACATAATTTCTGGGGCAAGCCTCGGGTGAATGCTAGAATGTTATGTCCGCCCTGGAAATAATGTTATGCTGTTAATGCAATGGCACCCTAACATGTCCCCGCCCCCCATCTCCCGCTAAAAACCAGCAGCCATTTGGCAACCCCAAAACTTTTCTGAATATTTCCTACACTTTCTATAAAATCTTTCACCAACTATTCTTTAAGTAAGGGACTAGGCAAGTAGGTGATGTGAAAGACCTCTGCCTGAGACCCTGGAGAGCCACTGCCGGTCGGAGTAGACAATACTGACTTTGATGGACCAAGGGTCTGATTCAGTATAAGGCAGCTTCATGTGTTCAAGTGTAAATAAAAATTTTAAGCAAAGTCCAAATACTTGTTTTATGTCCTTACCCAGCAACACCACTGATGACCGTAGGCCAGCAGTAGCTTTTTACTACGTGATCCACTCTTCTAATGTGGCTGCAAGTCAGCAACATCACCAACTGTTCTATCAAGTTTGAATTGGGTCTTATTCACATGTCAGTGTGTGAAAATGAATATGCCCTGTACTTGTATCGCCATTCAATTATTCAGACCCAGCAATTAATAATTGGCATGAGAGCTCCGACAGGGATAGAAAGCTTCTAAGCACTCTCCTATTCATTTAGAGGAAGGAAGCCAATATATCCATAGAAACCACAGGAAGAGAGCACAAGGAAACCCAAAGGGTGGATACCTTGCATATAAAATTGCAATAGCTTTGATAAAATCACTACATGGCCTAGACTTCCTTATCCAAGGTATAAATGTGCCATTTTCATTTTGTGAATTTTGGTTATGTGAGGAAATCCAAGTCTTAAGCTATTGTGTCTGGGTGGAAGAAGGGGCAGAGCAAGAGGATGTGGGCAATTGTGCCTGCCATCCTTTCTGCCAGGCAGTTATCTTGCTGCTTCCTGTGGCCTCCCCCCCATTTTGGCCAGCCAGATGGTGTGAGGTGGGGCAGGGGAACAGCATATCTGTCCCCGCCCCCCATCTCATTAGCTCCAATGTGTTCTGCATTGCCTGTTTAAAATGGAGGGAACTGAAGGAATTGAGAGCCATTGATAGGAAGCTTCATATTACTAGGGCTGTTTGGCATGTTACTCCCATTATCTCCGCAATGATCATTTCAACTTCCTTTAAGTTTACACTCAATGAAACTTGGCCAATTTTCTCATGATGAGCCTGCATCAAGATGCCAAACTCTAAATATCCTATTCAATATTTTAGTGGAATAGACATTCTGGAAATAACTGATTTCAGTGATCTTTTTAATACTAAGTTTGGACATTTGGTTAGTTTTACCGTAAGTCACACGAAAATTTGTGGGCAGCTGTTTCATGAAAGGAAGGAAGATTATGCTGCCTCAAGAAAAATGCCTTCTTCACAAAGGTTGTGTTTTACATTCAAAATAAAAAGAACAACCGAACAAATGTTCTTCATTATTAAAGCAATATTTAATTAATATTTGTATCTAAATAGAAACCATATGCACAGGGCTTTCCAGCTCCTCTTTCAACTCTACAACCCCTTTAAAAATGAATAAACAAGCAAACAAAAATCCGCATGCATTTACTGGTATCTAGGATCTCATCAAATGCTATTTTGGGCCACACTATACTCTCCCTTGATCCTTCCACATAACCTCTTACTGACGTCAATGGAAGCAACATGTGCTGATCTGGGACATGATAGTGACCCTCTCAGATTTGGAGTTTTCCATGTGGAAAATGGGTAACATAAAATGGGTGATAAACTGCCAAGCAGGCAATGGTTAATCAGGTTGGAAACAAATCCAAGACCATTTAAGGAGATGGGGCCAATTTTTCATGAACAAAACAATCAGTACTCATGCAAACCATCTATGTCTTTGCTAGTATCATTGAGACAACTGTTCAACTGATGAAACATAGGATTACCAACTTCCAGGAGGAGCCTGGAGTTCTCCCAGAATTACAACTGATCTGGAGGAAATGGCAGCTTTGGATGGTGGATGCTATAGGATACTAGAGTCTAGGAGGAAATCCCTCCCCAGGCACCACAGCCAAATCTCCAAGAATTTCCCAAGCGAGTTGGCAAACCAAGGTAACACAGGACTTTCATTAAACTACAAGCAGGCTCCACAGAAGCATACCCATACCCCCAGCATATCTATATATGCTTCTACACAGGGCTTTATATACACATGAACACATGAAGCTGCCTTCTGCTGAATCAGACCCTTGGTCCATCAAAGTCAGTACTGTCTACTCAGACTGGCAGCAGCCCTCCAGGGTCTCAGGCAGAGGTCTTTCATATCACATAAACTGCATAAAATTCTGCTTTAACACAAACAAGAAGATATACTAGGGTTGTTAGTGTCCAGGTGGGGCCAGGAGATCTCCTGGAATTACAACTGATCTCCGGAATATAGAGATCAGTTCTCCTGGGCAAAATGGCTGCTTTGGTGGGTGACTTCTATGGCATTATACCCAGCAGAGGTCCCTCTTTTTCCCAAACCCCATTCTTACCAGGCCCTGCTCCCAAATCTCCAGGAATTTCCCAATCCAGAATTGGCAACCCTAAGTGATACTAAAGTCAGTCAAATATTTTAATTAAACAAATACATTATCCGCATATTGAAGGCCTCATGTTCAGTGCTAAGCTAAAGGGTCCCAGACAGCAGCACTCACTGACTGAGATATTATGGATATCTACTGACACGTATCAATTGACTGCACTGTGCTTTCCAACCCTTCCGCTTTCTTCATTTTCTTGTTACTCATCCCACAGTAATCTGACTTTTGTGAGGTTCCTGGGTTGATTTTAAACTACTCTTCAGTTTTATATTGGTACATTTTAATAAATTTTGACACCCTATTTTAATATTTTGTATTGTTGGTTATTTGTAAGCTGTCCTGGATCCCCTTTTGGGAGAAGTGAAACATAGAAATTTTGAAATTAAGAAAAATTAATCAGAAAAATGCTTTCCAAATTTACCCATATGGTCTTGTAAAATGTTTTAAAGTTATGGATGTCTTCCCTACAACTACAACAGGGAGAAGGTAAGAAAAGATGTTTTATCAAGAACAGGAATCCAGAGCTAAGGAGTAAGAAATGAAGACTACTGTCACACCTGTCCTTAGCAGAGCTGCGGGGGGCAAGGGGTACCCACAGTCTGTTTCATTCCTCTTTTTTCCCCCACCCTCATTGTCAGTTCCAGTGAGTCTTTATTTGATCTTTTTCTCTTTACTGTTAATAGGCACTGTCTCTTCATATCTAGCCCTGTTTATGCCTTTCTTAGGTTTGGAGCCAGCCTCTACCAGCTCCGCCTCACATCAGGAGCAGTGTTGCGTTTGAGCCATTCTCCAAGGGGCATCTGTCCTCCAAAGTCGCTTTCCACACCTCCTCTCAAGCCAGGCTTTTCTTCAGCTTCCTCTGACAAGTGTGCCATTTGATAAGTCATCTCCAAACTGCTCCTTGGAAGCTTCTTCCCCTTTTAGCGTTTCTCCTTTCTCCCTGCTGGGCCTGGGCATTTGTTGGGGACCGGGATGGGGGAGGGGAGGGCCGCGCTGCCTGCTGCATCCCTGCCCCCATCCCACCCACTTTTATATCTGGTTGGACTGCCAGCAGTGCAGAATCGATGCACAACTCCCACAGCCCCTCTTCCTAGAGTTCGCAGTGGGAGTCTGGGAGGGTGCCATTGGTGCAATGGCGTTATATCACTTCTAGGGAAAAACCTTGAAGTTATTTCACACTGCTCTAAGAATCACCGGAAACTCTATGGTGATTCCTAAAGCAGCATGATGTCTCTTCTGGGTTTTCCCCAGGAGTGACACAATGCTATCATGCTGATGGCGTTTTTTAAATTTATTTTTCTCCTGCCTTTGGGCAGCAAGGGTTGCTAGTGGAAAGTCTCCCATCACAGTGGGATAACTGGCAACCCTACATCTCCCTTAAAACCATATAAATAGCAATTAGCAAAAATCCTCTTGTGATTTTTTTTTTAACCTGGCAGTTCTCAAAGGGCCTAGGGCGGCACACATGATAGTTCACTTCCCAATTCACAATAGCCCACTGAAACCCTGTGACCGGCCCAAGTCACACAGTGAGCTTCTGTGTGTGTGTAAAGTGCCTTCAAGTTGCAGCCGACTTATGGCTACCCCTTTTGGGGGTTTTCATGGAAAAACACTAACAGAGGTGGTTTGCCAGTGCCTTCCTCTGCACAGCAACCCTGGTATTCCTTGGTGGTCTCCTATCCAAATACTAACCAGGGCTGACCTTGCTTAGCTTCTGAGATCTGACAAGATCAGGCTAGCCTGGGCCAGTGAGCTTCTAGTTCCCACTAAATGGGCTTAGGAACAGTATGCGTCTCATTCCATCATTTCAGTCCATACCTATCTGCAAAATTTGAAGTCAGTTTATCAAAATTATACCAACTTTTCACTCCCACATATGTAATGCCAACAAGTATATGAAGAAGAAGAAGAGTTGGTTTTTATATGCCGACTTTCTCTACCACTTAAGGGAGACTCAAACCGGCTTACAATCACCATCCCTTCCCCTCTCCACAACAGACACCCTGTGAGGTAGGCGAGGCTGTACGTATTCTGTACTACTGGAGATATTCCTATCAAATTGAGTTGCCAGTCTGTAAATTCTGGAAAGTTAACACAAATTAAATTAAGTAAAAACATCATACTTAGCTACCTTCATCATCATTAGTTTCCTTTCCCTGAACATAGGAACAGTAGTGAAATAAACGCAGATGTCTGCGAGCAGCAGAATTAGACAGAAATGGAAACAGATGACTAAAAAAAAAGACTGAAAGGAGATACAAGGAGCGCTAAATAAGAATTAAGTAGACACAGTTTTACAGTCTAAATGATTGTTTAAAAGGCTTTTTTTTTTTACAAAAAAAATACCCAGTGATTATCTAAATTACCTTTATCAAAACATATTTACCTCAGGAAAGATAAGTTTGCAGATGCTCTCAGCTAAAGTGTGCAGATACACTTTGCTCTTGCTGGTTTTCCTTTGCGGGAGGTTCCCGTGAGTATCTTCTCTGCAGATTGGCAAAGTAGCCTTGGAGCTTTTTGGAGCTTCTGCACAGTCTTCTTCATGTTCATCTGAAACGCCGCTTTGGGCCAGTAAAGAGAAAGGGCACTCGCCAGTGATCTTCAGGTCTTTCAGTTTAGTACAAAACATACTGCACAAATCCTTTGCACTGAAGCTGTGAGAGCTCTACTGTGTGTTGAACATGTCTGTTCGGCTAACAAAAAATCAGACAGAAGCTAAGAGCAGCAGCAGTAAAATCAAATTCAGGAACAACGGTAGGTTTATACCCCTGCAATAGAAGCAAAATAAATAAATGAAAGGAAAGAAAACAGATATCACTGTACTGCATACTTGTTTAATTTGATTAAACTTTAGGTTTATTAAATTTCAGAAAAGGTAAGCTTTCTTAATATGCTAGACTCTGATCCTCCAAAGCATGCATAACTTCACAGCTGATCAAGGATTAGACAGGCTGTTTCAGATATACAGAGTAATGCTGCCAGGAAAAAAATGCCATCTTTTGAAGTTCTATAGATGCTAACACTTTGATTGGCTAATCTGCACAAGATAACTCACAAAAAGCACACCTGCATCAGTTTTATACCTCAGGCTGAGAAAGACTGAAGAACAATACTCGATAAAATATTACAGCTGCTGGGCCTGGAGCAGCTCCAAGCTTTCATGGTCACTGTTGCTGGGCCCGGAGCAGCTCCTGGCTCCAGTGAACAGTGCAGGCGGTAGGGTACAATTCTCGGCACTTGCTCCACTGTAGCCACCGCCGGGCTCAGAGCAGCTAACTGACTCCAATGAATGGTGCAGGAGGTAGGGTGCAATCTCTGCACTTGCCCAAAGAATGCTCTTTTCTTTTTTTTTGGGGGGGGGGGACACTTAAACCTCTCAATGTATTTTTTTAAGTTTTCAGATTTTTCTGCCAACCGGGGGGGGGGGTAGAAGAAGAAGAGTTGGTTTTTATATGCCGACTTTCTCTACCACTTAAGGGAGACTCAAACCGGCTTACCATCACCTTCCCTTCCCCTCCCCACAACAGACACCCTGTGAGGTAGGTGGGGCTGAATGAGTGTGACTAGCCCAAGGTCACCCAACTAGCTTCATGTGTAGGAGTGGGGAAACAAATCCATCTCACCAGATTAGCGTCTGCCGCTCATGTGGAGGAATGGGGGAATCAAACCCGGTTCTCCAGATCAGAGTACACTGCTACAAATCACCATTCTTAACCACTACACCACGCTTGCTCTCCAAATTTACAGGAAAATCTGTTTTGTGTCAGTATGGCCCTGATCTGCAGATTTTGATATCCACAGACTGGGCTCCCCTTGACTATTAGAATATGATGGATAGGGTTGCCAACCTCCAGGTTTTACCTGAAGAATTCCTGAAATTTCAACGGATCTCTAGACTACAGAGGTCAGTTCCCCTGGAGAACATGCCTACTTCAGAGGGCAGAATCCATGGCATTATACACCACTGAGGTCCTCCCCCTCCTCAAACACCCCTCTTCCCAGATGCCACCTCCAAAACTGCCTGGAGTTCACTACGCTAGATATCACTGTATTCTCTCATCTAAATGCATCTTACTCTAAGAGAAATACCCAAAAGGTTAGCTGGTGAGATTTTAATTGGCCTGAAGTCATTTGGTACAATGCTAATTGACTTTCAAAGACTGTAACTAGATTTCCATTTGGGTTTCTCAGAAATGGTACTGCGTTTGTGAGTGACAGTGTGCGATCCTCACAGGGACTATGCCAGTCTCAGTGCTGATTATGAGAGAATAGCAGGATCAGTAAAGATGGCGTAAGCACAATAGTGCAAAACCAGAAGCGGTAGCGCTGAATTGCTTGCTAGAAGAAGCATCTATCCTATCCTTGTCTCACTCAGTAAGAGCATGGGAGGATATGATTTTATTAACTGGGATTAAAGTGTACTACTTGTGTATCTCAAAATTATTTTGGAAAGCTTTCAAACCCACAAGAAAAACAAGTTCTTCTTTTCACCAATATAACTAATGTTTAGTCTTCTAGAGTCTTCCTAGTTTTTCTCATATGATTGTTTATATTCTGGAACAAATGTGTTGCACAAAGGCTAAGCACTAGCAGCTGGTGGCTTAGGGTACCCTTGTTATGGTCATCCTTGCAATCAACTATGTCAAACTTTGTATGAAACAGACACATTTCCCAGGACTTAAGTAGTGATTTAAAAACTCTCAGTACAATATGAAGGCTCCAAGAGTGAACTCTTGCTTGACCATTTAAATTATGGCTTATTATAATTATGATTCATTTCAGAATCCAAGGTGGAGTTCACAAATGACCAATAAATCCTGATTTCAGAGCTATTGCTCTCTCGGTGTTGTCTGTACAATGGTGCCCTACTAAGGGAAAGTTTCAGTGTTTGCTGTTATCTGATGATACTGCATGGCCATAATCTCATGTCCTCTTTTCCTTACCACATCCTTTTCTTTATGCAAATCAGAAGACATCCTGATTAAACCAAACTATGCAGGCACACACACACACACAACTTCCATAGGTCCAACAGAACACCCCTGTCACCCACACACACACACACACACACACGTTTTATCCTACTCTTAGCAACCTTATTCCACTCCTTCTGCCACTGGAGTTTGCTTTGCACACTGACAGGCCAGACGGAGATCAATGAACTTCCCAGGCCCTGCATGCAGTGGCCCGGTGACAGGAAACAGTTGCATACGTTCCAGACCTGTGTCCATATCGCTACAGCTGCATATGGAACTTAAAAGGCTTGGACTCTACCAGTTCTGGTAGAAATGAATGTCAGGGAAGGCTCAAAGCATTTCATCACCCCTTCTCCCATAGGGACCCAGCCATTTGCATGATGGCCTGTAGAAGCAGCAGCTCTGCAGTCAGCAGCACAGATGCAGAGGAAGAAGACCGCACCCCCACACACTCGCCCTAGTACTGGCTTACAAAGACAGCCTTGCACTCCAGCAGCAGTGAGACAGCTTGGGTGGGGTGAGGGGAACCAACCTCCCATACCTTCTCTACTGCAAAGCTACTTTGGGTGGTGAAGGCATTAGTTGGTTGCTGCATTAGTGTTGTCAAAAAACAAATTCGGTAAATTTCGGGTTCAGGTTTATTGGGCATGATTTTTTTCAGTAAACCCGAAATAAACCAAATACCCATACCAGTAAATGGGTATTTCGGCTTTATCCCCCCCCCCCCCAAATTGGATCCATTATAGTTTTTTGGGGATTTTCCTCAGAAGCTCCTGTGGGGGTATTTTTGGAAGTAGAGTCACCAAATGTGCAGCATAACTACAAGCGACTCTCCCTAGATGGATATCAAAGTTTGAGGAAATTTGGGACAGGGGTCCAATTTTATAGGTCAGCAAAGGGGTCACCCCCATCCTCCAGGCATTTGTGAGCTGAGCTGTCATTCGTTTTTCAGGTTCAGAAGTTCAGCGTTGCCAAGGGCTGGCAGAAAGAGCTAATTGGCAGGCCAGTGCCTCAAAGTCTGGGAGGGTCTGTTTGTATCTAGGGTGCATAGCATGATATCCATGCAAATTAGCTTCCAAACTGAGGAAACGGCTTAAATTCAAGAGAAATAAAGCATGGGAAGCTTTTTTTTGATGGCAAATGACATTCTGTGAACTGTCTTTCATTATAGTAATTAAAATCTGACTTCAAGAGATGGTCGTGGTGCGGGGAATTCAGCCACTATTCGAGGTGACCTTCAGTTTGAGAGCAGGTTTTCATAGAGGGTGGTAGTGATATCAGAGCCAGCCAAAGTCATGACGAATGCCGCTCTTGTGAAGGAGATTGCTCATCTGTGCGGGTGAGCAGTCTTCATCGAAATGAAGCTTGTTCAGCAGCTGTTGAAGCTGGTGCTTTTTAGTTGGAAGGTATATCCCTCCAGATGGGTTTTGGTGAGCCCAGTATTTTAAATGACCCTTCTGCCTCAAGACTAGATGGATAGTTTGGTCAGATCAAGTTGGCTCCGATTACACGACCCCTACCACAAAAGGGCTCCAACTATGGGGCTCTAACAAAACCAGTCAAAGACAGAAAAATGGCAGAAAGCATAGAGCCGTGCATCTGAGCAAAGGTAAATAGCCAAAACACAAAAAAGCTGAATATTTATATTTATTGAACTTTTGGAGAATCACCTATTGGACTTCAGGTAGATTCCCAGATTTTGGTATTCAGCCAAAACAAAACCCAAATATTGCAGAAACGGCTAATTTCGGTTTATTTTCAGTCCAGGTTTATCGATATGCATTGCCCTATGCTGCATGTAAGGATGGAGCATGTTGGCATTCCTACACCTTTAAGAGTAGGAAGTAACAATCATGGGCAAGAAGAACAGCTTCCAGACAGGCAGTACAAACGAAGTAGTTTTAATTTTTTGCACTCGTCTTGTCAGGCATCCCAGTAGCAGGGAATGGCGTGAAGCGCTGGTGGGAAACAAGCCTGGATTAAGCCTGGATTCTGCGTTCATAAATACTGTGGAATCACAGATAAAGCTAATTCTGGTTAATATACCAACGTCACATCCTGGCTTTTATCCCAGTTTGACAGACCCTCACTAACCACTAAAAACAACAAAAGTCATGTAATACATCGTATTAGGATCAGCCAAAATGACAAAAAATATTGTGCTAATATAGTGGCTCACATTATGGTTAGCTTAATTAAACCACTGTTTTCTGTTTTGTCAACTAACCCAATAAGTAGATGAATAAATCTATGATCTTCATCATATTCACTCTAAGACTTTTTTATACTGCTGAAACATTACTTTTCTGTAATTAGTTGAAAGTGGAATAGAACCAGTGCTTCCACACAGCCCATAACATAGAATTATATTTCCCTTAAATACTGGCAATACCTATCCCCAAGATGCTATCTTTATATTTATTTGTAAGCTTTGGCCAGGGAGGGTGGAAATATAATAAAACAAATAAATAAATAAGTCCCATTCAGCAAAGATTCTGCTTCTGAGCAATTACTCCTTTAAATATCCTGCTAAATATCCTGCCCCTTTGTGAATTAATTACTTTTTTCACTGTGCCAATTTGTATTATGGTTTGGTTGCTCATGACTGTAATTTCATGACTGGCCAATTAAAATAATTTAAAAAATGATTGAGCAATTGCTTTTGCTGAAAAGGAATAAAGTCCTTCCCTCATCCAGGGAAAAGGAACATTAAGGATCCATTCAGAGCACCAGGAATTCTGCAATGAGAAGCAAAAACCGCGCTAACATAGCCAAGGCTAGGAGGATTTAAAAGGACAATAACCCTGAGAAGTCTCTGTATTGCAAAGGGTGGCAGTACGGATGCGTTTGAAATGGGAAAAAAATGGCCACTTAATTCTATCTAGTAAAAAAAAAGTAAAGAAAAGAAAGAAAAACACAACACAGAAAAAAAGCAATGCATCAGACTGTCAACAACATCATCTGCATTCTCCGTAAACACTGAGCGAACAACTGCCGTTTGTTCTGGACTAAACAGCCAGCACTGAAGCAATCTAACACAGTCCCCACATCATTTCATGGAACATTTCACTCAAATGTACACATTTCCTAAGATAGGAAAGAAGTTTCAGGCATAAAGACATTTGTGTAAGGCATAGTAAAACACAGTTAGCTAATAAATGTAAAGTGCCCTTATGCAAAACTGACCTTTAGAAATGGCACTGTCTAAATATTTAAATAGTTGGGTTTTTTAAACACAAGAAGCCAATAACTGTATCATAATCTTTAGAATCTGGTTCTAGTATTAAAAAATCAAAGCACAGCCAACCTTCTTGGTAAAAAAGAATTTCTACTTGAGATGCATTTAAGAAAACAAAATCACATAAGGCACTCAGTAAACATAAACTGACAAGTACTTACATTAGATAAACAAGCTTGCCTAACTTTACACACAGAGAATAGAAAATATGCTATTCCATGTGATTTCACTATCCCACACTAGACAGAGGGGGGATGGAGAAAAGAAAGGAAAGATGGGATACTATTTGTAAGTTTAATCAAGATCAAAATTCAACAAATGAAAGCAAACTATGTATGCAGTACATCTTTGTTTTATCAGATTATCCTTCACTTAAAAAAACCCTCATTCTTACTCATTCTCAACATTACCCGCATGTAAATGCAAGGAAACAACCCAGAAGGAAAATGAATCTCAATTTAAAATACATGGTGACAAATCACAGGGTTGGATCCCATTTGTTTTTCCACTAGTGAAAAAGGGAGGAGAGGTGCCCTTTGATCATCAAAAAGGCTATGCTGGGGGTCATGAGAGCTGCATGGGCAAAAGCCATATGGGACAGGGGCTGCAGTCAGGAAGAGAATTGGCTAAGATTTAGCAAAAAAGCTGGCTGTGTCCAACCCATAGAATTCTAAAAGAATATGGTCCAACTGCCTCCATTAAAGAGGGATGCATTGCTTTCAGCATGCAGGAGAGATTAGCCCTCCTCACCCAGATTAAAGTATGCTACAAAGAAAGAACACAGCATACAAGAAGCAAGTGAAACAGGATCTATTGCATAGATGCTCAATCATGAGTCCTGCCTAGATGAAAATGGAGGCACTTTTGACTATCATGTTACTTTACTGTTTGGCTTCCACCAAACCCAACTTGCATTGCTTATGCACCACAAAGATACATCTGTCCTTTGGTTGATAAAAATGAGTTAAAAGAGAAAACCAAGGGGTTTTCAGTAGCCAGGTAGTAGTAGTGGTGGTGGTGGTGGTAGTAGAATAAGAATTGGTTTTTATACCCTGGTTTTCTCTACCTTTAAGGAGTTTCAAACCAGCTTACAATCGCCTTCCCTTTCTTTCCCCACAACAAACACCTTGTGAGGTAGGTGAGGCTGAGAGGGTTCAAAGAGAACTGTTAGTAGCCCAAGATCATCCAGCAGGCTTCATGTGAAGGAGCAGGGAATCAAACCCAGTTCTCCAGATTAATGTCCACCGCTCTAAACCACTAAACCACACCGGCTCTCATGAGGCAGAATCAAATAAATTGATTATATCTGGTCCAAAAATTACAAAAATGGTATGAGAAAGATTCTTCAGTTTGTCTTTGTATCAAATAATCTTGGGTGGACTCTATAGCTAGACACTTTAATAGAAGGCATGCTACTGACTTCAACTAAATAGGGATTACTCCCTACAACAAAATAAATCACAAGGTAAAACAGGAATCTCTTGGGAAATTGTTGCATTGTCTCCATAGGGGTTCTACTTTAAACATGTGTGTGTGTGCTTAGTTTCTAATGTTGTCTTTAATGCCTTTTTAATTGTTTGCTGCCTTGAGGGCCCTAATTGTGCAGAAATGAAAGATAAAAATGCTTCAAATAAACTTGCAAAATTATTTCAAAGCCACCTGCCATTTCTCTGCATGCAGATCAGGCATTCTGTACAATCTCAGTGGTATAAATATGGTCCTAACTAAAATGTGATCATAAACAAATATTTGTGGTTTTTTTTTTAAAGTAACAGGGATTCTTAAACGCTGCATGCACCTGTGTCAAACTCCAGCACTACTGGAAGCATGGTCTTGCCACCGGGCTTATGGACTGAACTTGTATTTTTCAAGTGTGCCATTTAGGCTGCAAAGGAAGTCGAATTAGCACTCAGTCCTGATCCTGGTTAAGCAGTCAGTTTCTCATAAGGCTCAATCTGATTTCCGCAAGCATGATAAAATTTCAGCCTCAGTGTGATTATGAGCAACTTGTGTTAAGTGGCAAGAACCCTGCCTGGCTAAGAAACTACTCCCTTTGAAAACTTTATCTCTTGCCTAACTCACACTGGGTTGGAGTCAACCTGGTGAAAAAGGGAGACGAAGGCTATGCTAGGCATCATGGGACCTGCAAATTAAAAAACCATGTGGGGTAGGAGCTGTACTAAGACATGAAATTGAGTGAGACTGAGTGAAAAAGCTGGCTGGATCCAACCCAACATGTTTTTTTATTTCTGGATCTTCTGATCTTCAGTTGCTTCTTGCAGAACTCGATCATTGTCCGTCTTGGACTACACTACTCACCTCTTGCACTTTTGGACTGACAGCCAGCACTCCTAAATCTTTACACTGGGTTGCACGGGTACCAACACCACTTTCCTCCATAGCCTGATAGGCACAGATATTCTCTGTGATGGAAATGTTCTCAATCATGTAGCAATAACAATAACTATATTTGCATGTGATTTGAAATGTGCCTTTGGACACTCTTTCGCGAGTGGCTAGTTGTTCCGTTCTTTATTTTGTTGGGTAAGGGGCTCTTACTGCCAGTTCTGATTGTCCATGTACAGACAACAAACTCCTGACTGGGATACAGACAGGCAAACAGACAGGCACCCTGGATGAGATCTTTGATCACAGTTGCTAAAAGGAAAAATATTTTTATTTTCTAAAAAAACAATCTTGATTCAGTAAAGCACAAGAGCACTGGAAACATGATATCAAAACACTACATAATATTACAGAACTAAGAAAATTTGCAGTCAGTGATGTTTTCTTGGCATTCCCTTCTGTGGAACAGACCCAAGCCCACACAAACTTTGAAACAGAGGCTGGTCAAGGCAGACTTTTCATTTCTTCCCTCTCCAATTCTCCAGTTTCCAGCTCCCATGACTTCTCATAGTGTGTCAGACCTTTTAACCCTTCTTGTCCTAGCTAGGAGAGTTTCATTTTGACCTATTCTGAAATTGGGTTTAAGTCCCCATGTGTGCTGCCTTGCACCTTTCTCTAATCAAATCAGGGTTTGCACCCCCAAATGTTTATGGCCCAACTCAGGATATCCAAATAACCATCTATCTACATATTGTCGAAGGCTTTCACGCTCAGAGTTCATTGGTTCTTGTAGGTTATCCGGGCTGTGTAACAGTGGTCTTGGTATTTTCTTTCCTGACATTTCGCCAGCAGCTGTGGCAGACATCTTCAGAGGAGTAACACTGAAGGACAGTGTCTCTCAGTGTCAAGTGTGTAGGAAGAGTAATATATAGTCAGAAAGGGGTTGGGTTGAGCTGAATCATTGTCCTGCAAAAAGTATCAAAGGTAATGTGCTAATCATAGTCCTGTAAGTATCAAGATAATGTGCTAATGAGGGTGTGGTATGTTAATATGGAACCATTGTATCCTGAAGTGATCTGTTAACATGTGGAATCCAAAACTAATCTGCATGGCTATTATTGACTGTAGTCTTTGTTAATCTGGAGGTTTTCAGGACAGGAAGCCAAGCCTTATTCATTCTTAAACTCTCTTTTCTGTTAAAGTTGTGCTGATGTTTATGAATTTCAATGGCTTCTCTGTGCAATCTGACAAAATATTTGGTAAAATTGTCCAGTCTTTCAGTGTCTTGGAATAAGACCCTGTGTCCTGTTTGTGTCAGTCCATGTTCAGCCACTGCTGATTTCTCAGGTTGGCCAAGTCTGCAGTATCTTTCATGTTCTTTTATCCTTAACGCAGCATACAAACAAGGATAAAAGAACATGAAAGATACTGCAGAAAAGAAGAGAGTTTAAGAATGAATAAGGCTTGGCTTCCTGTCCTGAAAACCTCCAGACTAAAGACTACAGTCCACAATAGCCATGCAATTAGCTTTGGATTTCACACGTTAACAGATCACTTCAGGATACAATGGTTCCATATTAACATACCACACCCTCATTAGCACATTATCTTGATTCTTACAGGACTATGATTAGCACATTACCTTTGATACTTTTTGCAGGACAATGATTCAACCCAACCCCTTTCTGACTATATATTACTCTTCCTACACACTTGACACTGAGAGACACTGTCCTTCAGTGTTACTCCTCTGAAGATGCCTGCCACAGCTGCTGGCAAAACGTCAGGAAAGAAAATACCAAGACCACGGTTACACAGCCCGGATAACCTACAAGAACCAACCATCTATCTTTTCCTTTCCTGGTAGGTGGGGAAATCTGTCTATCCTATTTTCCTCCACAAAGAAAATTTTTATCTCCTCTCAGTTTGAAATCTGAGGTGTTTATTGCTCCATGCCCAGGAAACAATGTTTTGGGCTCTCAACTACTGCAGTAATTTGTGCATGTGTGTGTGTGTAAAGTGCCTTCAAGTCGCAGCCAACTTATGGTGACCCCTTATGGGGTTTCCTTGGCAAGAGACTAACAGAGGTGGTTTGCCAGTGCCTTCATCTGCACAGCAACCCTGATATTCCTTGGTGGTCTCCCATCCAAATAGTAACCAGGGCTGACCCTGCTTATCTTCTGAGATCTGACGAGATCAGGCTAGCCTGGGCCATCCAGGTCAGGGCATAGGAGTTCTCAAACTTTAGAGTGGTTAAATGCAAGGCTTTTCTGTAACGCTAAAATTCCCATATATAGCCTTCCCCCATGGTAGTAATCATTATGCTTAGGGTTTTTTAAATGATATAAATTAGGCATGTTCTGAATAAACTTATTAAGTTATATATTAGGAAGAAAATTAATTTCCAGAAATCTGGGGTCTGGGATAATATTGTTAGAACTGTCTGGAGATGATTATTTGGAGACAAGTCTTAAAGAATTATGAGAAGAAACTTTTGTAAATCTAGTTTTTAGAAAGATCATACAGGACAGGAAGCAGAGAAAAGCATCTGGTGGAACAGGAGTATTCAGTACTACTGAGAAGGCATTGCCAATGACCGTGTAGAAGAAACAGAAAGCTGATTTTGGAACTGTTGTGCCAGAAGGAACTGTGCTACCTAAACAATTATTTCTGTGTCTTGTATATTTGGTTGCTTTCAGCTCCTTGTTTTATATTTTTATATGTGTTTCTTTGGGTAATCTCAGAAGACACTTGGTTAGTAAATGCTGTTAGCTAAAATAAAATGGATTACTTCCCAGAGCCACCAGCGACTCCCCCAAAAAATCTTACTATAGAAATGTAAACCGGCAGAGGCCAAGGTAAGTTTTGTGCCAGCCATCTAGCAAATTTGTAAGTTATCTATCAAATCACAGTGGTTAAATGTGGTGGAAAGTACCACTGCTTTCACATGCCTCACTGCACCGGACATCTGAATCAGGGACACTCCACTTCATCAGCCTTCTTCTCTGCAGGCTGATGCACCGTCAAAACACAGGAAAAGGCTGCATCAATTGACTGCTTTAGTAATCTCTCTAAGGAATAAAAAGATGTTCTTCTGCCTGTCCAAACCCCAATTACTCAGTCAGTATCAGGATGGAACAAAATGTCTAGTAATGGAATGTCTAGTAATTCTGGCTTTTGGCATTTATTAGGGTTTTGGACTTCTTCCTGAGCAGGAGTACAAATTGGAGATGAGAAGGAGAAGGGGGGAAGATAAGTGATATTCCCACACTGATAGACCCTGTCTGAGCATTGATGTTTACTCTTTAGTTTGAGCCAGAACATAAGAGATTTTTAAAACTTATTTTCTATGAAACCGAGTTCTTACTGAAAAAAATCATCCAATTTTTCAAGTATGTCCTCAGGCAATGGAGAAGTCAGTGATTAACAAAAACAACATTACTACAAACTGTTCAAGGTATTAGCCCTCTACTTCACAGAAGACACAGAATTCTTAAACCTTGGGCGAAAACGCACGGTCGCTTTATCCTCCTTTAATCCCTGTTTTAGCCAGGATCGAACACACATTAGGCAAAACGCATGCATTGAATCCTGGCTGAAACAGGGATTAAAGCACTTCAGCACAGGATGAGTTAGTGTAATGTGGATGGCACCAGCATCTGCCTCAAGGGGGGTTCAGGGTGAATGCCCTCCCCATGGGGCTGGGATTGCAGACATGGCTGAGCTCAACACAGCACTTATGCATGGTTGCCATTGCTGCTTGTCTCTGTTTTGCTGTCCTTGAAGTGACAATTCAACAAGGAAAGCTCGGGGTGTGGCCATCACTGCCCTTGCCCACTCTGCAGCCCCAGTCCACCTCCTGGAGTGGAGCACTGCACCCAGCTAGCTGTTTCATCTGTGACTTCACCGCGCTTAGATGCATGTCATGCCTGGGAAGGCTGAGTCCATCTCCCTGAGGCCCAAGGCAGGTGGCAACTTGAGTTATCAGACCTTTCTATGATTTGCAGGTGATTACAATCTGGGCACCACAACTGTGTCTCTGTTTGGTTCCAACTGCATGACAGGAGTGGCACACCCCTCCCTGCCCCACTCTCTCTACACTCCATCTGTGACTACTCTTTAGGACTGACTGATGACACATCCAAGAGGGAGGGCTCTGACCCAGGGATGCCCATTCTTGGGGGGCTGTGTTGGCTGTGCAGGTGCCAGTGGTCCCCCGTCATGGTCATCTGCCAAACATAGCAGTACCCCCAAGGCTGACCTGCAACCTCTGCAACCCCACTTCTCAGTCTTTTGCCTGCCTCCCAGTCTCTGCCAGAACCCTTTAGGGAGCAGACTAGTGGCTAAAAGTGATGCTAAAAGAAACACACTTTTGCAGCACCTTCTTTCCAAATGACATAATATTAACCATATAAATCTTCTCTAGTCAATTGAAGCCTCTGGCTTGGAAAGAAATTATTAAATTACTATTAGTTTTGTCTAAGCATCCAGGCCATCAACGTGTATTTGGTTCAGTGCATGCATTAACTGTTTTATAGCTGTTCCTTGAGCCCAAATGTCTGTGTATTGCATTCAAATGCCAATCATTATTTTTGTTTTTAAGCATTTCTTCTCAATGTGAAGTGGTGCATAAATCATGTATCACCTCATAGACCACTGTTTGACATTTGTTCTTATTTTAGAAAATTACATGTTATTTACTAGGATTGCCATAGCACTTGAAAAGTTTCAAAGATCTTAATAGGCACACATGCACACGTTAATATAAAAGCCAATCCACACAGTCAGAATAAATTGAAGATGCCAGTTGGCACTAATCTGCTCGATATAAACCAGAATGGTAGACAATATATATAGCTGTAGGCACATAATTATGCCAGTCTGACAGAGGTTGAGACACAGATGATAAGAAGGCAAGATTCGAGTCCAGTATCACCCCCTGAGCTTTGATTCTTAAAAGCTTATACCCTAGAAATCTTGTTGGTGAGGAAAGGGCGGGTTAAAAATCTAACAAACAACCAAACAGATGTATAAATAAATAAAGAAGCTACCGGACTTGAATCTAGCCCTTTTACTAAAGTTGCTCAATGTTGCACAGGTAGATCCTGAAACATCCAAGAAATGAAATAAAATATTGTAGTGCTGTAACCCCTCTTGAATACCCCTTCTTGTAAAATACTACAGTCTGTAAAGAAACCCAAATTTTAAAAAATCAAGTTTTTTTTTTAAGAATTAAAAAATATATTAGGAAGATGGACATGAGAGGCTACTTCTTAGATCTGGGTTTGCATAAGAAGTAACAGTATTAGGACTAAGCAATATAGTAACATGGTTAAAGTAGGGTGTGGCAAGAAGAACAAGGAAAACAATCAGAATTACTGGGTAGGGAAAAAGCTGGGCCAGAGTCAGAAATCCCAGCTGATGAGTTACTCCAAGATACTGATTGCATTAAGTTCTTCTATCTATCCAGTTCCATCCTGCCTTTCCCCCCACTCATTTTGTGCTTCAGAACAGCTTAAACTGTTAGAGAGTTCCCGGTCCAAGGTCACCTAGATGGTTTCATGAACCAACATCTACCAGATCCTAATCCAACACTTTCACCATTACATCAAGGAATAAGGACAATGAAAACTATAGGACAGAAGTAGAATGCCAGAAGGATGGACCAGAAATTCTAAGATCTTAACCACCATCTTTAGCTAGCTGCCTTACAGTAACAGACAGATAATCCTATTCTGTTTGTAAGGAAAGGACAAATGATCATGTTTATTTCTAGCTCTGCCATTCCAAAGACATGTTCTTGCTAGCCTGTCTGTACTGCTGGCAATGGGTCTGCTATCTCCAATGTGAGATCCTGCTATAATTTTTTTGTGAATGGCTTGTTCTAGCCCCTCATCCCTTAAACAGAGCACTGGAGCTAGATTAACAATTATGTAATGAGACTACAGCACAGTGCTTCAGCCAATTTTATGCCAGTACAGTAGTGCTGATATCTAGGAATTTTCCCACTATAAATATTGGAAACCTTAGAAACAGGCATTCAGTTTTTGACAGTAAGTCATTTTGGAATATTAACAGGCATGAGGAGCAGAATAAAGGCTGTATTGAACCAAGACTTCAGGTGCATGGATATTGCCACAGCAAAGTCATCCACGGTACCAGCAGAACAGCAAAATAACAACTTCATGTAAGAATGGTGGCTGCTTACAGTATATTTGGAATCTGCTTATAGAGGGGAGGGGCTATGGCTCAGCGGTGGAACATCTGCTTTGCATGCAGAAACCCAGGTTCAATCCCTAGTGTCTTCCGTTAAAAGGATCAGGCCGATGATGTGAAAGACCGTGGATAGGCACTGCCTGTTATAGTGGACAATACTGATAATGACAGACTTAATGTAAGGCAGCGTCAGGTGTTCAATTGTACAGAAAACTTCTAAAATACTGACAGCTTATACATTCATTAGCACATGAGGGTGCTTGGAATACTGTGCAAAATAAAAGAGGAGCAAGGAGAGTGAAGAAGGAGACTACAGTAGATGTAGATCCTTGGTCTTCTTTCACTTTTTGTTGATTTTATATCTCAGCACTTGTAAAACATAAGAAATCTTAAAAGATTTGAAAGACAAAGACATTTTAAGGCCAAGATTTGAAGCCCTTAATTGGACAGGACAGATGGGAGGATGAGAGGTGTTTTGTACACACTCAGTAGATGCAGGTGTTGAATACATTTATGTGAATAGTGGCTGGCTGGGGCTTATCAATTGCAAGATTGCTGCATGCGAATATAAACAGCATGTCTAACTGGAAAACCTGGTGGTAGTTGAACACATTTTAATCAAATTTTCTCTTAGGATTTTTCCCTGTATGTGTAAAGCATTTCCGATGTAGACGGAAATGAACTTTCCAAAAATAGAAACCACCAGTCTTCACCCTCAAATACTTCAGTTAAAATCAAGACTAGAAAGGAAAAAGCTAAAACAGGCTCAGTTACTTAAGAGTTTATCACTTCGAGCAAATAAAAAACATTCTTTACTAATCAAGTGTAGGGGTCAAGCAGACCACAAAATAAATCACAGAAATAAATAAAAATGCTTGGGTGTTTCATTGAACATAGCATCAGCTATAAAGAAAACAATAATTAAATACTTCCTTTTGGCAGTTCAGGAGTAGAATAGGAATGACACCAGGAAGAAAGTGTAAGAAAACTAGGATATAATTTTGTCAGCTTCATTCCATGTGCTCAAATAACTTTCCCATTCATTGCAAGCAATGACTCCATCAAGGTATAGACACTGTAATTTGAAAACAATTACAAGGGAATAGGCATGAAACATCAAAGGTCAATTAAGCTCATTAAGGTTGAGGAATACATGGATTAGTGTTGCAAAAGACTGAAAACAAGGTTTTATCATTTTCCCCCCACTTCCTAGAGTCAGTTTGATCACCTTTTCTCTTAAGGTTTTTAAGTAGTGTCTGTGTAGTCCTGAATTCTCAGCAATGTGCACCAATACCTTTACTGTAATCCTTTCATACCCTAACATTTTAAAAAAATTGAATAAATGTTTGATAACAACTTTACTCACATAAAAATATCCACTTTGTTTTTAACAACAAATGAGGAGTAGGGCAAAGGAGCTTCTTTTTTTTTAACAGAGGGAAGTATTAGAATATGATTATTGTGACATGCTATAAGAAGAAGAGTTGGTTTTTATATGCCGACTTTCTCTACCACTGAAGACAGAATCAAACCGGCTTACAATCACCTTCCCTTCCCCTCCCCACAACAGACACCCTGTGAGGTAGGTGAGGCTGAGACAGTGTGACTTGCCCAAGGTCACCCAGCTGGCTTCATGTGTAGGAGTGGGGAAACAAATCCAGTTCACCAGATTAGCCTCCTCTGCTCATGTGGAGGAGTGGGGAATCAAACCCGGTTCTCCAGACTCCGTCGCTCCAAACCACTGCTCTTAACCACTACACCACTATTTCAAGTCAGCCTTCTGATTTTCTGCCTTTTATGTTTTGGAATGTGAATCAAGTGTGACTATGAGAGCCATTGGTGCTCTCACTGGGCACAATGGCATGACCAATGTCAGCAAGACATGTACATGTTACCAAAACATTGATATACCTGAGCTGGATTTTTCTTATTGGTGGATTGATGAAAACAGATAATTTAGATTAGTTCAGATTCCAATGTGGAATTAGTTCAGTTCAGATACCTTTATTGGCATATCCATAACATAACATAAGAGCGAATTGCCATCACACCAACAAATAAATTAGCCACAATTTCTATGATTTTAGGGTCCTGGTTATTACGAAGGGTGAGAACCTTTGAACAGTTAGAAAATCCCTCCAACTGAATCAAACTAGTATTTAAGAGTTTTAATCGTAATCTGTGATACAAAGGGCACCGAAGGAGAACATGCTGAATAGTTTCTGTCTCTTCCATAGAGCAAGGAAACAGTCTATCGGGAAGGGGGACACCAGTATAAGGGCCAGTTAGTAAGGCTGATGGTAATACATTAAGTCTGGCTAGAGAAAAAGACCTGCGCATTTCTGGAGTGTACAGTTGATATAAATACGTGGCAGTTTCACCAGATTTAGAGAATATTCCATGGTGGAAAGGTGAGCAGACTCATATAATAAATGGAGCTCATGTTGAAGTAAATTGGCTCTTATAATTGAAAAGGCCGCAGATTCAGTAAGTAGAAAAAGGGAATCTATAGTGATGCCAATGGACCTTATTTTTGATTCTATATAAGAGATACAGTTCGAGTTGTTAGAGTCTAAGAGGAATTGAAACACATAACTAGATGGATTTGAGTGGAACAGAAGGCGAAGCCAATACTTAATAGTAATAAGCCACATTTTAGTTATTATTAGATTCTGTCCACATTCTAGGCAAAGAGCCGCATAGGGAACACATGGTGGTACTCCAAAAACTTTTCTCAAAAAGTATGATTGAGGTTGTTCTATGGATTTATCAGATGCTTGGATCCATATAGGGGCACCATAAAGTAATTGTGTCCCTATTTTGGCATTAAAGACTTTTAAAGCTGCCAGAATATACTGATTTCCTCTTCCAGAAAAATAAAATTTGGAGATTGCTGTACTATTTACCTTGGCGGTGTTAATGGCCCTTTTCCTGTGATGAGTCCAGGTAGCGTTATATTGGTAATGAACCTCAAGATATTTAAAGAATGTAACCTGTTCCAAGGAACAATGTGGAATTAAATATAAGGAAACTTACAAATGGTTCAATAGGTTATTCAGTAAATGATTCGAACTTTAAACAACTCATTTTTGGAATAGCATCGTTGCCTAAAAGCAGCAGGACATCTTGCTGTCCCCCAGAAGTCTGCTTCTTACTAGCAAGCTGCAAATCTCAAACCGTTTCTCTCTTTCCCTTTCTTGGCATACACATCCAAAGGAGAACATTTGAGTTGGTACCACCCTCTCACAGCCAGGTATGACTTGCATTCCAGACTGTCCAAATCTATTTTAATAAATCTCTTTGTTTACTGTGGATGTTTGAGCCACACCAAGCCTAATGGGACATACACTTTGTACAAGACAGTATGTCTATTACAATGCTATTAACGTCCTTGAACCCATGGGGACAGAAAATAAAGACAAACACAACTAACCTCTTCATGAACTTTATTTTAGAGCACTTGGCAATTAATGTGTAAAGTTTTTTATCATTAAATGGGACAACAGAAATGTTCAATTTCAGTGAAATAAATGCATTCTTAACATTGCTTTCTTTACAGAGTTGCATAATGATACTTAATACGCAGGCAATTTCTATTAGTGGGCATGTATGTGGGCCTCAAGACACATAACAACTGTTACTCTGTCCCGGTTTATAAATACACGTATACACCCACATAAACAAACTGAATTATCTTTAAGCTCCTCCACTGTAGAACGGACCTGTTTTCAGTATGGACTATACTATACTTGATAGGTATAACATTTAATGTAATATGAAAACTGGAAATTAGCTTTAAATGATTTGTTTCCAAACTTCCCCCAAACTGCTCCTATGTTCAGAAAATGTAACACCATTACATGGAATTCCATGCTGCAGGTATCAGGCCCCTTCTCTCTTGGCCTTCCAAAAATTTGTGAAAGTGTTTTATTGTAGAAGACATTTGGTGATTTTGTTCTGTCATGCAAATCTGTAGATTCTATGGGTTGACTGCAAATTTTCAAAGTGTTCTTGCTTTTTTATAACTGTAATTATTCCTCTGCTGGCTGCTGATTCAGGTTTTTTAATCAGTTTTATGGTTTTATACTGTTTTAATTTCATGTTGTGAGCTGCCTTGTATGTATGATAGACATGCAGAACAAAAATCGTCTAAATAATTATATTTATCTCAGTCTTTCATGTCCACCTTCAAGCTCTTCTGTATGATTGCACTCCTCTCTCTGTGAGAGCCAATATGGTGAAGAGTGGCAAACTCTAATCTGGAGAGCTGGGTTGGTTTCTCCACTTCTCCAAAGGAAGCCTGCAGGGTGACCTTGGGCCAATCTGAGTTCTCTGAGAACTCTCTCAGCCCCACCTACCTCACAAGGTGTCTGTTGGGAGAGGAAGGGAATGTGATTGCAACCCACTTTGAGACTCCTTAAAGTAGAGAAAAGCGGGTTATAAAAACCAACTCTTCTTCTTCTCTCTCACACAAAGATAAGCACAAAAAGGACATTGACTGGCTTATACAAAGGTCTAGTTGATCTAAAACCAGTTCAAAACAATTATAATAGAGTATATAATGGAAAATCACTTTAATCCAGCCTCACAGAAAACTGTAACCTACCATGGCCATTAAGTTTGTTACTGGTAGAACATTCAGTAGCCCCACAAGAAGTAGGGAAAAGATTTAACATATTGTAACTAGGTTTTTTTGTACTGCCAAGTGTTTATGCCACACAAGGATTTTTTTAATTGTAAACACCATGCTTAACATAAAGAAGAACATTTTCCAACAACAACATCAGATAATTATGTGGCCTCTGGCATAATTTATTTTATCTTTATATTGAAGTCTGCCTATATTCATAAAATCTTTTGTTCGCTTTTTGCAGAGCAATTTACTAAACTGATGCAGCTTGAATTCAAATACTGTAAAATTTGGTGTCATACATACTTGAAAGAAAAGACCCATTCTTAATTTATATCACTGTAAATAACTTGCGCATTGTGGGAATGAGCCATGAGCTTCCATTCTCCCTCAACATGTAGTGTGATGTACAACCTGGGCTTACTTGCATACATGTATGAACACGTGCTAGATGCTTAATCATATGTCCATGTGGGCAAATCAAATCACATTTATTAATACGGTCAACTGACCAATCACATGCCTACACATCAAAATGTCCAGACTCAACAGTTTTGCACCACAGAATCACAGACGGCCTGTACAAATAAAGGTGTAAAATCAATAAAAAACCCAGATTAAAACTATCGGCTTAAAATTAAAAAATTGTTAAATATTTTAATGATCATTCTCTAATAAAGTTCTCTGTGTTTTAATAGCAACAGCGCAGAACTTGGCAGTTTGGAGCGTAAGCTGAGGAGCTTCTTTGCCAAAAGCTCAACTGACTCTTCAGGGAATTTACCAAGCTAGGGGGAAATAAGCTTTGATCTAACTGCACAGTAGACTGGGCAACATATCACTGCATGTCCGATGGTTTCAATGTCCCCTATCCCTCATGGACAAAACCCTTCTAAAACAGCCAATGGTAGGGCCTGACATCTGCAAGGTTAAAGGCCTTCCTATAATTAATAGGCTCAAGATGAGAAATATAAGCCTCAGGTGAGACTAAGTATCTAGACTTATCACGTACTAGGAAAAATGGTGATTTTCCGAGGTCTACCTGGCATCCAATGTCTTCCACCCTTTGCTCTAAGTGACTTGATGCTCGGTCTATGCCCATGGCTAACAGGGTAGGTAGAGAAAGGCCCAGGCAGGCCATTTTATTAAGGACCATCTTTAGCCATGGTGACTGGAACTTATCCTGTAGAAGCAGGGTTAGTAGACCTTGAGGGTTAAGATTTAAGCCAAAGAATAATGGAAGCAATAAAAACCCTTGCCTCCACCCTCACCAGTCCTGCCTCCAGTCTAGCAGAAGCATTAATGGTCCATGTTCGTACTTTAAGGATCTCACCAAAGGCCATAACTTTTGTCTTTGAGTAATTAATGTCTAGTTGTTCAATAGAACAGTATTGCAAAAACCTCTGTATGGCTTTCTTAAGGCCCACAGGGGTCCTGGATAGCAGGACCACGTAGTCAGCATAGAGTAAGACAGAGATATTACGATGGGCTTGCTTTGGAGGGTATAAAGCGGGGGTCTTTTAAGTTGCTAACAAAGTTGTTAATATAGTAATTAAACAGCTTAGGAGCCAGAATGCAGCCCTGCTTCACTCCTTTGTAGGTGTTTACAACTCTTGAAAGATGCCCTTGTCTGCTGCATCTGACTTGAAGGGTGGTGTTATCATACAGAGTATGAATCAAGCATAGAAGCCTTCAATCTATAGAAAAACATTCTAACTTTTCCCAGGGTCTGTTTCTAGAGTCAAATGCCGCTTTAAGGTCTATAAAGGCTGCGTACAAAGCTGTTGGACCCTTAGAAGAATATTTTTCAATTAAATGTATTAAAATCAGGCAGTGGTCTAAAGTAGACCTGCCCTCTCTCTAAAGCCTGCTTGTTCATTGACAATAATGTCCTCTTGATCTAGCCAGTTGGTAAATTTATCGTGAAGGTGCTTGGCATACAATTTACTAATAATGCTAAGGAGACTAATAGGCCTATAGTTGGCCGGATTGTCCCTCTTTCCTTTCTTAAAAAAATGGCACCACAATTGCCCTGCCACAGTCCTTTGACATATATCCAGTCCCATCTACATAGGTGAAAAAAGAGGCCAGGAAAGGAACCCACCAGTCTTCATTGTTCTTCTTCAAAAGTTCGGGTGGAATAAAATCTGCACCTGGGGTTTTCCCTAGTCTAAGTTGGTCAATCAAGGATTCAGCCTCCCTTAAGGAGACAGGGGGCCTTACGGGCAGGTCCTCTCTAAGGAGGGGGCTAGAGAAGAATCCTTATACATATCCTGAAAGTAAGTTGCCCATATAGCTGGAGAAATGTGTGAATCTAAGGGAGATAGCTCCTTGGATGAGTGCCTTGATACCAGCTTCTAGAACTGGGAGGAATTCCTCTCTTTGGCTGCCTGTATAACACGCCTCCATAATGCCCAAATGTTTCCTTTCTTTCTGTGAGCGACAATTTGTTTATAAGTTTTCTTCAGGGTGAGAAAAGAGTGTTGAGCTGCTTGTCATTCCTCTCTGTCAGCTGTTCTATATAAGCAGCAGGCAACAATTACAGCCCTTTTGGCGTCTAAGCATTCCTTGTTGAACCATGGTTTAGGGGGGGAAAAACCTTCCTTTTTTTTGCAATTGTGCCATTATTGAACATCAAGAGGGGTTTAAGATCTTGTACTAGATTGTGATAAGTGCTCAAAGGGTCTGGGCCCAATTCCATACCCAAAAAGGCTATATTATATTTTTGCATTCTTTCAGATGCTAGGGACTTTTTAAGCTTTTGGTCCAGCTCAGATGTCCATTTGGCCCAACAGCCCATATGTTCTGTGGCTGTGACAGATATTGGGTAGTGTAATTTACATTATAATTGCCATGTTGGTACAGTTGTAGACATTGAGAGGGGGAAATGATCTCCCTCTAAATAAGGTGATACTTAGCTAATAAAAACTCACAAACTAGCATATCATCAATGGTGGTGTCCATGTGGGCAAGATATATGCCCTGTGTCATATTTAATGGTCTACATATTTGGGGGGGAAGGAGGAGAGCATGCACATCCCAAGGCTCACTGCCACTATGGGTACAAGCCACACATAATTATGAACTGACCCTCTGATTTCTATAGGACTGACTCCCGAATACATAGGTTTAGCACTGGGATGTTAGTGTATGGTTTTTAATTTCTCTATAATATTTTTGTCCCACTCTTTTGCTAAGGCATTCTGGGCATCTTCCATTAAACCCTGACAGCCATGCTGTATGGAAAGTTAGGCTGAGAGAATGACAGGCTCATGGTCACCTAATAAGTTTCATGGCAAGCATGAATTTGAATCCAAGCCTCCCCATTCCTAGCCCAATATTTTAACCAATACATCACACTGGGTTTCATTGGTTTCCAAGTTGTTTTGCAGATTTTCCAAGCAACGTCCACCAACGTAGTGCAAAGACATGGTATTAACATGAACTATGAACTTTGATTCTACATCTGCGCAGCAACAACAGCTGACAGTCTCAAATGTGAATCATGTGAAAGGAAGGACAATCACCCATAAGCAAGCAACTCTACCTATTGCGATCAATGTGATAAAGGTTTGTAAGACAAAATGCATGAGTGTCACATTACATTTCAATTAATATCTCCCCTCCTTCTCTTATATATGACTGATTCGATGAATAAACCACAGTTTGTAAACGAACAGATAGAATATTATCAAAGGGTGCAAATGACTGATTCACAACTACTTTACAATCTATTTTAATTTGTCTTTATTGTACAACTAAATTTATGTTCCGTTCTCATGGCACAAAACCCTCAGAAAGGATCAATGGAAAATGAGCATTTGGTGACTCTTTTCACTTTTTCTGTTTCTTCTCCTTCCCTGGTGCAACTGAAAGGATTTCTGAGCCTGCTCTAATATTTAGAGATAATGATCAGCTCAGCTGATCCTGTGTGTGTGTTTTTTTTAATCCTGCAACCTATCTTACAGTCTCATGACTGACAGAGTACAATGAGCTGCAAAATCCATAGCAAAACCACATAAAAGCCACATTCATTAAATACTTTTTAATGACATTTTTCTGATAGCATTAAAAGATATATATGCTGGTTGTTAACAGTAAGTCGAAATGTATTCTTTTAGCCTGTCTAACCATTTCAACCAAAGACTTCTATTGGGTAAAAAAGGCATATTTTCAAGGAGTAGCCATCAAGAGTTGCCCCCAATATAGGAATGACAATATGAAGCAGGACCATCATTCTGCTCCTCCCTCACCTTCCATATTCTTGAGGAAAACCCTCTAACCCTGTTACTGGCAATTTTGTGTCAAAAAGGTTTGGCAGATCCTGGTATTTTTCATCACTACAAACAAATTTTGCACTCATACATTAGAATTTGTGGATTCAAAAGCCAAATATTCCAGCTTAAAACATTAGATTTAATCATCTTGACTATTTGACAGCAGAAAGACAGACAAAATTGGTTTATTCAAAGATCAGGCTGTGCGTTGCCATGCTGATCCCCAAAAATGAAAACAACACAAAACTCTTATGAAGCAAGAGTTTTAAGTACCCAAATAGCCGTAAGTTCTTTATCATATATGTTTGTTTTTAAATCTGCTGCTAAGACTGATTCTTAAGCCAAACAAATCCCATACTTCTGAAACAGATGGTATTAGCCATCCGATGAAAACACTGTTAATTCCTCAAATGTATCAAATTTCAGATTTATGTCAAATTTGGAAATTCTGACATCTCTCAGTAATATAATTTTATATTTATAAGCTTTTTATTCACATAATCTTGAGTATCACAAACTAAACATTATATTGGTGTTTCTTTAGAATGGCTTGTGAAAGATTCCTTATTAAAATCATACCCTGGCATAGTTCTGGTATTACAGAATACAAAATTTTGAGGTGAAACATGGTGTTCTCTTCATGAAGACAACAGTCCATGTCAAAAATTAGTAGATACAATAGGCAGCAACCCATAACCAATTATAATGAAGTTATAATCAGTAAGTACAATCAGCCAAAGGGACTTTTTACAGTGTCATACTTGGATCGAAGACTTTCCCCTTCTGTTATATACTGAACATAAAAAAGATATTCATAATAGACCTAGAAAGTCTTCTACTATCTTGGCAAAATAATATTAAAATATTTTAAATTATATATAAGGATTTTTGTGCATCTGGTTAATCAGCTGAAGGTAAGCATTTTCCGGGAAGGCTTTTCAAACACACAAAACTATTCTATATTATAATTTTTTTTGCCCACTCTGCAAAAAAAAAGAGGGGGGGAAGCACTATCCTTTTAAACCCATTTCAGCTTGTGATGATTAAAGTAGTATTATGCTAGTTTACATCTGCTCTGCATTACTATTAAAAGAAGCTCTAAAAGTATAATCCATTGATAATACCGTCCGAAAATGTTATAAACCCCATATTAAGAACACATCAAATGCCAATTGCACATTTGCACACTGATTTTGAAAAGTTCCGCTGAGAAACAGAAGAAACTTTCAGTTACAGTATTTTACAAAGCCCTCATCTATCACTTCTTTTTGATAACAACCACAAACTCAAAGGCAAACGCAACATCAGAATCGATGCTTTCTAAGCCATTGAATATCATCTCACTATCCAACGCCTGGATGCCTCAGCGACCAATGAACTATGCTGCAGCACAAAGCTTTAACACTGCTTCCAATAGACAAGAGTCTATCCCAAAACAAAACATGGTACACCATAGTCTAATAAACAATCAATGCCCAAACAAGACAGGTTAATTAAAAAAAAAAATGAATTCTTTTCGGAGATTGCCAAAAACAGCATAGCTGAGACTACGGTACTATCAAGGATAACGGCAAAAAAGAAACAACAAAATTAAATGAACGCTAAAGAATGAAAACACAGTTAGAAAGCAGCTGTTTTGGGGCAGCCTAGGTCCTGCAGCCAGGGCCGGTGCTACCATTAGGCGAACCAGGCTGTCGCCTAGGGCGCAGACCTCAGAGGGGTGCAGAAGTGGCCTGAGGGACACTCTTTGATCTAATTCCTCATTTACACTTTTTATCAATGTTATATTAGGTATTGATCTAATAATGTTAGATAGGTTAAGAATATGTTAATTAAAATAGTATTGGGATTAGTTCTGTTAGCAAAGGTTTACACAATTTATTTTCAGATGGAAGAGGTAGAGGGAGAAGTCAATTTATTGTTAATTTAGCAATATATATATATTTTAGTATTATTATTATCTTTTAACACTGGATATTGTTTTATATGTTGATATACCAAATCAAGAAAATAAAAAATATATTTCAGAAGTGGCCCTTGGGGCACAGTTTTTTAACAAATTAGTTTCTCGGGGGGGGGGGGGGAGAAAGCAACTGCCAATTTATATTTGTTTATTGTAAGATAAGCACCACAACTATGGTACTTATTAATTCTGCTATGGAACAGAATTAATTATAACGTCTTATAAAACATCTTTGTGCTTTTTTTTTTTTTTCCTACAAGACATGTGTTTTTTCCAAATGGGTTGTGGGGGGAGGGGCGCACAAGTCCCTGCCCGCGATCCCCTCTGTTGACCAACCCCAATCTCCAGCCGCCGCCGCAGCTGGAAAGCGCAGCCTTGGAGCGCTCGTGCGCACCCGGACGCACCCCGTGCCACAACAGGGTTTGGCGCCAAGCGCCAGAGGGACGGCGCAAAGGCCGGGCTTGACCCGGGGCTGCCCGGGGCCGGCCACGAGGCCAGCGCCGCCTCCGCCGCCGAGCTGGACCCTCCTCGCCAAGCCCCTCCGCTCACAGCAAGGCAGGGAGCCCCGGGCAGCGAACGGCTCTTCCTTCCCCCTCGTCCCTCAGGTGGAGGATGCCCAAGGCGCCGGCTTCCTCCTGAAGCGAGGCCCTATAAGGCGGGAGAAGCAGAGCCCTGGTCCCCGTCGCGCCGAGAGGGGTGGGGGCAACGGCACGAGCCCTGCTCCTTCACGAGCCCCCTCCCCTCCCCTCCCGTCACCTGCCCCAGGTGGCTCGCGCTCGAACAACAGCGCCTCCCTCCCTCAGGCACGCCGCCGCACCGCACCGCAAGAGAGGGGGCAGAGGAACACATGAGGCTGCCTTATCCTGAATCCAACCCTCGGCCCATCAAAGTCCGTGTAGTCTACTCGGACAGGCGGCGGCTCTCCAGGGTCTCCGGCAGGGGTCTTTCCCATCACCTACCTGCCTGGTCCCTTGAACTGGAGATGCCGGGGACCGAACTTGGGACCTTCCGCATGCCAAGCAGATGCTCTACCACTGAGCCACAGCCCCTCCCCACGGCTCTCCAGGGTCTCAGGCAGAGGTCTTTCCCATCACTGGTCCCTTTAACTGGAGATGCCGGAGAATTGAACCTGGGACCTTCCGCGTGCCAAGCAGGTGCTCTACCGCTGAGCCACACCGGCAGCGGCTCTCCGTGGTCTCAGGCAGAGAAAGGGCTTTCACTCCTGGTCCCTTTCACTGGAGAGGCCGCGGGCTGAACCTGGGACCTTCCGCGCGCCAAGCAGACGCTCCGCCACCGAGCCACGGCCCAGCGCGTCCGAGAGAAGGGGACCGGGTCTGGGCCGCGGAGAGAGGAAGGGGCGTCTGACACCCCCCCGCCGCCGCCCTAGGGCGCGCGAGCCCCGCCCCTGCCCCGAGAGCTGTCCAGGGTCCCCCGCTGGCGGCCCAGAGGAGCGCCGCGCGCCCTTCCCTTCCCTTCCCACCTGGCCGGGCGCGCGCCAGCCTCCCGCCGCCGCAGGAGAGGCATCCCCAGGCGAGCACCCAGGGAGAAGCCTGGCCTCAACTCACCGCACGGCGCGCCTCCCAGCTCGCCTCCTTCGCTCTCTGGGGCGCGCCTCGGCTCTTTCTCCTGGTGGGGGGGGGGGGATCCGAGGACAACGCCGCCTTCCCCTCTCCTCCTAACTCATGTTTGCAACGTGCGTTTGGGGAAGGCTGGCCCCAGCCGCTTCTTCTGGCCCCGCCCCTGCCGCTGACTCCGAGGGGGGAGGCGCCCCTTGTCGGGGCCAATCGGAGGCCTGCAAATCGGAAAGTGGGAAGGGGGGAGAGGGCGGTGGGCCCAGCTCGGGAGAAAGTGGTCGACCGCCGGCGGAGGTAGAGGATGTGATTGTAGGAAGTGCCCTGCCACGGGTATTTTTGTAAAGCTTCGTAGCATACAGGGCGAAAACGCATGGGAGGGTTTGCATGGGAGGGTTTGCTGCTCTCTAGATGCACATTTTCTCTATCTGGATTCTCAAAACTCTGCACGGGGGCTTATTTTTGAGTTCTGAGAATTTGGCTGGGGGGAATGTGCATCTGGAAAGCAGCAAATCCAAGGCCAAACCTCCCGTGCGTTTTCGGCCACAGTTATCTGGAATGTAGTTACCCGCCCCATTCCACTATGCTTAGTGCCAATGCCGGTAAATGGAGCACAAGCATAGATAAGCTCCTGTGCCTGCCGCGGTAAAGGTATTATCCATCAATTTAGAGTTGTTTAAAGTATATGAAGGGAACCCTCCCAGCCATTTTCTCTCTGTCTGGTGTAATTTGTTCCAAACAGAGATGTATTCTACCACTCTAATCTTCCCCATTGTCTCAGTTCAGTGCTGGATTATGTGTGTGTCTAGGGATGTACTTGTCGGTATGGTGATTTTTAGTGTTTATAAGGAAACAGTAGGTTTAATACAAAAATGGAAAGCGCGTATGAACCAGAAGCACATATATGTACTGTCCACCTATGCACCAGAGCTTTTCTGTGAGTTTTGAGCTTGCTTTACAAAACCTAACTCTGCTTTCTGAACAGCACATATTCTAGAGTGTATTATACATTTTTCAGATTCTAACCAGTGTCATCTCTCAATCCATCTTTACCCTGCAGTTGAAAGATCTGCACTGGTGGTTACCCATCATTTCCCAGGCACAATTCTAAATATTTGTTCGTACCTTTAAGGCCGTAAAAGAAGAACCATCTTTTCCCATGCTCTCCAGCCAACAGTTAAGATCTACCTCTCAAACCCTGCTTTCTGTTCCCCCACCGTCAGAGGTGAGTCAGGTGGCAACATGAAACAGGGCATTTTTTGTGGTGGCACCTTGGCTTTGGAATGTTGTCCCCCTTGAGGCTCGCCTGGCACCTACTTCACTTTCAGGTGCTAGGCTAAAACACATATTTTTACCAAGGCAAAAAAACAATTAGGTTTTTATCTTATCAGCTTTTTAATTGCCTGCTTCTGTTTTAAAGATAGTTTTTATGGTGCTTATGACAATGGCTTGTTTTTAATGCTGTGGGGGTTTTACTTATAAGCCACCTCGAGCAGGTCTCTGAAGAGGTGGCATAAAATTATTCTATATAAATAAATACTCCACCTTTCCTTCAAGGTGTGCCTCTCCTTCATTTTATCCTCACAACCAACCTGTGAGGTAGGTCAGTCTTAGACTAGTGCCACCGGCATACTGGTTTCCATTTGGGGTACATCTGGCTCCTACTGTCAAATGTTCTCCTGTTTTACCATCCAACACCAGAAGAGCTGATTTTTAGTTATTTTTAAATTCTTTCAAATTATATAACATCTGCCCCACTGAATAACTTAAAGGTTGATTAGATGGTTTTACTGGATTTTACATTTTATTTAAGGATGGATTGTTTTAAATTGTTGTACTTTATATATGTTGTTAGCCACCCTGATCCCTGCTGCGGAGGAATAGAAATCAAAAGAATAAATAAAATAAATAAGACAGACTGTCTGACCCAAGTTCTCCCATTGTGCTTTGTGGGTGACCAGATCATCCTTGTCTTAGAACAACCCACTAAAGGTTATACCATGCTGGCTGACCTTTTAATAGATTCCAACCAGAATACTTCAAAATTCACTGCTTCCACTCCATATTAAACTATCTTTCTGTTGTGTATGTATTTAGTAGGGTAGTAAGCAAGGGGAGACTTAGGAGCTTGAGTTCCGCAAGAAGGATCCTAAACCCTGCTTGCCCTATTGGCTAAGCAAACGGATCCTATTGGCCCTAAGCCAGCATGTCCCATTGGTCACTGAGAGGGTATTCCTCCCTATCACGGATCATGGGGGGAGTGGCCGCAGGGGGGCATATAAGCAGGGCACGTTCAGTGTGTAAGTTAGTTCTGTGCTGAAATCAAATAAAGCTGTGTTGTTGAACTCCGTCTCTGATCTCATGAATCCTTCCCACGTGGACTTAACACTTTCTAAGAGAGGTGGACTCTAATCTGGAGAACTGGGTTGATTCCCCACTCTTTCACATGAGCAGCGGACTCATCTGGTGAACCGGGTTGGTTTCCCCACTCCTGCACATGAAGCCAGCTGGGTAACCTTGGGCTAGTCACAATTTGCTCTGAACTCTCTCAGCCCCACCTACCCTCACAAGGTGTTTGTTGTAAGGAGGGGAAGGGAAGACGATTGTAAGCTGCTTTGAGACTCTAAAGGTAGATAAAATTGGTATATAAAAACCAACTCTTTCTTTCTTTCAACTTGTTCCATGCTAACAAAAACAAAGGACCACGTTTCTCGTTGTTTTTCCAGTTTTAAAGTACCTCGGTTCCCTATTGCTTATATTTGTTGCAGCAAAGGCCATAAATCTATGTTATACAGAATACAATCTTCACTTTCTAGTATAAACACATTCCGTTCTTTGCATAGCTTGGCTTACTTTATGATGGGATGCATTGCTGACCAATGTAATCAGGTAAATTCCTTGCCAAAAGTATTGTTAGGTGCAAAAAATGTCCAATGTCCAGACTTTTCTAATAATCAGTGTGTCCTAAATAGATAGATTGTATACTAAATTTTGTGATAATCAGCTGCATGCTTGCTGAATTTCAGCTTTCTGTATGGCCTGGGAGTTTCTTACCCTTTTAAAGGTATACCTCTTACCTGTTCCTAGATAGTGATCTCTTAAATTAAACCATAATGCTTTGGTCTATACATATGCTAAAAGTCAACTTTTGTGGACAAAGGAAGTATCTTAACCTTGGGCGTGCAATTTAAGTCCACCTTTTTGAGGGAAAGCTATTCCAGATTTTTTCTAGTGCTCAGGATGTTTTGAATAATAGAGCACTAGCAGCTCATTGGAATGTACACTCACAGTTTCAGTCTCCTTATAAGTGGTTAAGTTAGTGAGGCACAAGTTTTCACACAGATGCATGTGCATGAACACATTCACACACTGAAATGAGCATGAATATGGCTCAGTATTTCATTCATATTCTTGGCTTTTCTCCTGATCCAATCCTTAGACCCCAGTGCCAACACATTGCTTTTGCTAATGCAGCACAGACACCACTTATCATTATCCTATGACTTCTTTGCAGAGGGGAAATGTTTAAGTTTGCACCTACCCCCTCTAACTTGGGGGTTCCCACATGGTGGGCTACCCCTGTTGGGGGATATAGTGTAACCGTTGGGCCAACACTTATCTGTCCCTTGAAAGGAGTTGTAGTGGAACTGTGTCTGCAGTCTGCTGGACCTACTCCATGGGGCTCTGATCCTGCAAGACAATTGGCATCGTAGGTGCTTGGCCAGTGGAAAGTAGCACAAATCAGAGTGGAGTGGCTGGTAGTCATCCCAGGGTGTACCTGTGCTCCCTGTTTCTACCACTTGCAGGGAGGGGGCTACATTGTTATGCTGGCAGCATGACACAGGCATCTATGCAAAGCCCCTCACATTTTGCATAGCACATACTATCAGAAAAAGCTGAGGGAGGGAGGTTTGGTGGAGCAATGCACAGAGTAGGTATGGGGTTTGGGGGAGAAAGGATGAACAGTTGTAGTTGTCATGATTTGGGTCATAAAAATAAAGAGTAATAGATTTGATTCGCACCATGGAGAAGCAAAATTGAACTGGGGATTTTTAGGCTGAAATAGCAGAAATGAGTAACTCAGACTCATTGTAACCTCAAGTCTGTTTTGTAGTAGGTTCTCTATAAAACTAGTGTCAATAAATGTATGCTGTGTTTTCATCTTTGGTTATTCTGTTTGATACTAGAACAATTCCCATATAAAAGCTCATAAAATGTTTTAACGTGTTGTAGAAAAGAATGATATTATTGCATCCAACTCAGCTGGGGTGGGTTTATTGGAGGGAGGGAAATTACTTATTTCTGTATGCTCAGTCCTGAGAATAATATACATTAGAGCTCTCTTTCTGCTAATACACTACTTGAATAAATTTGTATTACTATTTGACATACCTATTGTGAGAAGCAAAACCGAGTATGCGAATATGCTATTCTGTTCTGCGCTATTCTGTTCTCAGCCTAGGCTGCGATCTGCTTTGGGCCTATGCAGGGAGCACAGTGTGGAGCAGCTCCTAGTAAAGCCTTCTTTCTTGCCAAGGCACCCCCAGAGTAGAAGCAGAGAGTGTTCTGACAGTTGCCTGGCAGCCTTTCAAAGCGTGTGCAGCACTGCAGAAGCTTAATGGGGGAGAGTTATGCCAGAATTTTTGGAAGCATCTTTGCATCCTGTTCTTGATATGCAAAGAGAGCAGGATTCTGGCCATTTGGAACTATTGTAACATATTAAAGATCCCATATACATTTTTGTATGACATTTAGTATCAGGACATCTAAATTTAATTGGGCCCTTTGGAAAATACCAAGAAACTGTCTTCCTTTGTAAATAATGCATCAGTTTCTAAGATAATGCTGCTGGTACTGAAAATATCACTGTGTGGTATTGTAAGCAAAGATTACTAGGCTGCATTTTGGACCCTAAACTGTCTTGCATGGGATTTAGTTGATGATTCCTTGCTCTGAGATGAAAAAGAACAGAGAAACCAGTTTAATAAACTATTTCCTCAGAAAATGTGCTGTTGAATCGCAACCAACTCATGGTAACCCCAATTCCAGGACAGTCTGGGTGAGAGAGGAGCAGAAGTCCTTTGCTATTGCCTTCCTCCACATAGCAACCCCACTGTTCCTTGGTGGTCTCTGATCCATGTACTCACCTTGGTCAACTCTGCTTAACTCCTGCTCAGGTTAAGCCATGCTATCCATCCTGCTGGGTGCAAAAGCAAAAAATCAAATCAAATGCTGGTTTCAACTTAAAGAGAAAACTGCTTAGGACTAGACATAATTTTTTAAAAATCTTGAAGTAGATCGTGAAATGTCTTACAAACATCTGGATTCACTCTGTTTCATGGGGAAATCTTTTGTTCATGGACTGTATTCTAAAAGCCATTCGATATAAAAAAATTGAATGCAGATGAAATCTTTCTTATTCAGAAGGCTGAACCGTTAATTGGACATTTGACTGGCTGCAGTTGTGCAATTAACTCTGATTTATACAGATAAAAGGTAATAAATACCAGAAACAGTTTCACATCATGTTTTCTAAAGACCACATACCATATTTACTCTTAGACTACATTTCCTGTTCTTATAAACTAAATCATTTACTTAAGTGTAACCATTCAGGGTTATTGTTTATGCTTACATAATATTGTATAGTGTACAAAATGCTTTATCTTTCCTCATTCATGTATGTTCCCAACAGCTTTATGAGGTAGTTTGTCCTGAGAAATAGTGGTCTGCCAAAGGTCATCTAATTACTTCATGGCCAAGCAACAGTTTGACTCACTCTCCCACTAACAGATTTCTTTGATAGTGAATGCCATTGAAATCAACGAGTATTCCCAGATCCTAGAAGAGTGTTTAAACAGTGTTATTCAGACTCATTGGCTCACTGGAAGGGCAAAACTGATGCCAATGATATATAAAACAAAGGATAGCTCTTACCAAAAAGCCAACCAGTTCCTCTAGGCAATACATTACATTATCACTAATTAATTAATTAAAAAGACTTGGGAAGGGGCCTTGTTTGTTGTAATGGCTATTATGAAGTAAATGGTAATGATAATTTAAATTATATGGTGGAGGAAATTGATATCAGGTTGCAGCCGACTTATGGCAACCCAGTAGGGTTTTCAAAGCAAGAGACTTAACAGAGATGGTTTGCCATTGCCTTCCTCTGCATAATTATATAACCCAGTTGAAATAACAATTTGGTAAGAAAATGGTATAAATTGTACAGTTGAGTTCACAAGTTTGAAAGGAAGGTATTGTAATTATTTTTCATGTTCTTGTAGGTTATCCGGGCTGTGTGACCGTGGTCTTGGTATTTTCTTTCCTGACTTTTCGCCAGCAGCTGTGGCAGGCATCTTCAGAGGAGAGTGTCTCTCAGTGTCAAAGTGTGTTGGAAGAGTAATGTTTATAGTCAGAAGGGGGTTGAGTTTGAGCTGAGTCATTGTCCTGCAAAAGTATCAAAGGTAATGTGCTAATCATGATTAGCACATTACCGTTAGTATTTTTTTAGGACCATGACTCAGCTCAAACTCAACCCTCTTCTGACTATATATGTTACTCTTCCAACACACTTTGACACTGAGAGACACTGTCCTTCAGTGTTACTCCTCTGAAGATGCCTGCCACAGCTGCTAGTGAAATGTCAGGAAAGAAAATGCCAAGACCACGGTCACACAGCCCGGATAACCTACAAGAACTGATGAACTCTGAAAGCCTTCAACAATATTTTTCATGTTATTTGTACAATAATGAAATCATAACATCTCTGGTCATCCAACAATTCTTGATCATGAGAAAATTAATCTTAAGTGTTACAAACCACATTCACAAATAATGTTGTAAACAAAGGTATACATACTCAGCATCAAGATTTCTTTGTGCTTAGGTATAATTTCCATGGATGCAAAAACTAAGCTGGTCAATATGCTCAGACTCAATTATCTAGTAATTTTAATACAAAAGGAGTTGACTAATCACCTTTCATACTGTCACCCACCTTAGCAGGTAGGACAAGGTACCTGGTGACATGAACTGGGATCAAAGTGATGTATCTTCTATGTATCATTTTCTAACTTCACCCTCAACTAGGTATCTCAGAAACCTCTTAGATCTTCTCGACAAGGTTCATCAGTTCTTCATCTGAACGTCTGCTAAACCGATACTGTTCCAGACTGTGTCATCATACCTGTTTACATTTGACTGTTTCTAATACCTCTCTGAAGAATTCTGCAACGTTCAGCAAACTTCCATGGAAGAGTGGGGATTCGAACCTGGCTCTCCCAGATCCTGGTCCATCACTCTAACTACTACTCAATACTGTCTCTTATTGCATATATAAATCAGAATACTTACCTGCAGCCAGAGATCTGACTGGTTATTTTAGATCAATATATAAAATCCATCCCCAGCCATCTCTTTTCACCTTATCAGCAGTGTACAACTCACTTGATCCCTGGGCACTGTGTAAGAATTGTTCATACAGCTCTGACCCACTTCATTCCCCTTGTTGTCAGATGCCCAGTCTTTCCATACCCCTGTAACCCAAAGCTCCCTTTATGTCTCTTGTTTCAATCTAGCCAGTTGAACTTCCATTTCCTTCTCTCATCAGTTCCACTAAATTTCAGTGTTCAGGGGTGAATCCTTCCCCTGCAGCAGTTGTTGGGATGTTTATGCTATCATCACAGTGCAACAAATGGCATTTTTATTCTCAACACCTCAGCCAATGACCAAGGCAATGTCCAAGCTTTTTAAAGTTATTCTATATCTATATGAGCTGAAGTAAAGCTGTGAACATTGGACATGAAAGTGACAAGACATTTAAATGACATAAGATAAGAACAGTGGTGGGAGGATTTCGCATTATTCACATTATCCAGCTTTTTTGAACATAACGTTTTAACCTTTAATTTGGTTTAATATATTTGTTTTGCTTGTACTAAAAAACCCAAAGTGGCTTTCAGACTGTCACATTCTTGTAAAATTTCATCTATTTTTGTCTTTTTAGGCAGGAAAAGCTGTCATTTTCTTTTTACTCTTTTATTGTATGTAATTACGAAGAATTCATTTTATAAGCCAGTATAGTCCCAAGTCTAACATTCCTTTTGTTCTACAGATTTTTACAGTCTGCTCTCTGAGTAGGTCTAAAAATATCAACTTCATAAAAAATGAGTTCAAATTATTATTACTATGATACCGCCGGTATTTCAACTGGTCAAATATTACACTGAAAAGTATTGGATTCCAATGGCTGGAACATGTAGTTGTGATGTACTCGGAGTTATATTTGGCATGATAGCTAAAATGTCCAGCTTAGTGTTACAGGTTTCCATGAAAAAGGTGTCAGAACTCATTTTAAGAGACAGCCACCAAACCGTCCTTCCTAGTGGAATATGTATTGTCTGTCTCTTTTTGCCTGCCCTCATGGAATTTCCCTTCAAAAGTTTATCAGTTTACTAGCCAGAAATGAGCTATAATGTGCAGGGATCTAGAACTGTGATCTAGTTGGGATACAAGTGGGCATCCTTGATGGCTTCTCACAAGCCCCGTGACTAGGGTTGCCAGATGGTTTCTAGAAAAATACTGGACACATTTGCTAAAACATTGTCAACCTAGATAGAAAGATGGATAGATGGATGAATGATAGACACACACATGGTCAGAAAAAGAAAAAAAATGGCCTGTCCCTTTAATAGAGTCTTACGTTTGGAAGTCAGTCATTGAAGCTTTTAATGGCATTGAGGTAAATAAGATCCTATTAAGCCTCTATCAAACAGACATTTCTATTTTTTTAAAAAAATCTAACATCTTGATTATATTTAACACAACATACAGTTCAGTCCTATGCAATTATTTTCAGTCTAAGCCCACTGAAATCAATTAAATAACTAGAAAGGAGTAAATCTGCCTAAGATTGCACTGATAGTCTATGAAATTATAGTTTAGGGGCATAATAAGAGATGCAATCCATCCAGAGCGAAGCATTTTAAAATCCCCATTGTCTTGAAAAGGAATCCACTTTCAATGCACTTTGAAGCTGGTTTTTACTGTGTGAACTGGCAAAACCCACTTGCAAACGGTTAAAGTGTACTGAAAGTGAATGGAAAGTGCATTATTTGGCATGTGTGAAAGATCCTCCAGGAAATGCAAACTAATCAAAGTGATGAAAAACTAAACCACCCTATTTTCTAATATATGACAGTCTATCACTGTACTTAACTGGAAAACATAACATTCAAGTGAGAAGAATATTCAGTCCAGAGAGCAGAAGGGAGACCTTTTAGCTGTCTTCAAATACAGTTTGAAGAAATTTGGACACTAATGCCTCACCATGGCAACAGGGGATCAAGCTAGAGGAAGCAAGATAAAGTTGCAGGAAGAAAGATAAGTGTAAGAGAGAATTTTCTTAACATAAAAATAGTTAGGAAGTGGAACAAATTACAAGGGAAGTTGTAAAGTTCTCATCATTAAAAGTGGATGCCTTTAAAAATAGCTTACTAGATAAACATGTGTCAGCTGGTTTAATATTGTTCTGTGAAGTGAAATGACCTGTATGCTGTGCTCACTGCCATAGGTGATGCTGTGCTTCAATTATTTTACAAGTCTGTTACTCAAATTAAAATCTAATGATGTAATAAGTGATCGTTAACCTATTGCAATATCTCCTGAACAACCCTGGATGAAATGAATGGGATCTCTTCAAAAGTACAGCTTCTTTGACAGGTTGCACACAACCTTCATTTGTTTTATGAGTATAAGAGTGTCAGGATCCAAAGAGATGATTTAGGATAGGTTAAAACTTCTGCATATCCAGTGGAATTGGAATCTTTTTCTCTGAGCAGCAGGATACCTGGCCATATGACCAAGGTATTTCAAAAACAATTTGGCATGCATTTCAAAAATAATTTGGCATGCAGCATGGAGTGGCGGTGGGGAGTGGGACTGACAGTCAAGAGGTACACGTCCAAAGCACCCTTGGGAGCACAGAAATAACTGAGTGATACTTTTGGATCGCGGACGAGAAATTACAAGTATGTTGTTTTCCCCTTCTAGTCATAATCTAATGAATGTAAATCACACATTGGAATGTTATAGAAATAAATGGGACTGAGGTAAGCAATATGTGTACTGCATGCTTGGCCTTTTGTCTTTGATGTGACCTCTGATCTTGGCAGTTAACCTACTATGAAGAGAGTCTTAAGAAGCTGAATACCTTGCACAGCATGAAAACGTTCTATAGCTGGACACATTCCCTGCAAATATAAATTGGGTTCCAGCTATGCCATTAGAAGCTGATATCTTTAAGCTCCTTTTGTAAAAATGCTTTCCTTGTTATGAGGAAATTGGAAGTTTCGGGTTCTGTTCCAGTTCTAGCCTGTTCTGGTCTTGTCTTCTGTTCTGTGGACTTATTTATAGACTTTGAAACTACATAACCAAACATGGCTAAAGCTATTTCAGAATCTAAAGGAAATAGTTGTGCATGATACCTGTCACCCTCCAATCCATTTGCAAAAATACTCTCTGTTCAGAAAATTCTAGAATCAGAGGTTACTTTGTGCTTGTACACTATGTACTGGGAATAATTGCTCATTTCTTTGAACGTTGTGCGGATGTGAATGGCATATTGACTTCAGCTGTGTGGGATACACTTTTAAAAGACATATTGAAATATTACATCCATTCTTCTCAAGTAGGATTTGAAAGTGTACTGTAAAACCAAATGTAATAACAACTGGAAGATCCTACAGCAGTTCTTATTTTTTCATAAGAGCAGGAAAAAAAATGAACATTGCATTTTCAAAATGTGAACTAACTCCTCCTGTCATCTTATAATGGAAGAAGTTGGCTCAAAGACCTGTACCAAGATTAGCACAAACCATAATACCTTGCTGACTGAAAAAATCCACCCCAGAAGTCCTTGAGGGTTCCCTACAATGCAAGTGGGCCGGGCCCAGTGGCTGGCACCACACAACTATGCCATAGTTTTTCAAGGTAGAGGCTGCTAGGGGGAAGAGCTGAAGACAGGGGAGCAGATAAGGTAGGCTGGCTATTGGCAAAAAAATGGGACGTTATTGGGGCTTTCAGGGAAGGGAAAGAAGAAATAGTGTGGGAGAGGGAAATTAGATGCCTCCTTGCGCCTTCCCACTTGTTCTTTCTATTAGCACCCTTTTAACACAGTAATTATATGTTAAACAATAACAAGCTGTCGAGATAACTAGCCTACAGTGATCATCCTGAGCATAAATTCAAATGTATACCTGCTCACATAGTCTCTAGGTTCTCACAACCTTTTGCTCAGCCAACATTTTAGCACTCTAGAGAGAAATCCTAAGCAGGTCAAATCAGAATTTTACTCGTGTCAATTCAACAATGGGGCTTACTCCCAGGAAAGTGCTTTTTAGGATTGTAGTGGTAATAATCTAAAAAGAGTCCTGATGAATCAGACCAGTGGCCCATCTAATCCAGCATAATACTTCACACAATGACCATTGAGTTGCCCTGGACAGCCAGCAAACAAGGGCATTGAGGCCAAGGCATTCTCTCTCCTAGCACTGACATTCAGTTGTTTTTACAGCCGTTGTGTGGTTCCCTCGAGTCACTATAGCGAGAAGGCACTGATAGTAATGCTGTCGATTCGAAAAACAACCGAATTTCCCCTGATTCGGCTTTTTTTAGTTCGAATGGAACCGAACTAAAAAAAGGCTGGAAACCGGGGAGCCGAATTCGGCAAGTTCGTCTGCGGTCTTCTGTGCAGTCCCACATTGGGACTGCGCTTGCGCAGGCCAACCTCGGAAAGGATTCTTATAGCTTCTTAAAATCGATAGGGGGCGCCGAGACGCCATTGCGCATGCGTCCGCCTTCCCGCCCTATGACGTGGCGTAACGGCGCCCCCTCTCCCAGTTCGTTCTTTGCCGCCGGAAAGAAAGGACGTCCTTCGCTTCGCAGCTCACGGTTAGAATTATCTGTAAAAAAAAAAAAAAAAAAAAAAGAGAGAGAACATTGAGAAAAGGAGAGGAGTCATGGCGCAAGCGGCTTTATTTAAAAAATGCTTGCAATGCGACACAAAAATGTCTAAAACTGATGAGCATTCGCTTTGCGTGCTCTGCTTGGGTGAATCCCATAATGTAACTGCCTGTAAAATTTGCCTGCAATTTACCCCAAAGGCACGGGCCGATAGAGCTTCCCGTTTAAAAGCTTGGCTCTATGAGAAGATCTTGTCGGGTTCTCAAATGCCGGCCTCGAAGTCATCGGCCGAGCGAGACCAAATGACGCAATCGGAATCGATCGGATCCGTGCGGTCGGAACCGACGCTAGCGTCCGCCTCAAAATCCCGCCCTCGTTCGCCGGTTCCGAGTGAGAAAACTAAGGGTACTACTGAACCGCCCCCTAAGAAGGCGCGTGCCAAAACCAAGCACTTAAATAAGAAATCTAAGGAACCGAGAGTCACTGGTTCCAAAGCGCCTGGGGATCCGAGTGTTAGGGAGGACGATCGTACTCCCCCTCCCCTCCGCACTCCCTCCCCTCATTTTGAAAAGGAATCTTCGGATTCGGACAATGACTTACCTGATTTGTTTTTGAAAGAGATACATGGCTCCCTGCAGTCTGTTCCCAGCGAACATCAGATTCCAGCATCGAATCTAGTGGGGTCTCAGAAGCAGTCCATACCCCCTGTAATGCCTCAGTGGTGGCCCCCTCAGTGGTATGGGCCAATTCAAACAGCCCCTTGGCAAGGGTATCCTTATCCACCCTGGGGTCCCCAACCCCACCTGACTCAACAGCCTCCATCTTGGCCTACTGAACAGTCTCAACCAGTACTTTCACAAGAGGGACTACCCCTATTGGATCACCACTTATCTTTGGGTGCTTCTGAATTAGACCAAGACTCTCAGTCAGTTCGTTCTGAGCTGGGATTAGAGGATCCCTCTGAAGCCAGTCCAGATCTAGCCTCTGGAGATCACCTCCCGGGTCCCTCGGGTGAAGAAATTACCAGCTTTTCAGAACAAATGACCAGAGCAGCCAAAGCCTTAGGTTTGGACGCTAAATCCCTAGCACCTAAACCAAAGGAGAAAATATTGTCTCCTCTTTTTCCTCAAGCCTCTACTTCCACTGCCTTCCCAGTGTTAGAGGATTTTATGGACGTAGCTAAGAAAGTTTGGGAAAACCCTTCCTCTACTCCATCAACCTCCAGGAAAGTAGATAGCATGTATAAAGTTCTTCCTACAGGATGTGAGTTTTTATTTTCACATCCAGTCCCTTCTTCAGTGATTGTGGCTGAATCACAAAACAAACGTCTAGGCAGCCATTCCTCACCATCTGACAAGGACAGTAAGGGTATAGATGTACTTAGCAGGAAAACTTATTCTGCAGACGCACTTGGCTTTCGTATTGGAAACTACCAAGCTATCATGTCAGCCTATCATCTTTTCCTCTGGGAGAAGATGTCTGTTTACCTGCAGGACCTGCCAGATGAACAAAGGTCGCTAGCCAAGTTGGTAATATCTGAAGGGACTCAATTGGCTAGACATCAAATGAACGCTGGCAGACATGCCTCAGAGTCAGCTGCTAGAGGCATGGCCGCCTCAGTCTCCCTACGCAGATTTGCCTGGCTCCGATCTACGGCTTTATCCCAAGACGTCAGAAGTACCATTGAAGATCTACCCTTTGATGGCAAGGGCCTCTTCGCTGCGACCACCAATGACACCCTCAGCCAGCTTAAAAAGGAGAAACAAGATGCCAGGTACATGGGGGTATCTGTTCAAGTTCCTGGCAGTTTTCACAGACCACGCTATGGCTATAGAAATACTACCTACCAACCAAGGTTCCAGAGACCGCCTCCTCCACCACCCAATTCTTATGGACAACAACGAGTGTTCCAATCTTTCCAGCACCAGAACAGACGGAGATTTCCTAGGTCCAGGCCCACTGCCCCGAGGTCTCAATCCCCGAGAGGACAAGGTCCCAAACCATCTTTCTGACTGTTCCAGATTAGGGACAGTTGTCCCTGCATATTTGGTGACCGTTTGTCTTCCTTTTTCTCGGCCTGGGTGAACATAACCTCTGATGCTTGGGTGTTGCAACTTGTTTTACACGGGTATTCGTTAGAATTTCAATTTCTTACCTAGTCTAGATCACCCCCCATTTGACAGTGGTCCAACATTGTCTCCAGCCTTACAAACTGCCCTAGAAGAGTTAGTGCTTAAAGGTGCAGTGCAACCTGTTGTAACTTCCTTTGAAGGTTTTTATTCTCGTTTGTTTGTAGTTGACAAAAAAGATGGCGGTTTGCGCCCCATTCTTGATTTGAAAGGTTTTAATAAATGTTTACAGTATAAAAAGTTCAACATGTTAACTATTTGCAATGTTTTACAGTTATTAAAAATTGGTTGGTGGTATATTGTTATTGATTTGAAGGATGCTTATTTCCACATTTCAATTAAAGAAGAACATCGAAAGTACCTACGTTTTGTAGTAGGGGGCAAGGTGTTCCAATATGCAGTGTTACCTTTTGGGTTATCCACAGCTCCTCGTGTCTTCACCAAATGTATGGCCGTGGTGGTAGCTCACCTCCGTACCAAGGGTTGTGTGATTTTTCCTTATTTGGATGATTGGTTAGTGACAGCTCCTTCCATAGACCAGCTGATCTCTCAGAGGGAACTCATCCTGGACTGCCTGAATTCTTTGGGCCTTATGGTTAATTTTAAGAAATCAGCCCTTGTCCCGTCTCAAACAGCTAAATTCATTGGCACTTCTCTAGACTCTATTCTAGGTAAAGCAACCTTGCCCACTGATAGAGCCCACAAATTATTGGGTGTAGTACGTTCCTTTTTAAATATGAGGCATCAGTCGGCCTTGCGTATTCAGACACTTTTGGGACTGATGGCATCAACTACAGCAGTTATTAAAACCGCCAGACTACACATGAGGCCCCTCCAAAATTGGTTTGTCAGGAAATTCAGCCCTCTGACCCAGTCTCAACAAACCAGGTTTTCAGTCCCTAGACCTGTACTACGTACCTTGCAATGGTGGTCCCAAATGCATAACTTGGTTTCTGGTGTTTCTTTTGGGGTGTTTATGCCTAAGGTGGTTCTCACATCAGATGCTTCTTTAATTGGGTGGGGTGCACATTGTCAAGGATTAACGGTCCAGGGATTATGGTCTCCTCGAGAATTTTCCCTTCATATTAACGTTTTAGAGCTACGAGCTATTCGTTATGCTCTTATCTCTTTTGCAGAAATCCTGTACAACAGAGCGGTGCTCATCCAGACAGACAACACCACCGCAATGTTTTACCTAAACAGACAAGGGGGTACAGTCTCCCTCACTCTGTGCAAGGAAGCAGAAAGCATTTGGAAATGGGCAATCCTACACAACGTGTCTCTTCAAGCCATCCATATTCAAGGAATACAGAACATCGAAGCAGATTCCCTGAGCAGAATGTTTTCCTACCATCACGAATGGTCTCTCAAATGGGATTACATTCTACCCATTTTTCAGGAGTGGGGGTTCCCCGAGATAGATCTGTTTGCCACGTCCCAAAACAAAAAGGCACCTCTTTTTTGTTCCCGAGCGGGTCACGACCCATGGTCCCTGGGGGATGCTTTCCAGAAACCCTGGGTGGGAGCCCTGTTTTATGCCTTCCCACCTACCCCATTAATTACCAAGACACTGGCTCGGATTCAGGTTTACAAAGCTCATTGTATTTTAATAACCCCATATTGGGCCAGACAGATTTGGTTTACAGAATTGAAGAATCTTGCCCAGGGCAATTTCAGGCGCCTGCAGACAGCATCAGACCTACTGTCAGTGGGCAGGATACGTCATCCAGACCCGGGCACTCTTCAGCTGACAGCCTGGTTGCTGAACCCCCCTCAATGAAGTTGTCTGATCAAGTTTTGGAAGTAGTTTTAAATTCAAGGAAGCCATCTACGAGAGTTTCATATGCTTTTAAATGGGAACGTTTCTCTAAATGGATTAGGTCCTCGAAATGTTTCCCGTCGTCATGTCCTCTGCCGATGGTATTAGATTATTTATTGTCCCTTAAGACAGGGGGCTTGAGTTTTTCGTCGGTTAAAACTCATCTAGCAGCTCTGTCTGCTTTTCATGTAGGAGTGGATGGATATTCTCTTTTTTCTCATCCTACCTCTAAATTATTTTTGAAAGGTCTAGCAAATATGTTCCCAGTCAGGCATGACCCTATTTCACAATGGTCACTGTCCTTAGTTTTAGCTCAGTTGATGCTTCCACCTTTTGAGCCCTTGGGAAAGGTTCCCCTGTCATGGTTGTCTTACAAGGTGTGTTTCTTAGTAGCTATCACATCTACACGGAGGGTTAGTGAGATTGCAGCGCTAAAGTGTCGCCCTCCTTTTGTTCAATTTTTCCCTTCTAAAGTAGTGTTACGCACCAGTCTTGAATTTACGCCCAAGGTGGTGTCGGACTTCCACTTGGGGCAAGATTTATGTTTACCTGTTTTTTTCCCAGATCCACAATCTGTACCAGAAAAAACTCTTCATTCCTTAGATGTTAAACGGGCTTTATTGTATTATTTGAATCGTACAAGACAGATTCGCAAGTCAGATTCCTTGTTTGTATGTTTTGCTGGTCCGAAGAAAGGAGAGGCTGCTTCTTCCCAATCCTTGTCTAGGTGGATAGTGCAGACAATACGCCACTGTTACTTAAGGGCTGGTAAGAAGTGTCCCAAATCCTTAAGGGCGCATTCCACTAGGGCCCAGTCATCCTCAGCTGCTTTTCGCAAGAGGGTCCCCATCAAGGACATCTGTCGAGCCGCTACCTGGTCCTCATCGGAGACTTTTGCTAAGCATTATGCAATCGATGTAGATGCACGACAAGATGCAGCTGTGGGGAAAGCAGTATTACAGTCGTTATTTGGCTGAGAGCTCTTCCCCGCCTCCAGGTGAGTGGCTTGCTATATAATCTCCCAATGTGGGACTGCACAGAAGACCGCAGACGAAAACAGAGTTGCACTTACCTGTAACTGCTGTTCGTCAAGATGTCTTCTGTGCAGGCACACATCCCACCCTCCTGCCCCTCGGAGAGCTCTCATCTATTGAACTTATTAATTGTTTTTTGATTATAGTAGCCTCTTCGAGTGGGCAAAGAACTGAACTGGGAGAGGGGGCGCCGTTACGCCACGTCATAGGGCGGGAAGGCGGACGCATGCGCAATGGCGTCTCGGCGCCCCCTATCGATTTTAAGAAGCTATAAGAATCCTTTCCGAGGTTGGCCTGCGCAAGCGCAGTCCCAATGTGTGCCTGCACAGAAGACATCTTGACGAACAGCAGTTACAGGTAAGTGCAACTCTGTTTTCGGGGTGTTCGGTGAATAAATTCAGCAAATTCGGGGTTTCACACAGCAGCATAACCGTCAGTTAGTAAGCAGCATTCTCCCACGGCCAATCGGTGGCCAAGCAGGGTCTTCTTCTGGCCAATCAGTCGCGATTGAGCAAGTGAGCCCAGCTGCTGCGTGGCCCGGGGAGAGAAAGAGAGAGTATCTGTTTGTGTGAGAGAGAAATCCCCGTGGGGGGGGGGGGTGCGTGTGCACATTCGCTCCTTTCCGTGGCTGCAGGGGGCGCATTTTTGGGGGTGCAGCCCCCAAACTTTCAGCATAGCTTCAGATGAGGCTTCTTGGAAGAACCCCCAAGTTTTGTAAAGATGGGATCAGGGAGTCCAGAGATATGGGTCCCCCCTTTTCCCTATTGGGATGAATGGGATCAGCCGATCCTATGCATCTAGAGAGCAGCAAATCCAAGGCAAAACCTCCCGTGCTTAAATGGAATCGTATTGGATTACCCAGTCCCTCCTGATGGAACAGAAGACATCCACAGTAAGACCCCTTTTGGGGCTTTAATTATAATTTTTCCCATGTGTATGTGGGGGGGAAAGCAGAGTCTGTGGGGGGGCAGTTTCTGTGGGGGGGGGGAAGCCAAAGGAGGCTTTCGGCCATTCTGCCGAGGGGTGTGTGACCGCTCACCTCTGTGGGAGTGTGTGTACTGCTTTTGAAGTTAAGTTTAAAGTTGAGTCTGTGTAGCGGCTAGCGAGTCTCTCTCCGCTTGGCACCCTTGGTGTCGAGCCTCCTCCTTGGTGTTTTTCACTGTTTTTGCCTCTAGCCTGGGGTTGAGTGCGTGAGATCCCCTGCGTCTTGGATTTTTTCCCCGTTTGGGGGGTGCACCGCAGCGCCGTATTGGAGAGGTGGGGGTGGTGCTGGTGAGACTTGCTTGAGTTTGATGGGGTCGTTTGCATAAGGGGGAGTGTCCCTCCACCATGAGAAGGAGCAGGGCAGAAAATACAAACGGGTTTTTTTGCACGGTATGTTTTGCTGCTCACTCAAAAATGTTTTTGCAAAATCTGACTTTCACAATACATTTTCACGGTCCAAGTCACCTGCTCCTTTTTTCCTTTTTGCTATGGCTAGCCTAGTGCGCCTCTGTTCCTTTCCATGGTCGCTCGCATGTTGCTTTGCATTGCAATGGTTAGCATGGGAGGTTTTGCCTTGGATTTGCCGCTCTCTAGATGTATAGGATTGGCTGATCCCATTCATCCCAATAGGGAAAAGGGGGGAACCCATATCTCTGGACCCCCTGATCCCATCTTTACAAGATGCCTGCCACAGTTGCTGGCGAAACGTCAGGAAAGAAAATTCCAAGACCACGGTTACACAGCCCGGATAACCTACAAGAACCAATGAACTCTGACCGTGAAAGCCTTCGACAATATTTTGCTTTAAGTATCTTTATTCCTGTCACTGTGGGCGATTTTGGGGGGGGTCAACCCCTTCCAGGCCCCATATCTCGGGACCCCCCTGACCCAATCTTTACAAAACTTGGAGGTTCTTGCAAGAAGCGTCCCCTCAAGCTACCCTGAAAGTTTGAGACCTCCACCCCCAAAAAATGCCCCCCCCCGGAGCCGCAGAAAGGCCCGAGTGCATTTTTAATGACTTTATTCGGCCGAATTTCCCCCCGAACTCAAACTAGGCGCCGAATTCCATGGATCTGAATCAGGGGAGTTCGGACTTCAGCATATCCCGAATCGAGACGGGCCGAATTCTGCCGAATCCAAATTATACCCAATTTTTTTTCAACAGCCCTAACAGATAGACCTATCCTCCATGAACCAGACTAATATTTTAAAGCCACCTCTCTCTCTCTCTCTAATGGCATCAGTTTTTTTAAGAGGGTTGTTTTCATGGCTTTGTTTTAATATCTTAGTTGTAAGCAGCCTTGAGCAGGTCTCTGGAGAGGCAGCATACAAATCTTCTAAATAAAGAAATATACAGGAAGCATTTCATTATTTGATACTCAACCAGAAAAGGTTGCCCCCTCTTTCGGGGTTAAACTAAAAAATAAATCTTTTTTTAAAAGGTTGATTAGATCTTGTATGTTACTAAAAAACCAAAGGTATTTTCAGATTAGTTCTAAATGCCTGTTCAGTTCAGGGGCTTTTCCACATGCTCAACTTATTCCTGACTGTCTTGACACTTGATCCACAAGAATTGGAATTGGTTTGAGCACAGTTCTTCTTCAGGTCTGCCCTCCCTCTGCATTTTCACAGTTGTGGAGTCGGTTTATTTTCTTCCTCACATGCCTAAATAATGAGGATTTTAAAGGGAGGGTGTTGATGTTATCATTGGTGTCACAGCAAAAAAAAACACCTTTATTTTTTCCACATGCTTATATTGATATAGCGATATTATGGCTGAATTAAAAAAATAGCACTATAATATTGATACAAATCTACCGTCCAGAAGCATACAAAAAAGGCATAACTCCCCAAGGGAAGGGGCTAGACAATTAAAAAAATGAAAGCTGGGAATTCAGAGAACCTGCTTAAACTATGACAACAACACTCTATCAATATATTGATACTGTAGTGCATTTTAAAACAAATAGAAAAATACAACTACTTGTCTTCAGGGTAGGGGGATAGGAGAAGGAATGCTCTGATGGTGTTGACAGTCCAATCATTGCAAAAATGGACTGGAGGTAGGGTTGCCAAGTGCCTGGTGGTGGCAGGTAAAATCCCGCCAATCCTCCGGGCCGCCCGCCAACCATCTGAGGGCCGGCGGGCAATGACTTTTTACCCGGAAGTGATGCGGACACTCTAGCAACCTCAGCCAAAACTCTATGGAAACTATAGAGTTTCAGCAAGGATTGCTAGAGTGTCCGCATCGCTTCTGAGTAAGCCCGGAAGTGACCTAGGCGCGTCATGCAGGTTGCGTGCGCATGTTGCACGCTGCTGCAGAGCTCCCACCAGTGGAGCAAAGGGACCTGGTAAGCCTAGCTGGAGGTGGGTAGGAATGGGCGGGACAAAGAAAACTGAGAGAAACATTATGTACCAGGTGTAGTGATTGCTTTAATTTAGAGACATATCCTTCTAGGAACATAATGGATAGGAGTTTCCAGAGGATCCCTGCTGGCTAGGAGGGAGGAGTTGCAGGCAAGCTAGGAGGATACTGTGTTCGTTTGGCAATAAACAATTACGTTTATTTTTCCTTTGGCGTGTCCCTCATATGATTGAACCCTAACTTATTACACCAGGAAATTCAACTTCAACTTCCAGAAAAAGACTGGAGTAAAAGCGGTGTCAAAAGAACTAAAAAAAAAACCCAGTGGGAAATTAAAAAATTAAAAAACAAAGCAAAACCTGAAAGCACAAAAATGCATGCAGAAACCAGGGGTGAACTAAAACAGTACAGGGCCAGAACCGACAGAAAAAAAGCCATGAGGAAAAGCTTCAGGTTCTATGTTGTCACTGGATTTTTAACAAATGCCCACTCAAAGTATAAAAATACTTACAAGATTTCATTTATAAGGTAAAAAGTCCATTGCCTGTATGTCTTCATTAATTTTGATGGCAATTCCTTTACCTTTTAAAATGTGATTAATAATATGTATGTTACCCTTGATTGGATTTTGTTATCTGAAGGTCACATGGCTGCTGTACTAGAACCAGCTACAGTTTCCAATGATTGGCATTATTCCAATGTTGTCTCTCCCTCAGGGACTCTGACAATTATTCATGCATGCTGCCTTTTAAATTTCACTACAGTTGTGTTAATGAGAATGCCATGGGTTATAAAGCATCAAGTGCAGCACATTAAAATTTCTTTTGCTGAAATATGCCTATAGTGTCTTCCAACAGTTTTGTTTCAGAATATCAAAACTGTGGGCTGCAGATTCAGGATTTTTATCACTGTAAATGTTTTATCACTATGAGCCAGACCATTCTATTATTTACCTCCTATTCTAAGCAATTATTTACCTCCCATTCTAAGCAAATTTACATACCAACACTCAAAGACAGCCCAGAAATAACAACTGGTTCAGAATGCAGCAGCCCAACTATTGTAAGGGGCTAGCTGCTTGTAACTAGGGTTGCCAACCTCCAGGTACTAGCTGGAGATCTGCTATTACAACAGATCTCCAGCCGATAGACATCAGTTCACCTGGAGAAAATGGCCACTTTGGCAATTGGACTCTATGGCATTGAAGTTCCTTCCCTCCACAAACCCTGCCCTCCTCAGGCTCTGCCCCAAAAACCTCCAGGTATTTCCCAACCCGGAACTGGCAACCCTACTTGTAACGTATGTTACTTTGATAACAATGCCAGCTAACAGGCTTGGGTTTGGATTGAAGGGGTGGAAAATGTCCAATCGTCAGGTTTTTTGTGTGCAATTAATCTGTGTGAAACTACGTTAGTACCAAATTTTAACTTTTTGTAGGCTTTTTCACACAACCTATATGTGGATGTTCAACATGGAAAGCAGGAGTGAGGAAACAGCACAATGGAAGTGAGCTCTGACCTTGCCAAATGCATATTCACTTGAACGTTTGTAGAAGTCATACATGTGTACAAGTGTATGTGCAGAAGGATCTCTCCCCATGGTCAGGAATCCTGTCTTTTCAGGTTTCTTAAATGCATGCAGAAGTGCCACCATGTGTACAGCTGAACAGGCGTTAAGACTGTTTCATACTTTCAAGTGAACATGCATACCTTGGGGATAGAACTTCCTGTCATAATGCCACTGCCTCTACATGGCATTCAGTTTTCATGGATGTGTAATATGAAAAAAAAAGTCTATCTGCTTGAAATAGTAACAATTTGCAAACATCAGTGAGTCAGTAATGCCCAGGTGTCTTTATGAAACTCTTAAGTATCTTAACACTTAAAAATAGAATATTTTTTTCTTAATAAATTATTAAAAATTGGAAATTATCTGCAATTATCATCTTTTGTACCTTTTCTTTCTGGGATATGAGTGACTGAAGAACTAATGAAGTATGTTACACAATCTACTGTTCATTTCCACTACAATAAACTTCTAAGGGGGGATAGATCTTGCTTTTATTACCCACAAGAAATAGTGACTAAAATTAGGGTGAATTTATGTATTTAAAATATTTACATCCCACCTTTCCACAATGCTCAGGGTGGTTTAGAAAAATAAACATACATAATCAAAAACATAGTTAAGCACCTGAAAGTAAAACAACAAGTTAAAACATCAAGTTAAAACAGCCACATAGCTGACATTCATTAGTTACTCCTGCTGAAGGCGTATTTAAATAATTCCATTTTGTCCCTTTTGTGGAAGGAACAAAGCATAGGAATTTTCCATACCATTGCCTGGTATGGAAGAAGAATAAATTTATGTACCCAGTCTTTTTAACTGCAGAAACTGTTACATGCATTCTGTGGACTCTGCATTAACAGTGACAGGGTCAGATGGTGCCAGGGTGCCGTCCTATCAAACTGTTTGGGATACTTTTCAGTTTATTCAGTCTGAGGATGTGCAAAGGATCCTTGGTGGTTTGAGGCCTACCACCTGCTTGTATGAAATGTGCCCTTTCTGATTACTAAATCTGCTTGGGGGCAGGAGGCGCTGACTGGATCTGAGAGGTAGTTAATGCCTTCTTGAGAGAGGGGGTGGTTTCCCCAGCCTTGAAACAGCCTATGGTGTTTCCATGCCTAGTGAAGGCTACCCTGAAGCCAGGAGAGCTCAATAACGATTGACCAGCCTAATATGTACCATTCTTGAACAAGGTTATTGAACAGGTGGTGGCTGGACATCATCAAGCTTTCCTTGATGAAGTAGATGGTTGGATCCTTTCCAATCTGGTTTTAGGCCTGGTTATGGGACTGAAACAGCATTGGTCACCCTGGTGGGAGACCTGCACTGAGAGATAGGCAAAGGGAATGAGACTGGGTTGATTCTCCTGGACCTATCAGTTGGCTTTTGATGCTTCTGTTCATGGCGTTCTTCTGGGATGTTTTTTGTGGGCTGGGACTGGGAGTCACTTTTCTCTTCTGGTACCAGGAGAGTAGGTTTCAGAAGGTGATGCTGGGGGACTGGTTCTCTGCCCCTTGGTCTTGGGCCTGTGGGGTCTCACAAGGTTTCACCTTGTCCTCTACACTTTAACACTCTTTAAGCCACTGGGTAAGAAGATCCAGAGATTTGTGGATGACACCCACGTCTATATTGCACTGCCAGCCAATCCCAGGGAGACTGCAGAAACCCTGAATTGGTCACTTTTATTTGTTTGTTTATTTAAAAAACAGAAAAAAGAACAAGAAAGGAAGAAACTCAAAATCCAGCAACTATTTTTTTTAAAAAAAGAGGAAAAGTATATATAAAGTAGAAACAAAACTATAACAACAGTGTGGCAGAACTACACATGAAGTTTCTATAAAAGGTTTCCAAATATCTAAAAATAAGTCCATATACAGTTGTCATATATGTGCCATATGTTCAAATATTGATAAAATTGTAAGGTCCTGAATCCATGATTTACAGGAGGTAGGCATTTATAAAGACAAGCTTAAGGTTGCCTCTCTGTCCAAATCCAAAGATATATCACCAATTAGCTTTTTAAAATTTAGCATAATCATATGTGTAATATCTCTAGCAATCAATATTCCAAGATAGGTTATATCATCTGGGCACCCCAAAAATGTTCATAAGCAAATATACTCCATGATATATCGCCTCTCAGTGGCATCAATTCAGATTTTGTACAATTAATTGAATATCTACAAAAGTTTCCAAAGGTATTAATTCATTATTCATTAATGCAGGAATGGAAGACGGGTTCCAAAATAAACAATAAAAATCATCTGCATAAAGAATAATTGGTGCCTGGAGACAGTTTTAGAGTGGGTTCAGGCTAATAAACTGAAGCTTAATTTTGACAAGCTGGAATTGAACAGAATGTCTGACCCGGGAGTTAAGGTGTCATCCATTCTGGATGGGGTGCACTCCCCTTGAAGGAACACATCCAGAGTTTGGGGGTATTCTTGGAGAGAGGCCTGCTGCTAGAAAAGCAGGTGGCAGCTGTGGCCAGGAGTGCCTTTACGAGCTTCAACTGATTAGCCAGCTATAGCCTTTCCTGGGCAGAAAGGTTCTGGCCACTGTAGTGTATTCCCTGGTTAAATCTAGCTTAGATTACTGCAATGCACTGTACTTGGGGCTGCCCTTGAACATAGTTCAGAAGGCAGAATGCTGCAGCCAGGATATTGTCTGGAGTGGGTTGTAGGGGCCATATCATTCCGTTCTTCGCTTATCTACATTGGCTCCCAATCTGTTCCGAGGTGCTGGTGTTGACCTTTAAAGCTTTATGTGGTTTGGGACTAACATACCTGACAGATGGCCTACTCCCTTATGAAACTACCTAACCACTGTGATCGTCTTTAGAGGCCCTACTTTGGGTACCCCTGCCATCTGAGGCAAGATGGGTGACAATCCTCAAGAGGGCCTTCTTGATTGTGGCAACAAAACTCTAGAACTGTCTCCCTGGGCATTGTTTGTCCCCTTCTGTTGCCACCTTCTGCCAGTGGGTGAAGACTTTTTTGCTTTCTTTGGCATTCCTCCAGTGATCCCTACTTCCTGCCCCATCTTTTATATGTTTTTTAATGTTTTTGTCTTACTAAATAACAATACTCACTTGATATTTTTTCTCTTCCATGCTGCTGATTTACTGTATTTTTCAAGTTTTCTTTCTTGTTCTGCGTAGCTAAGCGATACTTTTTGGACTGGATTCTTTAAAATTGAATAAAACTTCCTGGTTAACATTCTCTAATGTGGAAAGTAACCATGAATCTTAGAAGGAGGGGATGTTTTTCCTCCTAGCACATGTTTTTTTTTTTCTTTTGTAGACCCAACAAGACTAAAGCTCTTTAATAGCATAGTAGAGTCTGTCCATCTATCTTCTGAGATATTGCAGATGTGTAGGCGCAATTGCTGTTTCTAATTTTATACTTTCCATTTTGCTCAAACTGAAAAGCACTGGAGATTTGTAAGAAAGCCCTTGAAAATGAACAGATGCCGTTCCTTTAAAGGCCTCTATCTGGCATAATTTACTGTAGTTGTAAATCTGGATTCTCAGAAGATTACTTGTCATTCAGCCAACATATGGTCAAAGGAAGTGCAAAAATATTACTGTTATAACTGTTGAATTTGTACTGTTAACTAAGTGCATGGGAAGGGATCCCTGTTGAGTTTCATAGAGTTCTTAGAATCCCTCTGTCCTTTCCACATCTTCAAGTATGGTGTGAGTATGTGGCAATGTGCCCCAGGGCTGCAACAAGGGTGAGGCAAGTAAGGCACCTGCCTCAAGTACATAAAGCTGAGAGGGCACAGAAAGACATATAAAATATGCATCTACTATCTCAAGCCACCATGCCATTAGGAAAGAGCACATTTCTATAAATTCAGAGCTAACCAAGCAGGGGCGGCTGGTCTATTAGGGCAAATGAGGCAGCGCCTCACAAAGCTGAGCTCCCTGCTGCTCACCTCCTTTACAGTAAAAGAAAAGTAAAACAGAACCATTACTGAGCTTAGGTGAGCCAAAAGAAAATTTGAGGAGTGGATTGCTCCTCAAGGGGCAGGAAACCATCCCGAGAAGCAGTTGGGTCTTTGGATGAACAAGGAATAAAGGGATTACTAAAGTAATATGGGGAAATAGCAGAGAAGCTCAATGACTTCTTTCCATATGTGTTCACTGTGGAAAGTGTGGGAGCATGCACCTAGGACACAGCTACTCTTTTCAGGAATGGTGTGTCTGAACAACTGAGTCAAACTGAGGTGAATGACAGATGAAGTTCTAGACTTACTGGGGAAATTAAAAACCAGTATGTCTCTAGGTCCTAATGGCATAACCCAAGAGTTCTTAGGGAATTTTAAATGTGAGATTGTTAATCTACTAACATGTATACATAATTTATAATTATAATCAGCCATTGTACCAGAACAATGGAGCGCAGTAAATGTTACACTGACTTTATAAAGGGGTCCACAGGGGAACAAGGAAATTACAGGACAGTTAGCGTAATGCCTGTCCAAGGCAAATTATTAGAAACTGTAATAAAAGACAGAATTATTAGGCTCATAGAGGAACAAACCCTGCTGAGGGAAAATCAGCATGGCTTCTGCCAAGGTAAGACCTACTTCGCCAAACGTTTGGATTTCTTTGAGAAAGTGAACAAACACGTAGATAACGGTGACCTTTTAGACATTAAATATTTGAACTTTCAAAAGGCTTTTGGCAGGATACCTCAGCTAAGACTCCTGAGTAAGCTATGCGATCCTGGGGTAAGGGGATGGGTCCTCTTATGGATTAAAAACAGGGCAGGAACTATTTGAACCACTCCTCGTTCTTCTCGTCTCTATTTTGGAACCCAGAAGAATTACAGGTGGTATTACCAAGTGGTCGGAGGGCTGGTTGCGGATGGAGATGGTTGAAAGGGGTGGCAGAGACCATGCAATTTTCCCCTTCAGAGAAGCAACTCTGACAGCACACAAGCCTACTGAACCAAGGTAAGCTCTTCTTAAATTCATTTACATGTTATCTGTTAAAAACTAATTCCTGTGCTTGAGTGTTCTTAGTGTGCAAGGGACAAGGATGGGGCAAAATCAGAGTTAATTTGCTTTGGCTCTGCCCACTGTTTTCTTTGGCCGTGCCCACCATTTGTTGCCCTCTGCCCTAGCAGCCCCACAGGACACCAGCCGTCGGCAACCAAGTGCTGCACATTTCAAACTTTGTGTGGCAGCTTGTGTGTTCCCGGTTCCACACTGCCTGCTCCCCCACTCTCCCTGTCCTTTTTGAGAATGGTGGTTGGTTGATTTGTGGCACCAGAGAAAGTCTGAAATAGAAATGGCTACGATAGTTCAAGTCATCTGTGCTAGATGACTCATGTTTTACTCAAAAAGGGCAAGAGTCCAGTAGCACCTTAAAGACTAACAAAAAAAATTTCTGGTAGGGTATGAGCTTTCGTGAGCCTCAGCTCACTTCTTCAGATACAGCTAGAATGTGAATCCATCGGTCTTTAAGTAGAGGAACAGTATGTAAATGTGAATAGCAGGCTTGATTGGATTAGGTGTGATATGCAGAAGAGTCTGTGATGTCCAGGGGAGAGATGGGTGTGGAGAAATCAGCATTGGTAATGGGCCATGAATGCAAGGTCTTTATTCAGCCCAGGTAAATGCATTGACTTTAGTTTGAATATCAACTGTAATTCAGCAGTTTCAAAACTGCTGAATTACAGTTGATATTCAAACTAAAGTCAATGCATTTACCTGGGCTGAATAAAGACCTTGCATTCATGGCCCATTACCAATGCTGATTTCTCCACACCCATCTCTCCCCTGGACATCACAGACTCTTCTGCATATCACACCTAATCCAATCAAGCCTGCTATTCACATTTACATACTGTTCCTCTACTTAAAGACCGATGGATTCACATTCTAGCTGTATCTGAAGAAGTGAGCTGTGGCTCACGAAAGCTCATACCCTACCAGAAAATATTTTTGTTAGTCTTTAAGGTGCTACTGAACTCTTACCCTTTTTGACTACTGCAAACAGACTAACACGGCTACCCACTGTGAATTATCTTCATGTTTTACTGTTCGTGGTTGTCTGGCGATAAGTAGACTTTAAACAAAATTAATATGCTTTTATTTTTAATGTTAAAAGGGCTATTGTGGAAATGGTCATACCTGAAGTAGTTTAATTTTGTATTTTTTAACTGGTATGTTAAATACTCATTTAGTTGATTGTGTATGCAGATCTCATGACTAATATAAACATGTTATTTTTATGCTTGTTGTTATTTACTTATTTACCTTCTTAGCCAAATAATGACTATGGAAGTATAGGGGGGGCACAATTTTGTATTCTCGCCTCAGGAGCAAAATTAGCTAGTTATGGCTCTGATGTGCCCAGCTATTAGCTGGAATAAAGAGTCCTTACATGTCTCCCACTGATACGTTCAGCAGCCACACTTGAAGCATGAATTGGCTGAGCTGCATGGATTGCATGAGTCAATGCACATGACTGCCAGTCTGATCTAGGTCAACTTGGTGAAGCAGCCTCTCAGCTTCATATCATTCTAGATTACATAAGAACCCAAGAAGAGTCCTGCTGGATTAGATCACTGGTCCAACACCTTGTATCACACAGTGGCCAACCAGTTGCCCTGGAGGACCAACAAACAGCATAGCTGCCAAGGCTTCCCTTCCCTGATATTTCTTCCTAGCATTGGTACTTAGAGATATGCTGCCTCTGGATGTGGAGGTTCTTTTTAGTCACCATGCTGATTAGCAAGTCATTGTCCTTTCATCCATGAATCAGTCTAACCCATATTTAAAACCCTTTGTGCTAATGTCCATGACTAGTCTTATAGTCTGTCTTCCTTCCTTATTGGTTTTCTTTAAAACCGAATGAACCTGCTCAGTGTAGAAGATACAGAGCTAGAGAATTGCCAACAATGGCTCCAACCTCTGCTTGAAGATGCCTAGCAAGGAGTTCTCACTGAATTAAGTAAGGCTGAAATACACTGATGCCTCAGGTGACCCTAGTACAATCTTTCATGTCTTCTGGTTAAATTGGTAGTTAACCTATTTCTCAATTCCAGCCAGGTATTTGAAAGCCAAATTCAAATGGTTGATTTCTTGTGCCCCAACACATTTCTAATTGCCAGTGGTAGGTTTTGTTATTTCATTTTCAGATATATTCCTTTAAAAACACATTTCTCAGAGCCTGGATTCTGCAGAGAGCCAACTGAGCACCAGGGCCAGCCTGGCCATTTAAGTTACAGGGGAAATTTCCTGAGGGGCCGCTGCCTTACAGTGGCTAGGAAGAAGGAGAGCTAAGCCCAGCAACTCTGCCAGTGCCTCAGAGTTATGAGGACTGGTGTCAGCGTGGTGTAGTGCGGTGGTTTGGAGCAGTGGTTTGGAGCGCCGGTGGACTCTAATCTGGAGAACCGGGTTTGATTCCCCACTCCTCCATATGAGTGGTGGAGGCTGATCTGGTGAAATGGATTTTGTTTCTCTGCTCCTACACACGAAACCAGCTGGGTGAGCTTGGGCAAGCTACAGCTCTGACAAAGCTCTCTCAACCCCACCTACCTCACAGGGTGTCTGTTGTGGGGAGGGGAAAGGAAGGTGATTGTAAGCCAGTTTGAGTCTCCTTTAAGTAGTAGAGAAAGTCGGCATATAAAAACCAACTCCTCCTCCTCCTTCTTCTTGCCTCCCCCGCACTGCTGCCGGTTTGCAGGAGACAGCAATGGATGCTAAAGAGCCCACTGCTGGTGCTGTTCATCTCAGTGGCCGCAGTACTGGCTTGTAGGACTACAGAGGCCTCCTGGCCTGGCTTGTTCCAGTCTTGTTCCGCCTTCCAGTCTGCCTCCGCACAGGACTGACATCTTTGGGCAGCTTTATGTGACTCTAATTTGGTAAAATATAGTCAGGAAGAATCAAAGCAGCAATTTCTGTTCTTGGCAATCAAAGTATATTTTTCTGTTTCTTGTAACAGCCTGTATGGTAGTAGCCGCAATATAAATTGTGCTATTATTCTTCGTGACAGAGAGGGGGGAAAGATGAAAGAGCAAGCCTACTATTTTTCTAGCTCCTGTATTCCTCTTTACCAGATTCTGGAAAGCTTTAAGGAGGTTGAGTCAAAGAAGAAAAAATTAGGATAGAAAAAAAGCCTCCGCTGAAGCACAAAGGAAAGACGCATACCTTTCAAAGGGCAGCTTTGTAATAAAGTAGACAGGCAAGAAAACGTACAATTGCTCCCAGACCTTTTGAATACATTATTTGAAATAATGAGGCATGTATCTCTCTAGTGCTGCTTCCTTTTCTATTTTTCTTTTCCTTTCTGCTCCCCCTCCCCTTTTTTATGCCTCTGGGAAATTGGGTTTACTGGCAAAAATCTAACCTCTACTCTGCCTTCTCTTATGTCCTTATGTGACATGGGGGGGGGGGAAGAGAATGGCAATGGATCATCTCTAGATTCTACACCAGCAAATCTCTCTTTGTTCTGCGTTTAAAATAGAACACCACGCAGTGCTTTGCCATGTGTCATCAATGTTTTAGCAGCCCCTTCTTGACAGCAATGAGAAGTCAATGAAAAATTGATGGTACAATATGGTCCAGGAGTGTGCATAATTAAATGATTGCATTCCATGAATTTCACATCAATTACCAAACAGTTTCAGCTTCAGTAGACGAAGCAAGTGAATGACAGCCATAATAAATGAGTGCCCTGTGATAAACTGGAAATGCTGCTATAAGTGTGGCTTGTTATTCTGAATTTTTGTCTTTTAAAATCTGATTGTTCTAAGGAAATTCATTGTGCTACAGTTGGGCCTTAAAGTTCTAATTAGCATTTTTATGATTAATATGTATTTAGGAAATGCTATTTTGTTTCATGATACCCCATATATCCCAAAACCAAGTCAAAAGCAATGCAAACAAACCACAGCAATCCACGAAAATAAATCATAACTCAGCAGCAGCAGTGTTATGCTCAGGCTAGCCCGATCTCAGAAGGTAAGCAGGTTAGTAATTGGATGGGAGATCACCAAGGAATGCCAGGGTTGTTGTGCAGAGGAAGGCAATGGTAAACCACCATGAAAATCTATGGGGTTGCCATAAGTCAGCTGCCACTTAACGGCACTTTACACTCACACACATGAAAACAAAGCAAGCTAGCCAATCCTGGCCAATATTTTATAACCTTAGTATCCATGGCTGCAGATTGGACACTTTATAAATCATCCTAGAGATGCTGATTGGAGCCCAAGTGCTGGGTGATCAGGTTCATGGTGCATGGTAATCCCCCCCCTCCACTTCCCTGATAGAAATCCCTCCCCAATACTGTTATTAGTGTAGAAGGTAAGACCAGTACAGTGTTCAGTACAATAACCTCCACACTATCACAGCCCAGATCCAATCCCTCCCCTCCTCCAATTGTAAAATTAATTAATCATGTAAGGGGACTTTTCTAGGCAGATGTTCCAAGACATCAGTACAACTGCCAAGAAGTACTTGCCCCGAGTGCCCCAAAATCTCACTTCCTTAAGGAAGGAAATCCATTGCTGACCTTAGATAATGGGGAAAGGAAAGAACTGGGTTAATGAATTAATTGCAGAAATAATAGAATATTAACAACCATTTACTTGGTAATTTCTCCTCTTAAAGGGTGTTCAGCATGGATCCCCACATTGCAAATAATCTATGCATTTATATATTTAGATATTTATACCCTACCAGGGGATCCAAAGCAGCTGGCAACATCATTCTCCCCTCTTCCATTTTATCCTTAAAACAACTCTGTAAAATAGGTTAGGCTGAACTAAAGTACCCAAGACCACTCAGTGAGCTTCCATGGCAGAAGACCAAACTAGACATGATGGCATCCTTGTGTCATCCTCTAATCATCTACTTTCCAGGTTTTTACCTGCTTTGCTGAAATCTTTCCCAAAACTGTCTCCCTGAACAAGAAGCTTTTCAATCCAGTTTGTTGGAGCAGCTGGGTGGAAAGCAGGAATGACTTGCCCAGAACCCTCCCAAAGTTGTGTAGTAGGCATGTGCATGGAGATGAAACAAACAGAAAGATGTGCTCTGGGGTCACAGCCAACAACACAGTCCTGTGTGCTTGGTGCCTGTTGGTTCTTGGAGTCCTGGACTGATGTTCCAGAACAATCATTGCCTGTGACTGCTTTCCTGCGGATACTGTTTCACCCTGTTGAGAAAGTATTCATAGAGCACAGATGCTGTGAAATAAAGGGCACTTAATATCCAGAAACCCAAAGCTATGATTCAAAGGTCAGCCTTTGCAAATGAGGCCAAAATATATCTAACCACTTGGAACTTCTCTTCCAGGATACGAATCATTGTTCAGCTAGTTCTGTGTTTCCAAGCATGCACTGAACTCATGTTCTTGAGTACAGCAGCTGTCCACAGTGCATCGCACAAGGCATATAGCACCCTAAAGGAATGTGTGATTCAGTATGAGACCTGCTATTTCAGTGGGGCGGGGGAGGCTTTGTTTAAAAAGATGTCAATTCTGTGTATTCTGACCAATATTTACATCTTTTATTTTGCATAGTGCTTTGAGGGTGGCCACTATAAGCCCCACTTTCACTTCAAATAAGGTAATGCAAAACAGATAAATCAAGGCATCACAAATTCATGCCACTATTGGGGTTTGAACCCCATCTCCCAAATTTGTTCACATTCTCCAGCTGTACCACATTGGTTCACAGTGTATGACAGCTGGAGGAGGTCCTTGTAAAACTACATCATATGTCTTTTAGTGTTACGGATACCGTGGACTGCCAAAAAAACAAATTAGTGGGTTATAGATCAAATCAAACCTGAACTGACCCTAGAAGCTAAAATGACTAAACTGAGGCTATCATATTTTGGTCACATCACGAGACGACAAGAGTCACTGGAAAAGACAGTCATGCTAGGAAAAGTTGAGGGCAGCAGGAAAAGAGGAAGACCCAACAAGAGATGGACTGACTCAATAAAGGAAGCCACAGCCCTCAATTTGCAAGATCTGAGCAAGGCTGTCAAGGATAGGACATTTTGGAGGACTTTCATTCATAGGGTTGCTATGAGTCAGAAGCGATTTGACGGCACTTAACACACATAACACACAGTGCCTTTCTAGAAAAATTCCATGAGCACATTAGAACTTGGGCTTCACAAAGAATTACATGTGGTTTTCCAGACAAAGGTCCTTGGTACAAACTATTTGTTTCCTCCCAACACAAGTGAAAGAGCCTTTGTTGTCTTTTTGTTGTCAGAAGGCCAAAGCCATCCTTCAGTTTTGTATCTCCCAGTGATGCCTGTTGAAATGAGTTCACTGAAAACTGTGTGCATGGGTATACATTAGTAATTATTCGTAAACATCATCTGATTTGTTTTTCAACACTGCAGAATAAATGTGCATGGGAAAGGTTGTGTTTATATTAAAGCCTATCTGGGTGCTCTAGAGCCAACTGTTGCTAATTTCTAATATTTAGTCCTTTTGCTTCAGTCCAGGACCAGGGCCTGATCCAGCTGTGCTCCAGCTCATTGCTGCAAAGCTGTGTGAATCATTAACCTGTTTATGGATGATGCACAACCAGCCAGGAGGAAATCACTTGAGCATATGTCACTTTTGTTGCTTCCCCATACATACATATATACATACATACATACATACATACATACATACATACATACATACATACATGTGTGTGTGTATTCATTCCCAACATTTGGTAAATGTTAGCATTCACATGTAATGCTGACATTTTATTAAAATATGAAAAGATAATCATCACTTGAAGATGTCCAAAAAGGAGGGTGATTGTCACGCCGCTCACGTGAAGGAATGAGGGATCGAACCTGGTTCTCCAGATTAGAGTTCACCACTCTTAACCACTACACCACACTGGCTCTCATGCTGGAAGAATACCCGTTTAGTGGAAACAGCCCACCAAGACAGTGTACTCAACAGCTTGTTTTTGCTATCATCACAGCTGACCTATGGTGACCCCGGTGTGGTTTTCAAGGCAAGAGATGTTCAGAGGTGGTTTGCCATTGCCTGGCTCTGCGTCACTCCCCTGGTATTCCTTGGAGGTCTCCCATCCAAATACTAGCCAGGGTCGACCCTGCTTAGCTTCTGAGATCTGTGGCTTCTGAGATCTGATGAGATCAGGCTAGTAGCATGTCAATTATGTATGCGCATAGTTGCGGGCTTCCATAGTGAGTATTCAGTCCACCTTTGCTGCTGATTGGAGGAGGGCAATTTTTCCTGCTTCCACACAGCTTTGTGGGGCTTTCACACACTTTCAGGCTTTCCTCTGGCTTTCTTGTGATCTTTCCTAAATCTGCTTTATTATGATATTTTAGGAAAGATTGCACCAAAGCCACGTGGCTGCTATGTGGATGAAAAACTCTGGATATTTCCTGGTCTTGCCCACATCGATGGCGTTTTCCCTGCCCCAGTCCTTCTGGCAGCCACCCCCCCCCCCATGCCACTGTAGGGCTGTTCCAGTTTTTTTTAAAAATGGTAATTGACAAATCACTGTAGCATCATAATATTATAACGATACATCTATTGGGTCTTCTGAATTCCAGCTCTCATTTTTTAAAAAAGAGTCTCCAACCCTTTTCGTTTATGGAGATAAGACTTTCCCATTGTACCTCTGCACCAAAAGGGACTAGAGGCTTACTTAAAAAAAGAAAAAAAGAAAGAATGCTGGGAATTCAGAGGACCTAATAGACAGGTCATTATAATGTTATGATACTATAACCATATATCAATTGCTGATGGGGAAATGCTGATGGCCACTGCAGGGTACTGGGGCAGGGAAGATGCAGGGAAACCTGCTGTGTGGAAGCCCTTAATAGGCAGCTGTAGAGGCAATGAGAAAACCATGGAATATCATTGCCATGCAGAAGGCACCTATGTGAACTTACTTTGAGAGGCTGTGCTGTGCTCTGCTGTGGGGTTGTAGAACTGTAGTCAAACTCATACCCCGCCAGAAAATATTTTTGTTAGTCTTTAAGGTGCTACTGGACTCTTGCTCTTTTCTACTACTGTAGTCAAGCTGAACATGAGTCAACAAGTGTTCTGCAGTTCAATGTGTTTTAGACTTGTTGACCTGAGCCAAACTTTTAGCACTCAGAAACTGAAAGTACCATTGTGCTGATACAAGCCTCCCTGATGTACGGCATACATTTCTAGCTATCATGACAGCAGAAAGCACTGAAGACAAAGGGATCCTAAAGCCTGTTTGCAGACGGTCACTTGCCTGCTCATCCAGAGCAAGCAAAAGTTTCCTCATGATAAGTAACCAAAGGCACTCAGCGGGTGTTCTTGTGCTTTGCACTTTTAATTAGACATAGACAATATGTGTGTGTTGGTGGGGGGTGAGTAGGAGTGATCAGCTGGAAGGCAGGAGTGACAAGGAACAGTCTGATTAGATCTTTCTTCGACTTGGTAATAGCAGTTGCAATCCAGACACAGTTTGAGCGACTGCTGTTTGAGTGGTTCACCAGAGTTAACTGTGCAGTACGTTAAAAAAAAAAGGATTTTTTTTTTCTCACAGCAATTTCAAAGTATTCTGTGGGAAAGAAATGTTTCTACTGAAATTCAAGCCAAGTTCAACAGATGGTAAATTAGAAGATTTGTTCCCTGTATTGAAATTCTAGGTTAAAGGCTTTTGCTTACATGGGTTACATTCCAAGCCGCCAGTGTTTCAAAACCTTTACAATGTGGCTGAGACTTAAACATATAAAAAACAATAAGAGTTTAGTTTGTGCCTTTAAATGAATGTTTTTCAGTTATTGAGTATGAGAGAAAGGTAATACAACCATGAGTTAAAAGAAAAAAATGTCACTCAATATTCAAATTTGTTGGAGATTATTTAGTTAACCTGAAGAAATAATAACAGTGAAGGCATTTATAAATGCTAAAGTGTATAGTTTATATACTGTGAAGTTGATTTGCTGGAAATTCACAAAGAGACTCCAGATAAAAATGTCACACCTTTCCCAGTATGGCCCATACTGGTATGATAGTGTGATACTATCTCAGGGTTTGTGGGCCAAAGCTGTTATCTCGGGCTAATAGCTGCTATCAATAAGGACCTGAAATTCAAGTCTTTTTCAGCCGCATCCCCTTCCTAGATATATGGGGTCAGTCTCCCTACAAATTCCTTACAGAATCCAAAAAGTCAGCCATTCCGCTGTCAGAGAGCTGTTTCTGCACAGCAGTGGCCCAAATGAATAGCTCCCCTTTGGTGCTTTACAAATGGCATAGGTAACGTGGGAGAGAACTGAATGCATTTCTGATATTTATGATTGGATGTTGCTCAGGTATGATCTTGATTTGCTTTAAACAAGCAAATACATGCGTGGTTGGAAATTTATTTGTCTGTTTAAAGCAATTATGTCCCACTTTTGGTATGATTTAGCACCAAAGTAATAGACAATAACAAATGTTATAAAAGCAATCACAACCGAACAATAAAAGCTACTCCAACTAAATGACATAAAACACATTCATTGGATCCTACAATAAGTGGGTGCAAAAACCAGGAATTCTTCCCACATACCTCTCTGCCCAACATCCCTCTCTGCTGGAATGAATCTGCCGTGCTAATTGATTTTTTGCTGTACCTTTGAAAGACTAATTGAAATAACTAGGCTTGTAATTTGCTGTGGGAGCCTCAGCAGGAGTGCCAAGTAAAGGAAAGGAGCCACAGCAATACACTGGTGGTAATTCTTCTGGACTAGATCCCTTGCTCTCTTTTTTTTTACATCCTTTACAGTGCCACCTTGATATGCCCTTGAAACAATGCTGTGAAGGGGGACTAAAATAACTTTAATGTATCTGTCAATACTTATTTCTACGTTCTCAGAACAAAGCACTCACATTAGTTCAGAAGCATTTCATGACCTTCAAGGGAGATGTCACCAATTTTTGAATCAACCCTAAGGGCTTTGAGGGCCTAGATTATGAATGTCAGTGTCCCACCACTGTCACCTACCTACCATTTAAGCTTAAGTAGTAAATACTCAGAGCTTTTGTGGACTAGTGGTTTCAGTGATGCTCAAATCCTCTACTATTGAAGCAGCTTCTCACTTAGTTGTTTAATGGAGCACTCCTCAGTGGCAATGATGACGAGTAATGTGGATGTAGATGTGTTCAGTCCTAATCTGTGGAAAGAAGGAAATGGTTTCATTCCCACACCCTCAACGCCCAACTTTACTGCTTTGTTGCCCCCCCATCCATTTTCCATTTCACTTCTTACTTGTGCAAATCAAACCTGCAGTTCTTTTTTTTTACACCATTTTCTCATCTTCACAGCATCGTTTTTTTCATAAACATTGTTTTACATCCGTAAATCAGGATAATATGCATCCTATATACATAAATGACAAGGGGTACATAAAAGTCCTGTATAAACTGCATACTAAATACTGCATGTATACACAATATGAGCCAAGAAGGCAACAATTACCAGGCAGTCGTTCTCAGCAAGGACAATTGATATACACAATACAAACAGGTTTACAAAACCAACAGCAAAAGGGAGAACTGAAATCAATGACAAATTGTTAATGAATACAAAAAGCACTGCAATAGGAAACATTCTCCATCCCGGTTCATGATTATATGGTTCCAATTGCACACAGCCCCCAGAAGCCTCTTCTGCATGGCCCAAGCACATACACAAAGAGGGACTAAAGTAGGAGTTTAAGGGGAAGGAATGCTAAAAGGAAATTATTAGATAGAACATTGCAAACATTTTTTAGCTACCAAGATGTCAAAAGTGGAAGACCTCTTGGGCAGCTTTCGAGTCAATTTTTTCAAGTTGATCCACCAAACTCTCAAATTATTAATCTGTTTGCTTTAAAAATCCCAAAATGTTATCTCAGGTCATCTGGTACTTTACATTGGCATTCATAATTCATCCCTCTACTGGTTGTTAGATGCTCTTGGCACATGCTCCGAACTTGCTTAGTTACTCTGTTCCATTGTGAAACTCTGCTGGATCCTTATTGCTGCCTTGAACTGACTTGAGCTTCTTGTATGTGGAAATGTAATTCATAGGACAACAATATTCAAAGTTACTAATGTCCCTAAACACCATGTAATGTATGGGTCTCCTGCCTCTTCTTTTAAAAATCCTTTACTTTGCTTTACCTCTTTACTTGATCTTCTTGTTAAAAAGATTAACGATGGCAGTGCGGGAAAACAGGTAAAACTGTGGAGAGTTCCTGGCTGAACTCAACAGCTGAGTCTTTATGTAAGTAGCAGCAAGCTTTTGTTTGCTCTTCTTGTCTCGTTTATCTCTTCGTCACAGCCTGAAAGCATGATGCAAAGGCCTCTTGATGTGAAGACCTGGTTTCTTCTTCTCATGGAGGAGAAAGACTTTGCCAGCCTTGATGTCGCTTTTAATGCTCTAGTCTCTGGATGTAGCCAGGGATTGTTGTGAAAATGACAGACGCTTACTGTGTTCTGTACTTAGAATTTCAAAGTCACCCTCCACATGAGAAATCATCCCATCCTCAGAAATGCTCTGTTGGATCTAAGTCTTCATTTGTACTTCCATTTTCTGATAAGTTATGAAGATCTGTCTTTAGTAACTCCCCTTTAAAACAAGCTTATGACAATCAAGAACAATTTAATGGCAAACATATTAGATAATATCTAATGTCAAAATGTGACCTTTTACAGGATTTGATAATTAACAACATAAACGGATTTGGCTACAGACTGAAGCCTTCTTTCTACCAATATTCTCCTTCAAAGCGCGCAGAGTTGTAAGTCATTACCTCTCATAAATAATCATATATGTAACTACTTGCATACTGAGTCTTGATTGATTACAGTCAATGCAAATCAACTTTGCAGAAGGTAAGAAAAACAACAACCCTTAAATACAAAAATCTCAGTATTCCTGAAGAAATTTCAGAGGGAATGCCAATATTCAGATGTTGCCTGATTAGATTATAACCATCGAGTACATAAAGAAATTGTTTCTACTTAGCTAATTAGCACAGCGACAAAAAACGATGGAAGAGCCTTGCAGTATATCGGGAACATTTTTATTGCTTCCTGGTAAATAAACCCAGCAGCAGCAAGGAGTGCTGCATCCACTAATTGGATAGTACAACCTCTGCTGTTCTTGCTGTTCAGTTTTGATTGTGATCCACCTGGTGACCATTAATTAAACAATATTTCACTGTTTGCTGAATATTGCTTCTTTAAGAGTAATTATGGCATGAAAGAGATACCCTGCCTCATTATATTCTGCAGCAATTATATGGCAGACCTGAAGTCGTAAAATGCAAAACTCCTACCAATAAATGGTGAAACAACAAAAGCTTCCTTGTAATTATTGTAAGCTGAAAAATATGAACCTGCAGCTTCTATGCTATCCTGCCAGCAGAGCTTCATGTTATTACGAACTGTGAATCATGATGTTAACAGCACCTCCCCATAAATACCCTTTTAGGGTGTCTGCATTGAATTTTTGTTGTTTAGAAATGGCTTCCCTATTTATTTATTTTTAGAAAATTAACAATAAAAACATTACCTTGGATTCCACCTAGAATTTCCACAAGGGGGGCAATTTTCACCAATTACTCCTCCGATGGGTGTCTTCTGATTCTTACTCCAAGCTATTCCTGGGTGTGCCCCATCACCCAGGAGCAGCATTGGGGTGGGGGTGGGGGAGTTGGCTGCTGCAGGAGGGGGAAATTAGTAAAAATCACCTGCCTTGCACCCATGGAAATTCTAGCAAACCTTTGAATATCGTTGCTAGGAAACAACGTAAGGGAAAGCCTTGGCCTCTTTGCCTGGTTTATTGGCTCTCCAGGGTACTGGTTGGCCACTGTCTGAAACAGAATGCTGGACTAGATGGACCACTTGTATGACCCAGCTGGTTTCTTCTTATTTTCTTTCAACGATCCAAGCCATTAGAAAACTCTCTGTTTTTAAAAGGCAACAGGACTAACTGTGCCATCCTAAGCATAGGTACTCCCTTCTAAGCCCAGGATTGCACTTCAAATGCATAAAGATTGTCTGGAATGTTAGTATCTCTCCACATACCTTGTTCAAAAACCTAGGAGCACAAATGCTTGTCAGTCTGACAGTGTGAAGTCACTGCAAGGGGAAACCCAGTCCACTCTAGAAATAACCAGAAATGCTATTGTTTTACCATAGAATGTCTACAAATATCTAGCGAGAACTGAGGCCATGTCTGAGTTTTCCCCAGAAGTGATTTAATGACATCAGCAATGGTGTGCCTCCCCATGTCTCTGCCCCCATCTCTGCCACCTTGTCTCCCCTTTTCCCAGATGGCAGATGCCTATGGACTGCGCTAGCATGGATCAAATGGCAAAATACGATGAAAAGCCCCACCTCCATTTAGATCAGCAGAGGACGCTTGGTTTTTTTTTAAAAAAAATTACATATATTTTTTTGCACCTCCAACTCTAAGCCTAACCCCGCTGATCTTTAGAGAGGTGAGCTTTTCTTCACATTATGAAAGGTTGAGTGCTGTGTACATACAATGGCTAAGCCTATACATGCTTCAGAATGAGGTGGCAGAATGGACTGCATTAGATTTCAGACTATAGGTGTGTGTGTGTGTGTGTGTGTGTGTGTGTGTGTGTGTGTGTGTGTGTGTGTGTGTGTGTGTGTGTGTGAAGTGCCATCACATCACTTCCAACTTATGGCAATCCTATGAATTAATGACCTCCAAAAGGTCCTATCATTAACACCCTTGCTCAGGTCCTGCAAACTGAGGACTGTGGCTTCCTTGACTGAGTCAGTCCATCTCAGGTTGGGTCTTCCTCTTTTCCAGGTGCCTTCAACTCTGCCTGGCATTAGTGCCTTTTCCAGTGACTTTTGTCTTCCCATAATGTGACCAAAATATGATAGCCTCAGTTTAGTCATTTTAGCTTCTAGGGAGAGTCAAGGGTTGACTTGATCTAACACCCACTTATTCATATTTTTGGAGCTCCACAGTATCCGTAAAACTCCTCTCCAACACCACATTTCAAATGAATCAATTTTCTTCCTGTCAGCTTTCTTCATTGTCCAACTTTCACATCCATTCACAGTAATGGGGAATATTGTGGTATGAATTATCTTGATCTTAGTAGCCAGCAACACATCTTTACACTTAAGAATCTTTTCTAGCTCCTTCATGGCTACCCTTTCCAGTCTCCATCTCTTTTCTTGGTTTCAGTCTTCCTTTAAGTTGATGATGGAGCCAAGGAGTAGAAAATCTTGAACAATGTCAGTTTGTTCATTGTCAGTATAATCACACAATTCCCCAGTAGTTGTTACTTTTGTCTTGAAGTCTAGCTCTAATCCTGCTTTGGCACTTCTTGCTTTAATCTTCATCAGTAGCCATCTCAAGTCATCGCTATTTTCTGCCAGTAATGTGGTCAGACGCCTACTCTAGTAAAAACACTAGCACATCCGGGAAAAAGGTTCTAGCCCAGCTCACTCCATGCTGCACTAATTTTTTGTTTTCTGGGTTTTACAGACTGCAGCATGCTGGTTCTTCTCCAGTCTACAGTCACACAGTCTATCTCACTATCTCTGCTGCCTGAGTAAACCAAGCCAGCGTGCTTCTGCTTGTTACACAATTCTTGCAGTTCAGTGCCCTATTCTATTTTCAAACACTTTCATTTTGCTTGTGGATATATCGATTCCTTCTGACTCATCCCTCCTGCATGGCAGAATCACCAACTGCAGTAATTACTCTGAACACAAATAAATACTGCCTGAGTTTAATTACTTTTTAAATTGGGTATTTTATCATTGATATTTCAGTTTATAACTTGCCTTCCTGGGTGGTTTTTGTAGCACCTGGCTCAGAACTCATCATAGCAGTTACAGATAATCTCTGGCTCTTCATAATCTCAAAGGCATTTGTCATTTCGATCCCAGATAAATACAGATGTGATAGCTCACTCCAGAATCATGCATAACATCAGCACAGTAATTTGGTCATGAGAATGTCAAGTGTGGGTGTCTGTACCTGGATTTGGACATTTGATCTCCAGCTCAAGGTCCCTTAAACTGAAAGTCAGAGGAACTGGAGCCTGAACTTAAGTGGAGAGAGAAGGAAGTGTCCTGTTGACTGAGAAAGGGCAGCAGAGCAAACTCCTATTATCAGTCATTCTGGCCAATTCAGAAGCTTCATTTAGTTTATTTTTGCCTTCAAGTCACAGCAGACTTGTGGTGACCCTGTAGGGTTTTCCAGACAAGAGACTACACCACACTGGCTCTCAGAAGCTTCATGCTGCCTGCTAATTGTAGGGACAAAGTATCCCCTTTCTGCATATTAACAGGGGTAAAAGTAAGTCAGTATAGGCCAGTACATAGAACCAGTAAGAAATTGCTACCTCCCATCTTCTGCTTTGCATCCCAAGAGAGACATTACCAATAAGAAATTTAAGTTATTTTCACCGTCACATATTAGTCCACTGAAACCAAGCCAAAGCATGTTGAACTGGAACTAGGGAGCCCCACTGTTAGCAGCACAGTGTACAGTGGGGTGAGAGTAAAACAAGAACCCTGTCACGGGATGGCGGTAGCCTGATCTACCAACAGCTCCTTACCTCTTATGAGGCTGGAACTGGGGTGGGTGGCTGGGCACAGATGGCAGGGGGAGGGTTCCTTCCCAAAGCAATTCACTGCCTGGGGACTGGTATATTGGCAGACATTTCTGTTGCCTTGTAAAATTAGCACTTACGGGAAGGATCATGAGGTGACATAGAAGTCAGAGGAAGGCATCTTGGGAGGGCATCTTGGCTATCTTCTGGGCATAGAGTAGGGGTCACTGGGGGTGTGGGGGGGAAGGTAGTTGTGAATTTCCTGCATTGTGCAGGGGGTTAGACTAGATGACCCTGGTGGTCCCTTCTAACTCTGATTCTATGATTAGGCCTGCCTTCTAAGAGCAAAGAAAAAACAAAACCATCAATGGACTACATTAAGCAGGTTAGGGGCTGGTTTGGGTGTACATTTAGGAGATTGTGCAGCAGGAGCAAGCTCCACCCCATTAATAAACTGCTTAGTTCAGTATGGCAACAACTGATGGGCAACCTTTGAAGTTATCTTCAGACATTCCTCACATCTTCCTGATTGCATAAAGAAACACAGAGGCAAACACATATATAAAAATACACCATGTAATCAAAGGGGCATCCAAACAGCTTAAATAGTAAGGAGTGGGAAAGGTTGTGTGCAAGGTACAACAGAAAAATACAACAGCTGACAATTGCACACTACCTGCCGTGTAGGGCACTACATGGTACATGGGTCAGAGGACTGGAGAGAACCCGTGCTTGGCATGCAGTGTGTCTGCATAGGCAAAGTCTAAAGGTTGGTTCGGTTCACATATGTTCAGTCCACTCCAGCATCCAAATGCCCAGCTTGCCCTTTAAACACAACCAAGGGCATCCACATTGAAGTGCCCCATCCACTACAGCACAAAGCAGCCAACTCTCATGCCAGAACCCATGAAACCAAGCTCAGTTATATTTAACTGGAGTGAATGCCCAGTCCTTATCTCCCCTTGTTGCCTTCTTTTTGTCAAATTTTGATGGCAAGCTTCTTAGGTCAGGGATTTTGTTCTCTATGAAGTGCCACGCATGCTGAAGGTGTAATAATAATACTGATTTGCATCAATTGAGAACCATTGGTGGAGCTCATAGAACAGGACTTTCCTGAGCCCCCTGTTGCCCTCCACCTCTCCAGTGCAGCCCTTGCGTTTCAGGGGACACCATCCCCCCCCCCCATAAGAACACTGGGCACAAAGTGAGAATCTACAGTGGGATGGGGAATTGGCAAAATCATCCCACCTCCTCTGGTTGTGGAAGTGTTCTTCTGATAGTGAAAAACACCATTGGATATAAGATAGTGGTGGGGGTAAGGCTGTAAGCGTGAATATGCATAGCTCATTGTAGCTTATTAGGATGGGTCCAGAAACTCCTACAATGAATCAATTTAGCCTGTTGAACATCATTTCAATATAGATATATCTCAGTTTGCAGCAATAGTGATGAGGTGTCACAGCTGAACAAATGTCTTTGGAAAGGGACATAGATGTCTTGCTCTCAGTCCCATCCCAATGTTCCCTAATGCCAACGATTTCTGTGCTATGTGGGTAATAACTTTGCATGATGTCACAATGGGGCATCACAGAAGGAGTTTCTTCCTGATTCTCTGCTGTGAAGTCCATGGTCATGCCATGCTGTGGTTAGTGAGATCATATTGCTGATAGTCAACCGCAACTTGTCCTTGCTATGTTAGCGCCACCCGTTGGCTACACTAAGGTTCGGGCCTTGGTGCTTTTGTCCCAAGTCCAGTAGCCAGACACACAAGCCAGTTAAGAATTTTTTTTTATTGTGCACAATAGGCCCCTGCCAGCGACTCAATGGGTTGCTAAGACAGTGCACATTTGACACGAGCATAATGTCACCTTATAGACCTTTTTGCTGGTGTGTGGTAAGACAACATTATGACTTGCATGTGACATACAGCCTTACGTGACATATAACAGTTGTCTGATATAATAATAAAACGTACTAGTGACACCTGAGTTAGTATAATCAATGCTGGAATGTGGACTGGCAATACATTGGTTGTTGGGGTCTTCTTTGAAGAGCATAGACAGCCTTTGAAATGTGTGTTCTACTGATATGTATAGATATCAGATTGTCATCATTGTTTTCCTTGTGATGTTTAATAAACAATAAACATTAGATCCCTGTTGGCACTTCAGGCCTTCTGTCTATGCATATTGTTCTTATTATTTACACCCAGCTCCCTTTGGCATTTTTCTCAAGGAACCTTGCCTGTCAGCATTCTTTCCCATAACATTCCAGCCCAGTAGGACAGACTGTAATCAAAGCATGGATTAATACAAAATCTAATACAGAAAAGGATTGATTCAAGATCCAATATGGCGTGTCCCCTATCAGTTAGATTGGGCACATGATAAATTTAATCCTTGCACAAGAGGTTAAAAGCTGACAGACATGAGTGATTCTCAAGGAATATTTCTTATTGGGACTAGGGAGCTTTTTCAGTGATTATATTTGTTAGTTTGTTTACACTGGGAACATGCCACCTTTCCAATAAACTAATGAAAGCACTTGACAGAATTTATCATCAAGACAATATTTAGATACCAGAATTTTATAACAGTGTAGAAAAAAAACATATAAACATGAAAATAACAAACAAGGAACAACTCAATGGCTTAATAATTGGTGAATGAAAAGATCTTAGCAAAGGCATGAAGGAGGATTTAACCATTCTTACTGGGCACAAGATGCAATATTGTTGAAGGCTTTCACGGTCAGAGTTCATTGGTTCTCGTAGGTTATCCGGGCTGAGTAACCGTGGTCTTGGTATTTTCTTTCCTGACGTTTCGCCAGAAGGAGTTTCAAGACCACGGTTATACAGCCAGGATAACCTACGAGAACCAACAAGATGCAATATTTTCCATAAAATGGGAGTAGAGACAGTTCTTCAGCAAAGGAACATTAAGTATGAAAGTGTTAAAATGCTTACATTCTCCAGCTGCTTTGGATGACCCTGCCTTCTGAGATTAGGCAGCTCTGGAACTCTCTCCCCAGGGAGATTCACTTGTCCCCTTCTGTGGACATCTTCTGCCAGCAGTGAAGACTTTTTTGCTTTGTTTGGCACTTTTCAATGAGCCCTCCTTCCTAACCAACGTTTTTATGTTTTGTATGTATTTTAACTATCTTGTATTTATTTTAACTCTGTTTTTAAACTCTTTTAAAAATTGTTCTAATGACGTATGTTTGGGAGGCGGGTTGATTTTATCAGTTTTGTACTGTAATTTTCTTATATATATTTAAATTGTTAGCTGCCTTGGTGGCCCTTGTAATATAAATTTTGTTGTTGTCGTTGTTGTTGTTGTGAATAATGCATGTGAATCTATAGGTACAGCAGCATTGTATAGAAATTTATCATAAAAGTAAAACTGCTAAACAAATGTCTAACAGACAACGCCACATTTCTAATAGTTCATTATCATAAAGAGTATTACCTCTTGCTGATGTCTTGTCTCAATGGACTCCTGGGAACTGCTTGTATAATATGTTCCTCTTGTACTTAAGAACTTCATCTCTTGTAGTTTTGGATGTTGTGGCTGTTCTTAAAGAGCAGGGGAACAATCATTCTGCTGTACTTGCAATAGTACTATAAAATTTTAAAGCCAGAATATTCAGTTTGAATAGTCTGCTGCCTATTTAGCTCCACTGGCATACAAGTCATGTCCTTACTTAACCTCTTTGAATCTATGTTGTTTATTGCCATTGTCTATTGTTACCTTCTTTAGTGTACGACAGAAAAAGCCTGAATAATTGCACAGCTCATTTGGGATTGATTTTTCACTCAGAAAGTACTACGAAACCTTTTCATGCAATTCTTCAATTTTGTGCAATCATTAAACTAACAGAGTTCTGACTGGACATTTATTATTCAGGGCTCTGAGATAAAGTGATTGGCTGAATAATGGACCTGCACCTAGTTACAGAAAATGACAATCTACTTTTATTTATATCCTGCTTGATCTTTCAAAAACAAATACCAGATGGCTTTAAGCTTTCAGGGGAAAAACACAAATGTTGCGAACAGATTAAAATGCAGACAGTTATGGTTGCAAAGAAGGGGTCTTGGGGTATAAAATTCTAGTGGTCTAAATCACTCTGATGACCCAGGGAGCTATTACCCCTCTGGGGTAATGTCAGCAGAATATTTGTTCTAATCAAGTATCTTCTGCGTGCCCCCCTGATTGTGAGTACAGTCCAGAATCTTTGGGGGGGGGGAGCTGTAGTACTTTTGGCATACCTTCAAACAACCATCTTAATTTTTTCCAATGTATAATGTCGCTAAGTTGATACATCAAATTTTTCATATAATGTGAAACATCTGAAGCTCTGTGATCCTTTTTAAACTTGTAAGTAGTGACAGGGAGTTTGAAAAGCCTACTTGACAGATTTGCCAAAATAAAGTTGCTGATTGCTACCCAGAGTTCTTAGATGCATGCTTTAGAATCTCAGCTTGATGAGACCTTGAGGACTATTTATGCCAGGCGCTCCCGGCTCCCCTTGGCCAGGAGCACCCTGGAGTGGCCTCCTGCGGCGGCGGGAAGGCTGTGCCTCCGCCGCCGCCAGGCACGCCTGGCTCCCCCCGGCCAGGAGCACCCTGGAGGGGCCTCCTGGGCTGCGGGGGCCCACCTCCGCCGCCTTCGCCGGGCCTGGAGCGGCCTAGGAGCGGCCTGCGGGGCCTCCTGGGCCGTGGGGGGGGGGCGCTGCCACCGCCGCCTGCCTGCGCACCTGGAAAAGGTAAGCCTGCGGGTGCCTAATTTTCCCCCATTTTTGGGGAGAAATTAGGCACCTCGGCTTATACGAGGTTCGGCTTATACACGGGTATATACGGTAGGTTAAAATTATTGATCCTTGTTCAAGTTGGACAAAAGGCATTTCACGCTATCCTGGCCCTGATCGTTCTCATCAAAATCTGGGATATTTCAAATGTGTGTGTACGCCAATTGATATTCTATCACCTGATGTCTCACTTTCAGCTGAACATATGAGTAGCCTCTGTTGAAAGGTATTATGTGTGAGGTGATATGAGAGTTCTCTAGATAACATCTGTCTCTTTCGCTCAACCAATTCATTCTCAATGTGATACTTGTTAAGTAATAAATGTTCACCTGTAAACTCAATTTTGGCTTTAAGATTTTGGACTGTGGAACTGAATACAATGTTTAGCTGACAACTGGATGGATGCCGTGATGATTTTTCTACAAAAAGCTGCTTATTTCTTTATACTTCAAGGTGTGCGCTCTATCCAAAAAGGAACCATGAATGATCGTCATCAACATGCGTAAGTAGCTCATAATTCTCTTCATTTTGTATCTCCTCCTCTTTCCTAATGGTCTTGCCTTTCTTAGATTGCATGTCTGCAGACACAGTCCCCCCACCCTAAAATTTTATTTCTATACATTCCCTTAATTGTACTTTCTAAAGTACTTTATAAATAACGTCAACAATAAAAAATTATATGAATTCATTCAGCATATTTGTTAGAGAATTGTCCCAAATCTCTTCAGTTTTCATAAAACACGTTTTCCAAGTATATATATATTTTAAAATAATGACACTTTTGCCCTGCATGTGGAATAAAACAGCACCACATCCTTTATGGGTCTCTGTCCAAAAAGCGTTCCATGAAAATGGGCTGAAAAACAAGGAGGAACGTACTAATGAAATGCATGCACTTATGCACTTAAAGCAAACAAGGATAGTCATTTCCAATATTGTGAGCTATGAAAGTCAGAATGCTAGCACAATTCCCATCACCAAAAGGGTATTTTGCTTTCTGTATGGTATATAGTCTGCTTGCAGGCATGGGGTAAAAAAAGCATCCACGCCTCTGAACAATAGTATTACCTAGAGGTGCGCATAGCAAAATTCTGAAGACAGAGATATACACAGATATCACTGTTTGGGGTCATTACCATGATTTTCCAGAACTGTATTAGGAATCTGAGATTCTTAGTGAAACAAAACTACCGAAGAAATCCACGTTGTTTTCATGTTTGGATGCTGCTAGCTTGTTAAAGCCCATGCTCGTGCTTTTCCTTGCTTCTGTTGATTTCTTGAGAAATGGCATTTCTCCCTTCCAATAGGATCTTTGCAAGGGATTTGCAATGATTTGTTTTCCTCGGTGTACATCCTTAATATTGCCAAGAAAAAAAAACATATATGCCATTTTAAAAATTAAAACACAGTGGGAGTATTTTGCAGCTCTTTTATTCAGAATTTACACTGGCATGTCACTGGAGTACACAAATGGGATCTTATGCCATGGTATCAAATTTCTTTTTTCTGTGAAAGGCCACAAGGACTATTTGAATATGCATGAAATGGCCTCTGAATACAGAACATCTAGCTTTTCTTCAATTTGGTAGTTTTATGGGAAAATAACTAATCATAGAAGATTTATCATTTATATCATTTGGGATACTGTAATATGCCTGAAAACTTTTCATTTCTTATGTAATTTGACGGGGTACAGTGCATTCTTCTAATACCCTTCTGTTGTGAAGCTGCTACCTGACACATTGCAAGACAATATATATCATAATCCATTAGCCATGATCCAGAGCACATTGAAGTGCACATGGAGCTCTGACAAAGACAACTGTTGAAGGGGCAATTCTATACGTGTAAATGGATTAACACACTGAGATGCAAGAATTCAGAAGTTTAGCCTCTGGTAGATGTTCACCACTACGTTGGGGGTTATTAAACTCTCTCCCAGAGTACTTCTCCTGTCTGACTGCTCCCCATCTTCGGAGAGCGTATATGCTAGCCTGTTTTAATATTCTCCCTTCTGCCATTCTGTTTGGGAGATACAAGAAAATTTCATACTCCGCTAGAGTGTGTAACTGTGTTATGGGGGAGATAGAAAGTATTGACCATATTCTTTTGTACTGTCCATTTTATTGTGAAATTTGTGCTGCCCTTTTAGATCCTTTTCTATCAAACTATGCTAATCAAGCCGACGATAGTAAGATTAACTTGTTGTTATCCTCCCGAAGTTCTGAGATTATTGAATCTGTAGCCAAATTTCTTGGTGATGTAATTAAGAGGCGAGGTAAAATGATGTATAGCGGCTAGGTTTACTCTTTTTGATTGTCCTTGGTATGCCAATAAAGGTACTGAAACTGAAACTGATTAACACATTTAACATCATCCTCCACTGAAATGAAGACCTTGTGGTATGGGAGCTCTAGATGTACATCCTTCTCTCTACTTCTCCAGGAAGCTTTTGATGTGATGGTGCACTCAGACAACAGTACAACTCGTGCATTCTGAGATGGTCTAGTTGTGTGAGGACAACCCTTCCCAAGCGTTTACATTGGCTCTCTTTCTCCCAGTACACTATAATTTTCATTGTATTGTTTGGAATAATCACCAAAAGTGATTGTGATGTGAGATGCCAACTTCAGCATAATGACTTCAATGTTTTCCTTTGCAAATGGGATTTTCTTTACTTGTGAAAGTAATGGTCATTGTATTGTCATATTGCTTGACTTGACAGAACAAAAATAAAGAACTGACCCAAGTGAAAAAATAAATTCTTAAAAAAAATAAAAAAGCTGAGAGAAACCTTATGCAGTGGTTCTGGCGGCAAGCACAAAAAAGGCAACTTGTGTGTGTGGGGTGTGTGTGTGTCACAGTTCTGTGTAGATACCATAAATGTTTTTGGCACTTTGTGACCACTTTCTTCGTGCTGAAGGAGGCACTCTCTTCTTCCCCTGTAATCCCTTCTGACATGCAATTCACAACCTTTCATGCAAGAATTTGTCCATATTAGGTCAGCATTATTCAGAAGGATAACAGGCTTCATGCTATCTTTCAATCCAGAATCTAAAAATATAGCAGTGGAGACAAGCTGGTATTTTTATGACTCAACACTAGCATAAACTCCTTGAGGATGTAAGGGTCGCATTGCACTGTAGCGTTTTTTAGTTTTCTGCAACTAGATGCACATTCCCTCTTGGAACACATTCATTCTGCACGGAAGGACAAAATAAGGAGCAGCTACAGGCACGTAAGAGAAAGTGGCAGAAAAATATGGTACAGAGATCCTATATATATATATATATATATATGAACCTCTATCCAAGTAGAATAATCATATAAAATCATCATGTGGTAAGGGACAAACAGGGCACAAAGACCAGCCCTCTCCAAAATTATTTCCCATGACAGCAACTACACATAAATATCCATACCCATCCAGACCACAGCACAGAGACTAGAGGTCCACTGAATAGAAAATATAGAGTGAAGAGAAGTACATTACTTGGGAAAGAGAACCACACCCGATAGGCCAGACCCATGGACTGAAGGTTGCCATTGCTGGGTTTTCACCAGAAATGGTTCAATTAGAAGCACTGTAACAGTAAGAACATATGCAGTTGCTAACTCTCCTTCCCACTGGTCCCTTTGATGACATTAATCTCCTTCTTGTACCTTCTTGCTATAGCAAGTAGGAGTGTAGAATTACATAGCAGTTAAGAAAGCAGAATGGGAAAGCTGCCCAGCAGAGGACACAGAGGCTTCACACTCACAGACACCATCTCCATGTGAAGACCTTGCAACCCTTAAAAGAACATTTTGTAAGGTATTTTATGCACGGCCTGCACATTGCCCCTGATTCTGATGAAACTGTCTGGCTATGCCTACATCATTCAATGTTGAGGACTGTTAGAACAAAAGATCCTGGGTATCATAATAGAGCACTGATGCTTAACATGGTGCCATCACATCATCTATGCCCAGAGCAAAGATCCAATCATGGCTTTCCTCCATTTCGCTGAAGCAGGAGATGCTGAAGTACCATTCTGTCTGCAGGAAACACTCATTCAGAAACACCTGCCTCCATCATAGGAGGACACTAGGCTTGGAACATCCCAACATTTTATGATTTATTCCTGTCCCCCAATGGCAGTAATTTTTGGTGACACGCACCACCTGTTCACAAACATACACAGCCATCAACAGAGTCAACAAGGTTGGGTACCCCTGTGTGACTAGAGATTATCTATCTATCTATCTATCTATCTATCTATCTATCTATCTATCTATCTATCTATCTATCATCTATCTATCATCTATCTATCTATCTGGTCTTGGATTGTTTGTCTCACTGGCCAGTGGCCAATTAGACTGTGCTAATTATGTATGCAGAAGTATGTATTGACTATCAGTGCTTTAGCAGACATAACCTATAGGGGTTAATGTGATGCATCTTTGATCAAGATTGGTCTGTACAAAGAGCTCATGTCTATAAAAATGTTGATGACTGACTTGTACTGCCAGAGTATCAAATTTTTATTGATGGATAAATCCCCGGAAGTCACCGAGCATGTCGCTGAATTTCTTGCAGTTGTCATAAAGACAAAGAGAGAGAGAGAGAGAGAGAGAGAGAGAGAGAGAGAGAGAGAGAGAGAATGATGGTATAGGACAAGAATGGTGACCATAGAGATGTATCAGTGTAATTGTCATTAAAGGGTCCAGATGGCTTTATTAGCTTAAAATGTGAGGAGATCTTTTTTTTTTTAATGTTAGTTATATACTGATTTTAACTGATTGTCATTTTATGATGGAACACAATATTCTTCTTTTAAAATATCCGTACAAACACATCTGGAAATGTTGTCATAAAGGTTCATGTATGCCAAAAAGGGTCACCATAAATCGGCTGCGACTTGACGGCACTTTACACACACATGTGTGTGTGTGACTTGTACTGCAAACCTACTCTGAAACTGAACGTGGTGACCTGATGCAAGGATGGGTCCACATTGTCACTATGCTTGTCGTCTGCTTTAAGATTTTTCATTTGCAACTGTACCTGGTGCATCAGGGAGCTAGGTGCATGGAACATGTCATCTCTTAAAACAAAACAAAAATGCTGGTACCTGGGTGGGGTATGTTGCACAGAAGGATGAACCAGAACCGAAATTATGGCCTTGTAACCATGTTGTTCTGGACCCAAAACAGGACTTTCCCCTGTACAGATAGGTAACATTAACTGAAAGTCCACTTCAACCCATGATTAAACTTACCATTAAAAAGTCATGATGAATAAAGATGGTGGCAGAAAGTCAACCTCATTTGGGAAAATTCTCAAAAAACTGCCTAGCCATTGTCGAAGGCTTTCATGGTCAGAGTTCATTGGTTCTTGTAGGTTATCTGGGCTGTGTAACCGTGGTCTTGGTATTTTCTTTCCTGACGTTTCACCAGCAGCTGTGGCAGGCATCTTCAGAGGAGTAACACTGTCCTTCAGTGTTACTTCTCTGAAGATGCCTGCCACAGCTGCTGGCGAAACATCAGGAAAGAAAATACCAAGACCACGGTTACACAGCCCAGATTACCTACAAGAACCAATGCCTAGCCATTGTTTATGAGACAATGTGGTGTGACGATTAATGATAATAATACATAACAGTCAGTTGCCTTGAAGGATTCTGACATATAAAGTAACAATTTAGGATGTGAACCCGCTAAAATCAAATGCTTTAAGTCCTTTTAATTTCAGTGACATCGTTAAATGGATTTAATTACTCTTTTCCACCAACTTGGACTTAGTGATTTCCTTCTACTAAGCTGTCTTCTGATGGAGAAAGAGTTCCTTTGGGGGGGGGGGACCTTCCTCAGGTGGACAAAGAAAGACTTCCTCCAACAAAATTATTCACATTGGATCTTTCTCAGTTGAAGAAGAATTTGAGGAAGAAGTCATTGGAGGACATTAAAAATGCATAATACGGCTGCTCATTACTTTCATTGCTTCTCTTCTCATAAGGCTGTGGCTTGAGTAGTCCCAAAAGAAACTGGTCAGCAAACTAACCTTTCCTAACTTGAAAAGAAAACATTTTATTGGTGTTGCTGAAATGGCTCTCGGAAAATTAATTAGCCTGACAAAACTGAGGGACCATTTCTAGATCTGTACATTTACTCACTCTTGGAGTGAGACAGTCAGCTTTTACAAGAATCTTAGAAATACAAAGGAGGATCAACAAGAAAAAAAACCCGGTGAATCTTTCAGAAAATTTCCTAATTTCCAGTCTTAAAGCAGGAAAAAAAGGCCCATTCATAAGAGACAAGGTAGTAACAGCTCCTTGTACCCAAGCACATATATTTGGAAATGATCTTGAGAAATCAAAAGGGCATGAGCATGATGCACTTTGGAAAATTGAAATAAAACAACGTGCATCAGTCACAAGTCAAATGGATTTAAGTACATGTGACTGCGGGACCAGAGCCACAATCGCTCAACGTAGCAATCAAACAGAAAATCTATTTCACTAAAGGCTTTTGAAAAAGAGCTTGTCTCAAAGTTAGTTTCATGTCAATATCCCCTATCCCCCCCCCCGAAGAAGCTCACCAACTGATCAGAGCAAACCAGCTGTCCCATAAATGAGCAAACATGCAAGTATATTTAGTGCAAGGACAGAACAATAATGTACAATCTTTAGGACAATTTTTTAAAAAATGGTAGGCAAATATCCTGGTATTTATCCAGGATATTGTCCAATATAAACAGGCATAAGAAAGAGTTACTTTGAGCACATAAATGACATTATTCTAGCTGGTTTCCTGCTGAATACAAAAGAATATGTTACAAAAGACACAGAGCGGCCCCCTCTTCTTGCCTCTTTGTCTCCACTTTGTCATAATGTGTGTACTACAATGCAACTTGGGAAGTCACAGTAAAAGACAGTGTGTTTTCTCTCCCACACCACACACCACTGGCTGTGGAGGGGAGAAGAAAATTGCACAATCACACATTGTGAGAAAGGATAGTCAAAAAAACAGGAAGAGGGGATCCCTCTGGGTCTCATGTAATGTCTAGTTCTGCAATAAGGGGCATCTGGAAAGAGACTTTCCCAGTGCAGATCCCCCTTCTATCTGAACCCAGATTTCAAGCCTAGGAAGTCTTTCCCCTACCTCAAAGTCCTCAAACTGTCTTAAGAATTTTTATTTATTACATTGTACCTCACTTCGCTTCCAAACAGGGCTGTAACTGGTGGGAGGGGGGAACGGGATGAGGAGGGCAGCTGCCGCCCTTGTGGCATGCAGAGAGGGCAGCAGAACTGCCTCTCCTACCCGGCACAGAGGCGCCTACAAGAGAGGCATTTCTGCCACCCCCTCTGCTTGCCACAGGGGCAGCAGCTGCCCTCCTCAACCCCCCTCTAGTTATGGCCCTGCTTCCAAATACTAGAGAGCAGTCTATAGACAGTTCATAGCTAGTCTCCTATCTAAACAGTGCTCAGGAGGACCAGATCCTCTATTTCAACATCCAAACCCTTTCTTTGCTTTTGCCCCCTGGAGACACGTGGCCTCCTAATACATCAGGGAACTCAAAAACTGATAAATAAATACGACAACGACGACGACGACGATGATGGGAAGAAAATTGGATGATGTCCTGTTTGCCTTCCTCACAAAATGGTGGGTGCAATTGCAAATGCCAGCATCAAGCTTTTGGGTTTCTATGAGCCATTTCATTTGTAGTGTTTTGAATGAAAAATAGCTCCGTTCCGAAGTAAAGAACATCTCATTAACAGCATTTGCTTTTAGAGCTGTGCTAGTCACTAGTGTGGCAGCACGAAGCCACGTTCAGTGCCGACACTCTGGTTGTGTGTTGCCTCTTTTGAATTTTCAGCAAGGCTGTTGTTGTCACATGGTCATATGCCACCCGTGGAATTGTTTATACCCAAATTAAGCTAACTTTTATGAATTAGTCCTTGCTGTCAAGGTGGGAAGAATTTGGCAGAATTTTAGAACAAGCATGAATGCTCACTTGGCAACAATATACCACTTTCAATTTCCTTGGCTTGCTTATTTATTTATTTATCTATCGCTGTCAAGTCACAGCTGACTTATGGCGACCCCATAGGGTTTTCAAGGCAAGGGACGTTTGGAGGTTGATTTGCCATTGCCTGCTTCCACATCACAACCTTGGTATTCTTTTGAGGTCTCCCATCCAAATAGTAGCCAGGGTCAAGGCTGAGAGTGTGTGACTGGCCCAAGCTCACCCAAGGTTCTATGGTGTGAATGGGGATTTGAACCTGGATTCCCCAGGTCCTAGTCTGACACCTTAACCACTACACCACACTGGATCTCTTTGGCTAATTTAAAGGTATGCAAAAAAGTGGGGAAATTCAGATCCGGATGTATTGGAGCCAAATTCCCATACTGGTTTGGGGTTTTTTAAGGAAGCCAAAAAAAATCAGTTCCATTATAGCCTATGGGAAATCTCTCCGGGACTTGGAGGGGGATGTTTTTTAAATAGAAGCACCAAATTTTTAGCATAGCTGCTAGTAATTCTCATTAGAAGAACTCCCAAGTTTGATAAAGATTGGGTTAGGAGGTCCAAATTTATGGGCCCTAATTTATCATCCATTGGTTCCAATCGGGGATGGATGAGGGCACCCTCTTTGGGGGCTCAGAAAATTGGGTCACTGACCCAATCTTTACCAAACTTGGGTGGGTTCTTGTAAGGAGAGTCACCAGAAGCTATGCTGAGTTTGTGGTGCCTCTATCTTAAAAAAACATACCCCTCCCCCAGAGCCCTGGAAAGATTTTTCATAGGCTACAAGGGGGGATTTAAACTTTAAAGCCCTGTAACCTGGTGCAGATGTGCCTATCAAAGCATTTTTTTTCTTTTAAAGGAGATCTCTTCCTTTTCTACTGCTTTAGCTGGGGATCCCTAAATGATCCTTAATAAAGCTGATTTTTCTGGCTTTTTTTGGATCGTGATTGCCAGCTACAGCTTAAACCGCCCTATTTTTTCCAGATCGACTTCACCAAATGCACATCCCTATGGCTAATAGAACTTGTGCTTCTATTAAGGTTAATGAATCTGCTTCGTAAAAAATGTATAATAGATTGTAACCCAAGTAGGTTTTCCTTTCTCAGCTATTCCTGTCTTGCTCTCTCCTCTTGCATTGTTGTGAATCCCTATTGATTAGTTTTCAGCAGGTACAAGTCATGAAGTGCTTTTCATAACTTGCTTATTATACCTAAGATATCTTGTGCACACCACGTTGAAATGAGTAAAAATGGCGCAAGAGTGCTAATTCAGAATGAGGTTAAGAGAATACACTGTCATGTGATTGCCATTTATTTTTAACTGGAATTATGTAGGAGAACGTCCCTGGTGGATGCTGTCCCAGATGGACATTTGTTTCTTATTTGTTTACACGGTCCATGAGAATTCGTGCCTCAAGGCTGCATTTATGTAAGAGATATTTGGTTTGCCAAACACTCAGTGCAACATTTTGTGTCTGGGAAATTGCAGTATCACTTCACAAATGGAAGATTTATGACCTTGATGATGTCTGTTGCCTAAGTGTCAAAGGCACCATTTTTGTGATGCAATTAATTATGAGAAATACTACTTGCCTCTTCCAAAAATTAATCTTGTTTTTCTTTTGAAAATAACTTAATTATCTAAGCCCACAGAACTCCAGTGTATCACTACAGCTGGTTTTTACAAAGCAAAAATGGGAGGCTACTTTAGGAATAAAGCACACATAAGGCTTGTTGTTTTAGGAAAGAAATGGATATTCTTTGCTGTTAAAGAAATTCATACTGTGATAAAAAAAGCCTAAATGAGCATTCTACCTATCATTACAGCTAGATAGGAACAACTCCCTGAGAAGTTCACCCATGTGAATGAATGGGTTCCTGCCCTGTCCCTGTCCTTTTTAACAAGGCTTATGTGGGATAGATAACTTCCTGGTGGACTGCACTCTATATTTTAAAACCCGTCTAAATCTTATGTACCAGCCTTTGTCAATTAATTACATGAGTTATGTAATGGGGGAGAAATCCCTTAGCATCATTTAACTGTTCTTTTAATTTCACTGTTTACCTATTGTTATTGTATTATCACAAAAGAGCACGTGACTACCATTGTCCCATCTTTTTATCATTTTGTAAGATGCTGCTTTATCCTCTTTTATTTACATCCTCCTTAACTAAAGAGGATTAAAGTCCGTTTTTAATCTCCTTTTTTTAGGAATTTATCTGAGCCTCTAATTTATTTATTTTTCCTGCACTCTCTCTTTGTACTCTAGTGGTTTTTAGACCATAATGTCAAAAGTAGAATATATATTTATTTGTTATATTTAGTCCAACGTTATTGTCTGGCCTTCTTCCAAGGAAGCTCAAATCAACATGTCAGCTTACCCTCGTGGTAGGGTCCAGGTACTACCTTGCCAATGTCCACTCCCTGAGGCTCATGATCACAAGAAAAAATATAAAAAAGAGTTGGTTTTTATATGCCAATTTTCTCTACCACTTAAGGAAGAATCAAACCGGCTTACAGTCACCTTCCCTTCCCCTCCCCACAACAGACACCCTGTGAGGTAGGTGGGGCTGAGAGAGTGTGACTAGCCCAAGGACACCCAGCTGGCTTCATGTGTAGGAATGGGGAAACAAATCCAGTTCACCAGATTAGCGTCCACCGCTCATGTTGAGGAGTGGGGAATCAAACCTGGTTCTCCAAATCAGAGTCCACTGCTCCAAACCACCACTCTTAACCACTACTTCACACTGAAGAACCTATCTCCAGCTCCATTATGAGAGCATTGGGAAATGCCTGATTGTTCCAGTGACGGTGTGCCCTCAACCTCTCATCAATGAGAGCAGCACATGGCATTCTTCCAATCTTCTCCAAATGTTTATATAGTAAAGAAAAGAAATCAGGGCCGCCGTGGGTATAATGGCTTGCTCATTGACATTCAGTATGAACTCTTTACAAATTACTTTTTCTTGGAGTCATTGCAATTAAATTTGGTTTTAAAAGTTATGTAGAACATAACATGGGGTTGATTCGTTTTCTTTATTGTTTGATGTTTACCTTACATTCGATCTCATGCGCTTTCCCCCTGGCTCATCATTGATAACCCTCTATCAGGAAAAGCAACACGAGACATGTCTAGAGACTGCATCATTTGCAACTAGGGTTGCCAGCTCCGGATTGGGAAATTCCTGGAGATTTGGGGGTGGAGTCTAGTGAGGGCGGAGTTTGAGGAGGGGAGGGACCATAAAGCCATAGAGAACACCTTCCAAAGTGGCCCATTTTCTCCAGGGGAACTGATCTCCATTGCCTGGAGCTCAGTTGTAATCCCAGGAGATCTCCAGCCACAACCTGGAGGTTGGCAACCCTACGTGCTACGTTCTCCTGCGAATTTCCTCCTATGGTGTTTTGATGGGTCATTCAAAGAAAACAGAGACCTGGTTTCACTGACTGCAAGCAATGATGGAGTAAACTGGCAAGTATAACGTCTCCCTTAGTTCTCTAACCTCCAACCAGAAGCTGCATTTCCCGTTCCTTACTAAAGGAAGGTCTTTGTTGCAGCTCCCTCTGTTGGTCAGGGTTACTGTCTTGTCTAATATATGCTGCAAATGTATTTGATGCTATAAGGAGCAAGGCTATAGCAAATTTATTTTGATATTCAAACAGTAGGCTGTTAGAAGAGCTAGTGTGCTGCTTGTTTACAGAGGAATCCTCAACAGCATTACACTCTTCTAAGACCAGTGAAGTCAATAAGCTTAGAAAGGTGTAACTCTGCTTGTGATTTCACTGCTGGAGTGTCAGGCTAGGAATGGAGAATCTGAGGTGATGTTCGTTCTCTGCTATACAACTCACTGGATAACTTTTGGTCAGTCTCTCTTTCTGTATCTCTCAGTCTGCCTCTCAGGGTTGTTGTAAGGATATGTCATCCTGATAACCTCTTGAAGTGAGAGTGGCAATACTAATGTAATAGGAGGAGCACTGAATAGTCTTCACAGTATGGTTGCCAATCTGACGCTATATTTTGTACGATGTACGGCAAACTATAATTAAAATATTATTGTTATTGTTATTAATTTATTTCAAACATTTCTGTAGTGCCTTTCCCCCAAATTCAGGATCCCAGAGGGGGCAAACATTAAAACATAAAAACAAAAATTAAAATGCTTCAGACATTAAAACGCATTTAAATACAAATTATATATAATATTTAAAACAAATAAAACAATAAAAATACATAAAAATATAAACCCATAAACACACAAGAACCCATAGACAGAGAGGATGGCTCATAGGAGTTAGTGAGGGAGTGCCAAACCAGAAAAAAAAAACTTCATCTGCTGGCGGGAGACAATGATACAGGGAGGGAGGGAGTTCCAACGTTTCAGTGCCACGACCAAGAAGACCCTTTCTTGGGTTGCCCCTGATCTAGCCCCAAAGCAGGGCCTCCGATGATGACAAGAGTGGATGAGTAGGTTCATATGGGAGTAGGCGGTCCTATGCTGATGTTATATTCTTAAACTTTAATCTGAATTTGTTGTTTGCTGTGATGTAAGATGAAAACAAGCATATTACTACAGGTTACAGTTTGCTTCACAGCTGACTCAGTGGAAACAATTTCTGTTTCGGCAGTCATTTTAAAAAATCAGTTTCTTGTCATTTGTTTCTTTGAACTTAAAAAAAAATTCAGTTTCTTTCCATTATACCAAATTTCATAAATTTGTACAGAAAGTGGTTTTCTAGGCAAGAGCAAGTTAGTATTTGGTAGGGGTGTGCATTCGGCTAAAGGATAAAAAAAAACCCTGAAAAATACCTTTTCGGTATTTTGGAGAGTTTTAAAACTAATAAAAACATGGCAGCAATGAAGGGGAGCTGAAAAAGCAGATCCCAGATAATGCTGAATTCCCCCCTCCCCCATCTTCCCCTCTTCCCCTCCCTGCTGCCATTTTCCCCTCCCACCCCTCTTCCCTCCCCCCTTACTTACCTGCTGCGCGGAGGCCAGGCGCCGGTGATCCCACTCAGATCTCTGGCGCATGGGCCACAGCGAAGTCCACGGACTACACAGAGGCCCTGGGAGGATCAGATTTGCATTGTCTGTTGGGTTCTGCCTTCTCAAGGAGGTGGGAGCCAGCAAGCAGCAGGGATCTGAACCCCCATCCCCCCAGCACCGCAGAACTGACTGCTGGGCTCCATAGAGCCCAGCGCTCAGCTCTGAGCCATGTATTTTTTTTTTTTAGTTCAGGTTTAATAAATCTTTAAAATTTCAAATTATTCAAAAAACCAAATCCATTATATTCGGCTTTTCGGGTTTTTTGAAAATTTCTGGGTTTATTAAACCCAAGCCCAAAAAATACAGTTGAAAAAAGCTGTGCAGCCTTAGTATTTGTGTCATATTTTAATTAAAACTTAGCCAGCATGCAACATAAGAGAAATAAGAGTCTTTGGTGGTTTCCTACAGCCATTCTTTGTTATCAACCCTTCCTAGGACTGACTGCTTAGCACTTACCTCAGTGAAACAATGTGCTATGAATGAAAATAGGGTCATTTGACAGAATCTGCTTTCACATGATAGTTTTTAGAACGGTGGGGGAAAGAGTTCATTTCAGTGCCAATAAATTCATTCAGATGAGGATACAAAGCCCTGCAGACCATATTGGTTAAACGTTTAGGGAGAGAAGGAAGAAGTAGAGACAATCAATAAGTCCATAAAAATGTCATTCTTGTTAAGAGCAAATTCTATCTAGTCCACCATTTTTTCTTTAACACTGCCCTTCCAAATTACCCTGGAAAGTTCACATAGGAGGCTGCCTTCCACCAAGTTATATAGTTGGCCCTTCTATCTCTGTATTGCCACTCTGAGTGGTAGTGGCTGTCTATAGTTGGGGTCCCCAATCCTGGTAAGACTGTGGACACCTCTGGAATTTTGAGAATGGAGTGGACACTCCCACAAAATGGTTGCCATGGGGGCAGAGATTGGTCATAAAATAGTTGCCATGGTGTGCTTTAGCCAGTGACAAAATGTATGGAGGCTGCAAGCCAAGCATCCTCCTACAATGAAGGAAGCTGTTTCTGAATGGGTGCTCCCTGCAGAAACAAAAGTGATGTCTTCTGGGTTCCTCTGAAGCACTTCCTGCTCCAATGCTATGGAGGGAAACAGGACCAGTTATTGGTTTTTAGAAAGGGAGGAAGATGCAAATGGGTACCAGGAAACCTGTTGGTGGCCTATTGGACATCAATGGTCTACCGTCTCAAACAAAGAAAAGTCTCTTGCAACAACAACTGTCTAAGATCCTTCAACTGGAGATAATAAGATTGAATTTTGGACCTTGAACATGCCAAGGCTATGGGTTGTCACTATATATGTGTGGCCTGTCACTATATATGTGAGGCCACAAAGTTGACTGGAGTGAGTCAAAGGGACCATACCACTCCAGTCTTTTTCAACCTACAGTGGTTTCCAATTTGCTTCAGGGCTGAATTCCAGGTACTGGTATTGACTTTCAAATCCCTATAGGGGTTGGGGCTAGCATATTTTAGGGACTAACTACTCCCATATTAACCTACTCAACTGCTCCAGTCATCTTCAGAGGCCCTGTTTCAGTGTCCCTACCATCTGAGGCTAGACAGGTGACAACCCAAAAAAGGGCCTTCTTGGTCATGACACCAAAACTGTGGAACTCCCTTCCCAGAGAGATTCATCTGTCTTCTTTTATATTTGTCTTCCACCAGCAGGTGAAGACTTTTTTGTTTTGTTTGGTGTTCTCTCACTAACCCATATTGGCCCTCCTCCCTGTTTGTGTGTCTATGTGTTCATGTGTTTATATGTATTACTTAATAGTTTTAAATATTTTATATACATTTATTGGTATATTAAACACTAATTTGATTATTTGTCACCTTGGGACCTTACGTTGGGTGTAAAGGCAGCCTACAAATGCTCTAAATAAATAAATAGACCCAATAACATACAAAATCTTACAAGGTTTTCAAGAAATCTAAATAAGCCAGTAACAAATTGTGGCCTCACCAAACATAAGCCTGACAGGAAAACCAAACAGCAAAAAGCTTTTATCAGACACCTAGTCCTAGAAAGGAAGCACCACACAAACTTGTGCGGAAGGAATTCCTATCTAGCTTGACTGTATCTCTTTTTTTTAAGGCAAATTTCCTCAGCTCTCTCACAAATGGAAAAGAACGTATGCTTTTCTGTTATAGCAACATATAGGGTTGGATGCCAATGATCCAACAGTGGAAGGCACCTATGGTCACCAATCTTCTAGGATTTCCCCTCCCACTGAGCAGAGATTTCCAGCCCCAGAACATTTCCCTGCTAACATGTAACCGGCCTGAAATTGGTTAAACAGCATACATTTCAGGAAAACAACAGAATTGTTGTTTTGTGGGGGTGATTCTTTGTTTGAGTTCCCCAACTGCTTCTCAGAACTCCCAGGGTTCCACAGTTGCAAGGCTTGCTTTGTATTTTGAGTACGGGCATGTATCAGAGGCACTTGTGCTGGCTGCCTATCAGGTATTCAGAAGGATCAGGGAGAGTATTTCTTTTGGATAATGAGTTTCTACAAAAGAAGATTGATCCCCAAGTCTGCTGAAATGCTGCCATTCTTCCACTGTTTCTGAGGACCCACCCTCCAGAGATTAGCCCTGACTCCTACTTAAATTGGGAGTAGATATTATTACCAATTACTCTGGCTCTTGAATTCCAAACCTGTCTTTCTTTGCAAGGCCTATTAAATGTCTCTGAAAGGCTGGAGAGCTGCAAAACTAAACACCTGCTAAGCTATTATCTGCTTAGCTTCAACTCTGAGCAGATGCAAGCAAGAATGTCTAGGCAGGGACACAAAACATGCCAATATGTGTACAAGGGCTCAAATACACAGAACCCAAATGCACAGGGTAATTGGGGGGGATGTGTTTGTTAAGACATGGCATCACTTGAAGGGAGTGTAAAGGTTTTGCTAGCGGTAGGATCATAGTCACTGGACCAGCCAACATTGCAGGCTACCTCTGAAACGAAAGGTGTGTATATTTCTTTACTCTTAGTGCCTATATGGAACCCCCCTTCAAAATAACACCCAAATCCGTAATCACTACAGAAAGGACTGTCCCAATGTCAGTTATGGAGTGACTTGCACTCAATAGATGTTTGCATGCTGTAGCTAACAATTGGGCAGAATTACATACTGATTCTCTGAAACAAGATTCACTCCTACACTCTCACAAGTTCCCCACTGTAACTTGTGGAAACAGAAATGCTGTGCACCTCCAGATGTTGCCAATCTTCTCCTTTCTCACACAGTGTCACATGAACACATGAAGCTGCCTTCTACTGAATCAGACCCTTGGTCCATCAAAGTGAGTATTGCCTACTGAGACTAGCAGCGGCTCTCCAGGGTCTCAGGCAGAGGTCTTTCACATCACCTACTTGCCTAGTCCCTTAAACTGGAGATGCCGAGGATTGAACCTGGGACCTTCTGCATGCCAAGCAGATGCTCTACCACTGAGCCACGGCCCCTCCTTGCATACATAGTCCTCAGGGTTTGGGGATAGTATTTTTATTATTGCTGATGGCAAAGAAAAACATGATTTTCATAAATACTGCAGGAAAACCACCCTTTGTTCAGTTGTGTGGCATCAACATATTCAAGAACCCACTTTTGCACTCTCTAAATTATTATCACAATCGACAGGTGATCCAAATTGGCAACGAGGAGAGGAAAGTAGCAGATTATCAGAATCAAACCCTCTTCATGCCCTGCTTGTGATGCACTTGGCAAGCCAAAAGCCCAGTAATATATTATGCATTTGGCTTGCCAAAGGGATTTGGCAGCTGACAACACCTTGTAAAAATCAATGACAATTTAATAGCAGTTTATTTGACAACATGTATGTTGCCTATAAAAAGGAAGATTAATTCTTAGGCTTGTTTCATTTCCAAGGAATGCAGAGTTTTACTGCTGTTTGTCCTGCACAGAGACAACCTCTGCTTAGCTAGCACGCAAAAACTTGCTACAGGTCAACCACTGAGAAACGGCTTCATTAGATATCCAGCAAAAATAATAGAATCGCTGTTTGAACTTGCACAAAATTCTTCAGTGGTTCAGATCTGATTGCCGGTAAATAGAAAAAGAAACATGCATTTTTCAGTCCTAATTGCCAGCACCACTTTTTTTTTGTGGGCATCTTTCCAAATAGTTCAAAGATATTGGAGGAGGGGGGAAAGATCAACAATTCAGGATGTATTGTAGTCTTTTAAAAATCACAACATTATGCATGGTTTGGAGAGAGTGGACAGGGAGAAGTTTTTCTCCCTCTCCCATAATACTAGAACACAGGGTCATCTGCTAAAGCTGGAGAGCGAGAGATTCAAAACAGATAAAAGGAAATATTTTTTCACACAACGCATAGTTAAATTGTGGAACTCCCTGCCCCAGAATGTGGTGATGGCTGCCAGCTTGGAGGGCTTTAAGAGGGGAGTGGACATATTCATGGAGGAGAGGGTATTCATGGCTATTAGTTAGAATGGATACTGGTCATGCTGCATACCTATTCTCTCTAGTATCAGAGGAGCATGCCTATTATTTTGGGTGCGGTGGAACACAGGCAGGATGGTGCTGCTGCAGTCGTCTTGCTTGTGGCTTCCTAGAGGCACCTGGTTGGCCACTGTGTGAACAGACTGCTGGACTTGATGGGACTTGGTCTGATCCAGCAGGGCCTTTCTTATGTTCTTATGTATTCACCATTGACATGAGCCATCATCCAAAACAGTGAAAAGTGCACATGGTGAGGGTGGTGGCAATAGACCACACATGTTGTTTTGTGCTGTTTCCGTCTGCAAATTCTGAAATGTTGAGCAGAATAGTAGATTATCCTGGGGGCTTGCAGCCTGCTGGCTTCCTACCTGCATCAGGATTTTCATGCAAGGTTTTCTTCAAATAAGTGATACCACCCATTCATTCTAATGGAGTAAAGTCATGCATACAATTCTGTTCCATTCACAAACATTCCGTTCCATTCACAAACATAAGTTGTGGTCTTCCAAATAATTGCCATCTTGCCTGCTAAAGGGTAGTCTAGCAAGATGTCTTCCCTGTTGTGAATCATTTCTGAGAAGCTGCCTGAGTTCAACAGATTCATATGACTTGGGTAGTTGGGCCTGGCCCTCCAAAGCCCAAGATCCAATTTGTGTTCAGTCATGGAACTCTGGGGGGTCTTTGGCATGTCAATAGCTCTTAACATACTTGACAAGTTTCTTGTGAGGGTAAATGAGTTAAGACTTGTAAAGTGTGGTAGATGTTGTAAACAGTGACAAGTAGGGACTCACAAAAATTATGGGAATAACAGCAGAATGCAAGGAAGATTTGTTCCTATCCCCCTCTCCTTTCTCCAGTGCCTCCACTCTCCCACACATACTGCCCTTCTTGTTTTCTCACAGATACACACAAGACATATCTAGACAGTAATTCCTATGCCTCCTCCCCATTCTTCATTATTCACCTCACTTAGCAGCAAGAACCTGTAACTGGTGAATGAAATGACCCTTATTGCTTACCCCAGGGTAGAGAATTCCCAGTGCCAAGGCAGTCATCTGGGATGAGATGGTAGAAGGGTGTGTGCTGCATTGCCCTATTATCTTCTACTGTATGTGTCAAGGGCAGCGATGGGTTGAGGTGCCAGGAGGAACCACAGCAGGCCAATATGCCCACTTACCAGTTCAAGCCGAGCTTCTGTTGCTCTCCTCATTAGTAGGCTCAGTTTGCATATTTTCAGCCTGAGGATCCTTAATAAATTAGCTGTTAAAGTTATTCCTATCTGGAAAAGTTCACCAGTTCAACTTCTCGTTTAGCAGTACAGATGGCATTTCATTATATCCACTGTCAGCCTCTAAAGAATTCTTTTGGGTTAGCTGCAATGGAAAAGAGGAGAATGTTGTCTATATTAATTATCGTTTCTGATACCGACAAGCATTTGGAAACCTTAATTTAGCAAAGGAACGACGCCACTCAGAAAGGCAAAACTGACACCATGTACTAACTGTTCTGTTCACAGGATATTTTTCCTTGTGTCATATTATAACACAGTATTTATTTATTAAGATGTATCTCACCCTTCCATCCAAAAATGGGTCCACAGGATGGCTTACAGAACAATTTAAAGCTTTGTAAAAAAAAAAAAAACAATGCATAAAACAAAACAAGAAATCATAGTGAACCACCAGCAGACAAAATAACTAAATAACAGCAATAACATAACCAGTGAGAGGCTCAGGGGCAGGAAATCCCTTCTGGGTTACTCTAGGAATTGCTGGATACTCTAGAAATCACTGGTATAGTGGGAGGCCTCCTGCTGGCAGCCATCCTTGCTCATCATTGCTCCAAACAGTGGCAGGAGAAAATGTTTTCTAAAAGTCAGCATCCTGTGTTCCACTACATTACTTCTGGGGAAAACCCGGATGTGACATACAGTAGTTCTAAGAATCACTGGAAATTCTGTGGTAAAATTGGGTTTTCCATGGAAGTCAGTCCTAAGGGGGAAACCAGGTACCTTGCCCTGCCTCGCCTCTCACAGGACATGGCCAGGTATTATCCTCTACCTCTGCTTGCACAGGGCTTGGCCTGACTGGGCAGTGCCATCTGCCTCATCTAACCTTGTGTGTGTGGGGGGGGTCAGCTGGACCAAGTGCTGCCATCTGCCTCACCTCACCACATGTGGGGCTTAGCCCAGGCGCCATCATCTGCTTTGCCTTGCATGGGGCTTGGCCAAGCTGGGACCCCATGTCTGCCTCATCTCGAGTGGCTGAGCCAGCTGCCATCACCTCCTCCATCTTGCTTCTTGTGTGAGCTCCAGTGGGCCAGGCTATTTCTCCCCTGCCTTGGGCTGGCAGGGGTGCTGCCTCTCCCGCCTTGTGCAGGGCTTGGGTGGGTCAGGCTCAGCTCTTCTATCATTTGGCTGGCAGGCTGGCCCAAGTGTCAGTGGGAGGCTGTTAGCCCACAGGGAGAAGTCTGGGTGCTCTTAATGGTCAATCTTGGCCCTGACTGTGAGGTGAATTAGGCCGAGAATATCACCCAGTAAATGTCCGTTCATAGGTCCAGTCTCTGGATTTAAGAATCCTCAAATTTGGCCAACTTGGCTATTAGAATATAGACAAGTGGGGACCCACAAGAAACTTGGAGGAGGAGCTATCCCATTCCCCCACCTTTGCTTCCTCCCCTTTTCCCCTACTTCTCAGTCTCTCACACTTTCTCCCTCCTGCCACCCATTTTCTTACACTCTCTCCCTTCCTTGCCTGTCACTTTCTCTTTCTTCCCTGTCACTCATTCTCTTTTTGCACCCCCCAGCCCCCATGACCCTCCTGCACTTCTACCTGCTTCCTCTCCCCTTCCCACAGCAGAAGTGGAAGGAGCAGCTCTCCTGGAATCACAATGGACCTCCCAACTACAGAGGACAGTCCCCCATAGGGTTGCCAGCTCCAGGTTGGGAAATTCCCAGAGATTTAAGGGTGGAGCCTTGGGAGATTGGATAGAAATCCTTGCACACAGCAGCCTGTGTGCTCCTTCTGTTGTATGTATGTATTCTGCTTCTGAATTGGGGCCAGTATTCATATTAAATCTCCCCCCCTTTTTTTCAATAGTTCTTTGTGTGTGTGTGTGGGGGGGGGGAGAATTATAAAAGTCCAAATCTAATATCCTTTGAAGTTGTGGTTTATTATTTCTATGTTGGCCTGAGGTAGTTTAATACAAATCTTAAACAAACTTCATAAAAGCATTAAAAGATGAAAGTGGCTTGTACAGTATGTCCCCATGGGCTAAATTAAACATATGGCAGGATATTGGTAAAAACGAACCAGTAAAGGCCAATTAATACATATTAAAGCCACTTTATTACTTTGAGTTCTTCTAGCCAATAATAGAAGCTAATTGACAGATGAGGATGGGTAATTGGAACCATTACCGGTGACTTCATAAAGGCCTCATTCCCAGGAGCAGCACTTAAAGAGTGATTCTCAAGTAGCATCCAAAATAATGATTAGCCACAAATTCTGTATTCCTAATCACAAATGCAAATTATAACAATTGCCCACATCCAAATGTGAATGTGAAGTATAGGAAAGAAAACATCAACTTAATATTTTCACCATCATAATTCCGTGTACAAAAAAGTTGCATAAAGTGGAAAGAAATGGCTCACGTCTAGAATACATACATTTTCTTAAATAAAACCAGATTTAAATGTTTCTCCACTAGAGCAATTGCAGCTAGACCAATTGCAGACTGGCAGAACAGAGATTATTGGGACACTGGCAGCAGACAAGAGAGTAGGCAGATCTGACCACAGTAGCCCCTTTTAGTCATTACATTTGGTGGTATTTCCACTGCACATTCCCTAAGTGCCTGCTACCAGCCATTCCCCCCATATGCACATGCAGGCACAGTGGATATCAACACTGACCCACATCACCTGAAGGTTAGGGGTGCACAGCAGACTAGAAGGATGTTAGGGCTCCATGCTACCCTTAGCCTTTCAAGAAACTCACAATGGCCAAGGCATGTTCAACTGTCCTTTGTTGGGTTTCTGATTATATGGCAGTCCTTTCCTTGCCACCCCCAGGTGTTTTCCTTCACTCCCATCCATGTGGTGGACCTCCCTCCACCTTCTCCTATGATGTCCACTCCAGGTCCTTCAACATGATGGCCTTTAAGGCCCTCCCCAACAGTTGCCCCCACACTCTAGCCCAAGCTCTGTTCCCTCTCTCCACTCATGTCCAGATGCAGTGTAGCCCTAAAGGCATTCCGTTTCCTACCACATAAACTATCACCAACCTCCCTCAGCCCACTGCATGGCTCCTGGGCCTCACCCATCCCACTGGCTTGTCTGGTGACTATGCTCCCTCACCTGCTACCTCCACCAGCATGTGGTATTCCTTATACTAGTGCTGCAGTCCCCCATTCTGCTGTTTCAGCCCCACTTTCAGGCAGAAGAAAAGTCCTGTCACCTCTCCCTGGCTACAGCACAGTTGCCATTTCATCTGTGAAATGGTGACTGTGCATATTGAGATGTTCACAGGTAGGGCACACTCCCAATAAGCACAGCTGGATGCCCCCAAAACATAACAATTCGAAAGGGATTGTTATCCATGCTGATCATATCCAGGTTAGATTACTGCAATTCAGTCTAAGTATTGCTGCCTTGGAAGATGGTTCAGGAGTTTCAGCTCAGGCAAAACACGGTCACCATGGCTGATGGACATGAATTATAGAGAACATATTTTTTAAAAAACTGTACCAACTGTTGACTTGCTTTCAATTTAGATTATAACCTACAGAGCTGTCAATGTTGTCAGACCAGGGAATTTTAAGGATTGCTTGTTCCCATATAAACTAATCAGTTCTTTTGAAGGAAGGTGAATGAATGACAACGTCCGCCCTCCAAAACAGCCATTTTTTCCAGGGGAATTGATCTCTGTAGTCTGAAGATCAGTTGTAATTCTGGGAGATCTCCATGCCCCATCTGAAGTTTGGCAACTCTACATATTGTTATTTTTTAAAAAAATTATTAAAATATAATTCTAAAACTGTAAAAAGCCACCTCAGGAGCTATGCTGCTACGTATGAGTTATAAACAGAATAATACTGACAGATAACACAAACAGCATTTGTCTGCTCAGGGGAGGAGTAACGCCTCAGTAATATGAAGGCAGAAAGTCACTGGTTCTGTCCCTGTCATCAGTTTAAAGAATCCCAAGATAGCAAGCGGTCAGAAAGACCCTTTACTTTCAAAACAAGGCAGGCCCAGAGCTTGACTACAAAAAGACCCCAATACTTGTGGTCCCATGGGCAAACGGCTTCCTGGAAAAGGGGGGAGGGAGGAACAGCAAAATAAACACACAAACACTGTACTTTTTGGGTAATAAAATGGCCACAGCTTTATTGATCACAACAGAATGGAGCATTGGCGGAAAACCATGGGGGTGGATCCAAGTATCGGATCATCACCCTGTCATCTGATGTATCAAAAGCATCGATAAACGGCCCAACTGCCTGTTGGGACAGCACCGGAGTAGAACTTAGATGGCCCCACCAGGACGGGAATCTCTGTGTGAGGCCAGCGCCACCTGGGATTGGAGCACCGAAGACAAGCCCCCTCCCCCCAGCTGGGCAACGCTGTTGTACTCCATCCCAAGACCCCTTATGGGGGTCCCCACAAACGGGAAGAAAAGGCACCTCTTCCCATCTTGGATCAGACCCCATGCAAAAGCCGCCCCAAAGCTGTGACAAAAAGGAATTACACTACCATAAAAGAGGGAGGGTGGGTGGGTCTCGCCGCAGCCCCCTGCCTTGAGGACACACCCTCTTCCCCTTCGGAGCCGGCCTGGGTAAGTCCACAAGTCATGACCTGTTAAATCAAGTCGCGTTTATTTTAAATGCTATTGATAAACTGTTCCTCTGTTTCCCTTGAAGAATGAGACCCCAGGTGTACACTTAAGTCCTTCACAGCTGGAAAGTCAAACTGGAAAAAATGTATGGATTAAAAGGATTTTAATAGTTTAAATTCACTACAAGAGTAGCACTCCAGCTTGCCAGCTTTACACCATATGTGAGTTCCTTCTGCATTTGAAAATCTGTTTATACAGCTGAATAGCAAACACCCTTTCTCTTCATCCCTGCGCTCCTGCAAATCTAAACAATTCTTATCGTAGATGAATTTACATGAAGCAGTAAAGCAATAAAAAGCCTTATAAAGTCTACTGATTACATCCACATTTAGAAACAGCATTTTCTTCATGTTGGGGAGATAACATCATTTAAACTCAACTAATCATATTACTAAGTGTCAAAGCAAAACCTTTTCCGCGTATTCCTCTGTGGCTTCTAAGATCAGGCAGTGCTAAAAAATAATCAAGCGCCATAGTCTCAGCCTTGGTCCAAATGTCTATCTGAGGGCTTGGATCAACTGGGATTACTGCTGTCCTGACATCTTCTTTCATTCTACAGATATGCTAGTCTCCCTTGAGACATTGTCTCGACTTATCTGAGGTTCTTAATTCCTTCAGAATTCTTGAAGAGTAGCCATGTTAATCTGTGGTAGCCAAAATAAGAAAGTGTCTTTTGGCATGTTGAAGAGTAGCTAGTTTGTTGTGCTTTGCGCTTTTGTGAGCTCACGGAAACGTATGCCAAATTTGCCAGTCTTTAAGGTTTCACAAACTTTCCCCTAAAAAACGTTCTTGAAGATTTTTCTTAAATAGTCATGACTGAAACCCTCTAATTTTCCAAAATCCATTGAAAATAAGAGATACACAGCTACCCCAAACTGAGAAAATTTTTCCACTAAATAGTTTTCCCTCCTCCCCATTTATCCAGTCGTCTTGCCATCTGTACATTATGAAGTGGGTAGGAATGGTCTGACACAAAGTATTGCTAGAACATTATGGGATTTTAGAGATCATATCACTCCACATTGATCAATACACTTTGGCCTCCTTCACACACATTCACAGCTGTTAGGGCATGGTGGCAGCTCATTACAGATCTAGTGGCTTGTGAACAAAATCAAACTTCACACTTTAATTACCAATTAAATTAGACAATTACACTGGAAAATACTCTTGAAAGAACAATATACAAGCTCAAAGAGACACTTTGAATGAGGAGACACATTTTGCGTAACATTCTGTAAAAGATTAGTTAAATTTTAATTATTATACTTGTGTATTTCATGTTTTTATTGGAAGCTGTTTCAATAACCTTAACTGGCTCAGCTAAAAGCATTTAAAATTAACAATTATGATGACACAATGGAATACCATAACCACATGATTACATATATCTTTCCCAATTAAAACTTCAGCGGTAAGGAATGTAGCACCAGGTAGGGAAGACCCACAGGGTCAGCCCCACTCACATTGTTCTGCTATTCACACACATGCTATGGCCACATGTTTTATCACTGTGGAGAAGTGACTCTTTCATGCGAGAGAAGTGGTTCTCCAACTTTTAGAAGTGGGACCCACTTCAGTGCCACAAGAGCCAACCTTGGCCTTGGCTACTGACAGCAATACGTCTGGAAGACAATGGCTGTTAGCTTTAGCATGTTTGTGTTGCCTTCTGTGTCGACTGCAGCCAGATTCAAGCAAACCCCTTGTGGTATTGGCAGCACTGCTGCAGATGCACAGCTAATATTTCATGATCAACAGGGCGGATCTGAGAGGCAAATTACATTCGCTGCTGCATCCACCACCTCCTGCACTGCCCTGTGGTGTTCACCTGGGAAGCTGAATCTTCCTTTTTTTCTGGAGGAATGAGCAGGAAAAAGGAAGAAACAGGCAGCTCCATCATATCTTTACTTTACCATGGTCACAGAGCAGCATAACAGTGATAAAAACAAATATAGTAAATAAAATCAGAATACAATAGGTAGTTAAGTTACATTAAATAACATTAATATTATAATTCTAAAATCTGAGGTCTATCTAAAATCAAGATTAGTATTCATCCTTCGTCTGTTGCTGTCACCATACCATGCCTTATCCTTGTTGCCATAAAACAGCATTTTGCAACAAGTTCAGTGATTTTCAGATCTTTATCTGAGAGGAGATACCTAACATAAAATTCCTCTGAGTGACCGGGTAGCTTTCTTAATACAGGTTGGATCAGCTCTCTTCAGATGTCACGATAAAAATGCAGCATAAGAGAACATGACCAATTGTTTCGGTCTCATCTGAACTACATGGACGTATTATCTGTCCAACTGGTATCTTGTAATATCTGCCCTCTAGTAAAGCTCCTGAGCAGGACCTGAGCAAGGCTGTCAAAGATAGGACATTTTGGAGGAAATTGATTCATAGGGTCGCCATGAGTCGGAAGCGACTTGACGGCACTTAACACACACACACACACACACACACAGTAATGCTCCATCCTAGCATCTTTTTCCACCACTGGTATAGGAAAAGCCACAGCCTCCCAGCTTCAGCCTTCAAGTGTAAAATGTTATTTGCCATTCTATTCCTCCTCCTCCTCCCTCCGGCTTTGTAAGACAACCACAGAAGGGTCCCAACTCCATGAGAACCACTTATGCATCAGGGGGCTATGATTAGCAGTTCTGGGGGGAAATGGCAGTGGCTAGCAATAATTACTATTTTTGTGAGTGCTCTATATTTTTAAAAGGCACCAGGTATGGACTGAAAATCCAGGAGAATGACTGTCTTCTCTTGTTCCTAATGTAATCTCATTTTATCTAGTTCATTAAAGGCTACCAAGGAGAAGCCACCATTTCTCAGAGACGCAGGAAGGCAGAGCCTTCCAGACTGTGTGATAGCTATTTGAAAAAAAAGGCTACCTTAAGTCCATGACTAGATTAAAAATGTCACAAATAAATAAATATTAATGTTATTTGTCATGAGACGTCATGAGACGACAAGAGTCACTGGAAAAGACAGTCATGCTAGGAAAAGTTGAGGGCAGCAGGAAAAGAGGAAGACCCAACAAGAGATGGATTGACTCAATAAAGGTAGCCACAGCCCTCAGTTTGCAAGATCTCAGCAAGGTTGTCAAAGATAGGACATTTTGGAGGACTTTGATTCATAGGGTCGCCATGAGTCAGAAGCGACTTGGCTGCACTTAACACACACACACACACACACACACACACACACACACACAATGTTATTTGTACTTTGGGGGAGAATTTTTTTTACATAAAAGGAGACTAATAAATGTATTAAATAAATCCATCCCTCCATCTGTGTACACACTCACAAATACATGTGGAGAGACAAACACAATCAGCAGGTAGGCTATTGATTAAGAATGCCTTAATAAAAGTTTCAGAGTCTAGCTCGGTAGGCAGGGTTGCCAACTCTGGGTTGGGAAATACCCAAAGGTTTTGGGGGTGGAGCCTGTGGAAGGAGGGGTTTGGAAATGGGTGGCACCTCAATGGGTTACAATGCCATAGAGTCCACCCTCCAAAGCAGCCATTTCCTCCAAGGGAACTGATCGCTGTCATCTGGAGATAAGTTCTAAATCCAGGCCCCTCCTGGAGGTTGGCAACCCTATCTGTAGCACCTACAAAGTTTATGTCAAGCCTTTATATTTATGTAACCAACATTAATTTTTCCAGCTTTAGCCTTAGTAGAGCTGACTGCAAGCAGGCTTAAAATCTTTACAGTGTCGTACTAATCAGAATATTTTAAAATTGTAAACAACAGTCTTATTTCCCAGAAGTATAAGTGATCTGCCCCAATTATGGAAATCTCTAACAGACCCACACACCCCATCGTCCCGTTGTCCTGGGGAAGTCAGAAGCAAGGCAAAACTTCTTTTCCAGAAGAGCTGACAGTTGTTTACATTTTCAGATGGAAAAATCCAGCCAGTGGGCAAATATATTTTTAGCCTGCGTAAACTTGCCTACTTACCTCTTCTCTCAGAAGGCCAGGCTGGGCCATAAAAATGACTAAACACCATGACAAATCATTGTCTGTTCTCCAGTAAAGAAGGCAGGATCTTGGATTACAACAAACCAAACGTTCTTTGAATGGAGAACGCTGTACAATTGTTGCACTGTGTGCGTGTGGAGGGGGGTTGTTATCCTTTCCCAAAATATTTTGGATTTGGCAACATCCCAATGAACTTTTGAACAAACAGGGCATGTAATGCTAATAATACACTGCATCATCTTTGAGGTGGATGGATGGATGCTCTCATGGGGTGGCGATGCTGGCAAAGAGATCGCCATAAAGTATTTTGCCTTGGCCTTCTGACAACTGAAGATGCGGCTGCACACGTATTTGCTCTGCTCTGAGGGCAGTGTGGAGGATGCAAGTGCACATGATTCCTCTTTCGGTACTTTTGAAGGAGGAGAGTTGCCTCAACTGGTCGAAAGCAGGGCAAATGAAAATTAGGCCACAGGTAACTTCTTTCCAATGAGTGATGTAGACCTGGGTTGAGGCATGTTTCTCTCATACCTTTCTGAATAGTCCCAAAAAATTTGAGCTCCAACCCTCCTTTATGCTTAGCATTATACTCCTTCTTGAAAGGTCCCATTCCAGAGCCCATTTCCACATAAAGGATGATGCGAAGTGCTAGGATAGCCTTGGTGCCAGGAGACTAGGCCTGTGGATTGTTTACAGTGGGCTAGATGAACACTTCAAGCTAGGCTTGCCATTTGCTGACCCCATGGAGGGCAAACCCCTGCCCTCAGCCCCAATCCCTGACTCTCGAGAAATTGAGGAATGGGAGAAAAAGTGGCTGGGAAATGACCTCCACAGCAACACTTTAGGAATTTCCCCATGTCTGTATGGTCTTTACCATAGAGCTTAGGGGAAATTCCTAGAGCATCACCCAGCAGTGACATCGGATCCTCCTCAAACTCCACCCTCCCCAGACTCTGCCCTCAGAATCTCCCAGCACTTGCTGAGGCAGTGTTGGCAACCCCTATAGGGTTGCCAGGTCCCCCCTCTCCTCCAGCGGGAGGCTTTGGGGGCAGAGCTTGGGGATCACGTGCACGCCACTTCCGGTTTACAATCGGAAGTGTGGACCTTCTTCACTCACCTGGGGAGCCAATTTGGTGGCCCTGGTGGGGAGCAGGGCTGGGCCAGCCAGCTGAGCATCGGGGCGGCTGGGCACGGCAGTGGGAGCATCCTGGGGCTGGTGGGTGGCAGGGAAGCCGCTGTGGCACCTGGCCTTCCCTGCAGTGCCGCGTAATGGTGCCCAACACTTGCAGGGGCTGGGGCAGGGCTCTGCCGCACCTGCACCATCCTCCTGCACTTCCTTGGCTCTGCCCAAGTTTCGTGCTGCGGCGTGCACGCGTGCTTGCACGCCGACCCTCAGCTGGTTGGCCGGCAGAGGGGTAAATGGCCGGGGGGTTGCCAGCCACCACTGGGCACCTGGCAACCCTAAACCGCTACCTCAAACACTCACTTTGTACCATGAGTGGGAAGACTGTGCCCCAAACCAAGAATGGGAAAGTCATGATTCCCAAACCTCTTGCAATGCTTTGTGTTATTAAATATTAGTGATGTTTGTGATATTAGATATTAAATCCTCCTGCCCTCTAAAAAAATGTGAAAATCTCCCTGTTCCACAAGGCCTGTCATAATATACAAACAGTGCAATGCTGAAGGGGGGCCTAAAGAGGATGGATGTATTTTGACCCCTGCGGCAGCATAAGTGCCTATTGCGCCATCCAAATGGGCACTTACAGGACCATTAATGATGGTGTCTGGGAGCCGCACGGCAGTGTGAGGCATGGATGCCAGCGCAGCCTCAGCAGCAGCGTTTCTCCGATGCAAGAACTTGTGCCGGTGCCAAAGGGGGCATTCCTGGGGGGCGAGGCTGACTCCAACTAGCTCCTTAAGACCTTTCGCCCCAGGAATGCCCATTTTTGCCATTGCAAACTTGTGCCAGGAAAAATGAAACTGCGTAGAGCAATTTCACAGAGCTTGGGGTTTTTTTTTTTTTTTTCATTTTTGGCTTGCTGCGCTCGGTGCACCAAACCACTCAGGAGGCAGGGCGGTGACGTCGTTCCCAACCATCCCAGAAGTACCCCCCTTCAGGACTGCAGTGCCTGTTTATGTTTTATCTATTTTATTGGGACGTTATTGTTTACATTTTTTATTTTATTTTTATCTAAACTGCAGCACTTGACAGAAAGTGGGGTACAAGTTTTCTAAAAATAAAGAAAGAAATTGGAAAGAGGGGCTGCACTATTTCAGACTTTCTATTTCCATGCACAGTGGGTAGACAAACAGACACTAAGGACATAAAAGAAAGTTTAGACAGGCAAAGATGGGGGAGCTAAATGATTCATCACTGAAAGTGTCATAGGTTTGCAACCACATGTTGCACACTCCTACGTTCTACCAACACAGACACTCATATTTCAGCTTCTTTACCTATAGAGGCTTTAAAAATAACTCTTTATAATTTCCTACAGTGCAGTAGCTGAAACCGTTTCATGAACAATGAGCTATTAAACTCGACAGCAAACATTTACTTGGAAATGAAACCCGATGAGCAATAAATGGTCATTGCAAGGGGAAGTCGACACAGGCTGTATTTCACCTGCTACTCCCCTTTCCTTTCTCTGCAACTAAATTTAAATGGATTACCCTCCCGGAAAAGATTGCATGACAAAACTTTTCTAACAAAGTGCCAGGCTAGGTCTAAGCTCTTCTTCCATGGATTTGATTCACCCAGGCACCCAAATGATGTAGATAGAGTGGCTGTGCTTGCCAACTGCAGGCCCATTATGTTTACGGGAAACACGCCAGGAATTCATTAGATTTTATTTTTGACATATTTGCCTTGACACACCAGGGGTTCTACATGCCCAAGGCCCAAATGCAGTACTGAAAGAAATTACAAGCCTGTGATATATTCTGAAATGAGGCAGGTTATGGCCAGTGAGTGCATCTAATGCATTAACTCTTTGAGAATGCACAGAAACCAATGTGACAGCTTGTGGTTCCCCTTCTGAATTTTATGTTACACTGACGAAAAGGAAGGATATGACTAACCCTTTCCTTTCCCCTAATACGTGTTTTAAACAGCCTCTTGTTTGGACAGAGAAGCCTCACAAGGTATACCTACCTGTAGGAGATTAATTAGAAAGCTGAGTAAATATTTGGGGTGTTTCTTCCATTCATATGTTCTCATTACTTGCACAGAAGCAAGGAAGAAACAATTATGACTTTGACTGTAAAATGTATCTGTGAATGAAGTCAATGACTGCAACCATGGCACCCATGTTTTCTTTTTTCAGTTGTTAACCTATATTCTATAGGTGTGTCCAATGAACAAAGATTTTAAAATGTAGTGTGATAATAGTAACATGAACCTTGCAAGGAATTATTATCATTCCAATTTGTTCATACTCCAGTCGCCTCCATTACCAAGCTGGAGACAGGGATCCAAGTAAGAACCCCACCTCCCCTCTCTCGTTCCCAAGGTACCCCTCAGCCACAAAAACAGCCCTGGTCAGTCTGAGGCTGTTGTTTACTAGCTTCAGTAAAGGAGTAGGAGGAGTTGGTTTTTATACCCTGCGTTTTCCCTACCTTTTAAGAAGTGGCCTACAATTGCCTTCCCTTCCCCTCCCGACAACAGGCACCTTGTGAGGTAGATGGGGCTGAGAGAGTTTGGAGAAAACTGTGATTAGCAGAAAGTCACCCAGAGGCCTCGTGTGGAGGAGTGTGAGGAATCAAACCCGGTTCTCCAGATTAGAGACTGCCACTTAACCCTGTGGCATGTATTAAAGAGCAGGGGCAGGTTAGGGCTAGTGTTGTTCAGATAAATTCTCTTCATTCCTCTTTTTCCAGTTTCTCCCTGAAATCCAACAAGACAATTAGAGCTGGATCTGGTGAAAGAAAATTACTCAATTTTGTGTCCCATCGTTCAAAACCTCAGGAAGAAGCACATGCTGGCTGGTTTTCATTGCCCAGACCCACAAATCGATTCTTCAGAGAATGGGGTCAATTGGCATAAAATTGTTCAGTCCAGATTTACGGTGGTATGATTTTTTGTTCCTTTGGTTAGTTTTAAATAAAGCATTAAAATATGCCACCAGTGCAAAAAATTACACTTTAAAAATGAAGAAGAAGGCTTCCTAAGTCTTTTCACAGAAAAATAATAACCTTCCACCCACCTAACAATGAGTGATTTTAATAAGGAAGAAAATGCATTTCAATCTATCTGAGCTCATTGTCAAACCATCAAGTCAGGCAAATGCCGAAACATTATTCTATTCAAAGCAAGCTAAAGGCTTGTCTAAGAAAAATCAATCTATATTTTCCTCAAAATGTGTACTGCTATGCTATCAACCTTTTACAAAAATCAGGCCACATTAGGAAATCATTTGGGAGAGGAGGAAAGAGGAAAATAAGGAACAATTTAAAAATAGCCATTTAAAAAAAAAATCAAATGAAAGCAAACTGGAATTGTGCTGTTGGCCTTAAAGCAGTATTTTTCTAGTCTATCCAGGACTAGGTATGCTAAAGAAAGCCATTTCCTTTTTGAAATGGCATAGATAGGCCTTCCTTATCACATTTTATTCTGGCTTTCAAATTGTACAATTACAATGAAATGTTCCTTACTAAAGTCTACCTTCAGTTCAGAGATAATTGTGCTGCAAGGCATTGCACTTATGTCAGCTTGGCACCTGTTCCTCATTGCAAGGATGTGCTCATTATTTAGTATCAACATGGAAGCGTTTCTTTATGTGCAAAGATAAAAGCAGCTTAAATTTAAGGCATTACAAGGACAGTAGACTCTCAGAGCATTGCTGACCTTTAAGGGCAAAAGCCTTTAGGAGGCCAGGAATGTGCTGCACCAGCGTTGGGGCCCTCCATGCCGGCGTCTGGGCTACTTACGCCGGTGTTGGTGGCCCCAGCACCGGCGTGGAGGCCTGGACACCGGTCTCTGCTGACTTCCAGGGGGCACTTCACTTTCCTCTGTATCCCCTTCTTCCTCTTTTCCTCCTCCTGGCAACCTTTTTGTCCACAATGCAGACCCAGTGCAACACTGTCACAAAAGAAACTAAACCTGTGGAATTCCTCCACCCTGACCTCTTAAATGAACAGATGCCTTTTGTACGTGGGATGTCTATGGAAGATAATTATGAATCAGGTAGCTCAAGGGACTTTAGTTTTCCAAAATGCCTGGCAATGAAAATATTTGATGGTTGATAACAATGTCAGATTTAGTGTCCCATGTACAACTGCTCATCTCTCTTTATCAGACAGAGATCTGGGGCAGCAGAATGTCAGACAAGATGCGACAGGTGTCGTTTTTCCCAATATGGTGAAAAATTGAGGGAATATAAATCCAAATTTTTACAAGCAAGTTCGAACTGTTCCTTCCACCAAAATTTCATTTCAACTCTAGATTTTGCTAGATTACAGCCTAAACCAGACATAAACTGACCAGCCTCCTTCTTTATTGTAAGTGTCACTTGCCTGTCCCCCTGTGCCGAGATCAATAATAAAAAAGCAACTAATCCATGACTGCAGCACCAATGTTCTTTTCTAATAAGATTCTTCCTCTCAGGAACAAGAGAGGTATTTTAAATCAATACCAATTTACAATGGCTACGACCAGGCTGATTTTATTTTATTCAAGTGCAACTGCAAAAGCATAGCAAAAAGAAAAAAGAAAAGAAAAGAAAGAAAAAGAAACTGAAGCACCAGGACAGGAGGTTTATTGCAATCGGTGGTTTTAAGGTTTAATGACACTGGGGAGAAAAGAAAACCAGTCAACTCTTTTTAAAGATTTGTGTCACTCTAAGTAAGTTGCAAATGTATAATTGTTGTTTCAAGAGAAGGATGAATAAATCACAATTGAACCAAAAAAAGCATGAAGCCCTGACAGACAACATCTGAAAATATTATTGGAAATGAACCCACTCCTTTCTGTTGGGTACTACTGTATAGTAAACCATTTCTATGGCTTGCTTCTCTGCTTCTCCTTTAGCCTATGTAGTGAAATTTGGCCGCTCTTAAACCAAACGATGTGGTAGCTATCACTCACAATTGACAAAGAGGTCTTTGAAGGAAAAGCTTTGGGTTGCATACAGTATATGCAGAGTAATCAAGCCCGCCTTGGCATTTCCCATACCATGCACAGTTACTTTCTCATATCACCCAGTTGCTCCTAACCTCCATCCTAGGCTACTACTGCTACACTGCAACGGATGTCTCGTTTCTGTCTACTACCCAAGTCCATGAAAAAACAAAAAATGAAGTGCAATCCTACATGTTTATTTATCTTCTGAGTCAATAGATTCCATTCAGTGGGAAAGTGAATAGTCTTCCTTTTCCATGAAACTTCCAAAAATAGCACAGCATGAGATATTTTTTCTTAATGATTTTTGACATAGCCAAGGGACATTTGTGTCTACGTGCCAAAAGAGATTGGTTACTGATTAAAACAGTTTGATCCCACACTAGCAGGGCAGAAGCTCTCCCGTGGTGCTATTGCCTTTGTCTCGGACAGATGTGCCTTTGTTTTTGCTTAGCCAGTACCCTTAATAAAAAAAATGAAGCAATATGTCTGGTATGCACTTTTATCACTAAGATAAGCTGCTATGCTGTTTAACCAGTTTTCCTTTCAAATATCTTCTTTGTATTGTATGCTATAAAATCTTCCAGCCCCACCCCCCAATAATAATATGATTAATGTACCAAGTTAGGTGGGGTTACATGAGAGTGATTGTATATATACTCTGTTAGACTGATCAACTCTACTTTAAAAGGAATGTAGTTTGGTCACTGCAATTAAAGCTGTATCCTGGCTATGGGACAAGCATTGGTCAGTTCCCTCCTGACTAGGGATGCCGCAAATGTTGATATACCTATCTTTGCTGCCCCACCTATGGAGCTGATTACAGTTTTGCAGAGGACAATTTAAGTTAGGGAAGAATCACAGGAGAACAAGTTAAACACCCTCCCCATTGAGGCTTCCTCTATCATCAAAGTAGCCAAGTGGGGCTACTGATTGCTTAGCTTTATATAGCATTGCACATGAGCACATGAAGCTGCCTTATACTGAACCAGACTCTTGGTCCATTAGGCAGTATTGTCTACTCAGAATGGCAGCGGCTCTCCAGGGTCTCAGGTAGAGGTCTTTCACATCACCTACTTGCCTGGTCCCTTTAACTGGAGATGCCAGGGATTGAACCTGGGACTTTCTGCATTCCAAGAAGATGCTCTTCCACTGAGCCACAGTCCCTCCCAATATTGAAGAATATCCTAATTTTGGATCTCTTGAATCATGTCCAGTTTGACCTACAAGAACCAGAAAACAGCTCTAGAAAGTTGGCCAAAGTATGCAGCTGATAGTGTTCTGAGTGATGCAAGGATGCTGCCAAAACTCTCTTATCTCGTGCATCACATTCTCTAGGGTCAATATCAGGGATCCTTATGATCAAGCATCTGTCAAGGCCCAGGGCCTACAAAAGGCCCTCAGTCAATTGGAGACCCTGGGCCAATCTAGTGCCTGACAGCAGTGGAGGAAGCAGAGCACAAGAGAATCATGTATGCTGCTGCCACCCCCCAGGCACCTCTCCTAGTGGAAATGGGACATAGCCCCAAAGGAACAATTGCCCCATGTCTTAATTGGAGGAGCATTGGAAGGAGTGGCAAAAGGTAAAGGTAAAGGTCCCCTGTGCAAGCATCGGGTCATTCCTGACCCATGGGGCGACGTCACATCCCGACGTTTTCTAGGCAGACTTTGTTTTGCGGGGTGGTTTGCCAGTGCCTTCCCCAGTCACCTTCCCTTTACCCCCAGCGAGCTGGGTACTCATTTTACCGACCTCGGAAGGATGGAAGGCTGAGTCAACCTTGAGCCGGCTACCTGAAACCAACTTCCGCTGGGATCGAACTCAGGTCATGAGCAGAGCTTCGACTGCAGTACTGCAGCTTTACCACTCTGCGCCACGAGGCTCCTGGAAGGAGTGGACCCCCAGTTAATTCATGCACCCCTAGTGGCAACAGAATTAAAAGAGTTGCACTCTCTGAATCCTCTGCTAGGTGTCCTTTCTGTCAGGAAATGGGAGATTGGCCCAGACACTCCTGTTACATTGCAGAGTCTCTAGGAGACCCTGTGCCCAGCAAGCCCATACAAACCTGCAGTCAGGCCTGGAGCTCTGTGTAATGTTAAGAAACACTTACCCACCTTGAGCTACAGAATTGCATTTCTCAGCTTTATTCCACATCATTAGCTCCTACTGCTAGAAGTAACACAGAAGGAAATGGAATCACACATGATCCTGCATGTTATGCATGAGAAGAAGAAAGTGCATCATAGGGGTGCCTGTTCTTGGCACCATCCTCACACCACTCAATGCATGTAGGTTATTTTACTTAAGAATTACTGGGACACTTTTCTCCCTGAAAAAGGAAGAACAAGAACAAGAGGAACAAGAAGAAGAAGAAGAGGAGGAGTTGGTTTTTATATGCCAACTTTCTCTGCCACTTAAGGAAGAATCAAATTGGCTTACAATCACCTTCCCTTCCCCTCCCCACAACAGACACCTTGTAAGGTAGGTGGGGCTGAGAGAGTTCTGAGAGAACTGTGACTTGCCCAAGGTCACCCAGCTGGCCTTATGTGTAGGAGGGGGAAACCAATCCGGTTCACCTGATTAGCATCCGCCGCTCATGTGGAGGCGTGGGGAATCAAACCCGGTTCTCCAGGTTAGAGTCCACCACTCCTAACCACCGCTCTTAACCACTACACCACAGTGGCTTTCCTGGAGAGACCCAAAGGGGTTTACAAAAAAAGAAAAGAGTTGCTAAATCATTTAAATGTACACAAGCAAAGAGGACACTGAATTTGGGCTGATCCTGGTCCACCACGCTGACTCTTGCAGGTGGCAACCCACAAGCTATAACTCTGGCTCCCTCCTTTTAACACCTAGAATGCTTTGTTTGTATATAGATTGTGGTCATAACCCCCCCCCCCGCCCCCAGCAAACAAACCTCCGTTTCCTCTTTACCTGAACTGTATCTAGTGTATGTGAAAGCCTATTGAAATCCTTATTTGAATAAAGTTATGTTTTGAAAAAAATACGTAACTGTAGCTGATTCTTTAGGGGCATTCCTTTAAAGCAACAATAATGCACAAAAAGCAAACATTCGTTCAGCACTTTTTGAAAACTGAACATTAGCATCTCTGCTTGAAAGGGCAGATAGAATTTTATGTCAGAATAATTAACAATCTGTGTCACCCGGAGTTAGGATCATCAAATGACACACAACAGTCAGCTAGTGGCAAAGTCAGGCCATTCTCTGTAAACAGGGCAGAGGCAGGGCAGGGGATCCCTCCGCTGATCCAAAAAGTGCTTTTCCGGTTTTAAATGCAGGACTCGTGTTGATTACGCTTCTATTTAATCTTTTCTAATCTCGTGGAATGAATTTGCAACCTCTGTGGTTGGAATTATCTGCGGCCCATGGCAAAACAGCTATCAAAATGATAGCAAACAGCTATCAAAGTCTATAGAGCTTCATGATATAAAAAAGTGGGGGGGGGGACACACACACATACACACACACACACCCCGAGTGTACAGCTGAATTTGGAAAGAAGCAAGAGTGGGAACGTGATCTTATCTGGCCTTGAGTGGAGCTGCAATGTCTGCAATGGTGACATGGCAGAGAAATTGGTAGGTGTTGCTTCTATCCTAGTAGCACTGAGAGACCGCGCAGTGCATTTGCTTAAGTGTCAAACAAGGGCTAGGGAGCTCCTGGTTCCAATCCCCTTTTCTGCCATGAAGCTCACCTTGATCTTGGGCCCATTGTTCTCTTTCAGCCTCACCCACCTCACAGGACTTGTAGCAATTTGGAAAGTCTGGAAAAAAACATCATTTGAAACAGGGTTGCTGAGGATAAAATGGAGGAATGGAGAAAAGGCATGGTGAGAAATTTGCAGGTAACATGCTCACCAGGTGAACATACCTTGTTCAGCCTCCCTCAGTGATAAGTGATGTGAACGGTTCTGGGCCTAGCAGCTTGGCATCTGTACAGTTGCAGCTTGTGGATGCTTTTGACCAGTTCAAAAACTAAATCATCTTGTTTACTAAAGAAAAAGGGGGTATCTCTTAGAGTCATGGTAGTTAAAATAGACTTATTTGTATAAACAAGAGAATCGCTTGCCATTTGTCCCCGCTTTGTACCAACATAGTGAGATCCATCATTTAAGAGACCAATATCAGAATCTATTTCTTGTTTTTTGTATTCAAGCTGTCAGTGGCATGTATTGAAGAAACGAAATAGCCATTGGGGAGGGGGCTGTATTAGATTGATGGAACAGCACAGGAGTTAACCCTTTCCCTGCATAATTTTATTTTATGTATTTGATTTTGTCCTCGCCCTTTCCCAACCAAAGTCGGGGTGATCTAAATTAGCCCCCTCCCTCCAAAGTTGCTGTTTGCACCAAAGGGGAAAACATGTTGATACATCTCCCCCACCCACTCTTTACTTAATTCCAAAATGGTAACCCTAGACTTTGTCTTGCTTCCTTTTTTCCTGGTAAAGGTAGATTTTTTATTACAGGAGAGCTTCATTGCTGGTGGCTATAGTTACTTTAAAACCTTCCTGATCCGTACTAGAATTGGGGTGCTTTAATTACACGATATTATATGGAAATAGCATTTTTGAAAGCCCCTCTAATATAGGTTTTGTTTCCTGATGGCACTAAGCAACATCTGCGGGTATCCACTTCCCCACCCAGGAAGATATTATGCCTCTCTAGCTTATTTTGTATTCTGTTTGATCTCCTTTTATCTTCTCAGCTATGTTCCCTTTAATGAAAGTGACATTCGATAGTGACTTCTTGCTTGCTTGCTTGATTTCTTCCCAATTAATTAATGTCCAGAGTAAAAAGGGCTGCTGCTTGGAGTTCACATGTTGAAATTTGCATATATTTTATTTTTCTGTTGGGTCCCAAACGATTTTGATTTGCAAACTTTGGGTGTGTGATCTACCCAGATTTAATTTCTTCCATCTGATACAATTGCATTTCAGCAGACAGAAACGCAAAGAAACCAACAGTCCTATTTATTGTCAGTATAGGTTTAAAAATCTTTTGGGAAAACCGATTTAGGCCTGGTCTACATTTGTAGCACAATGAGGTGGTGTAATCTTGAGGCAGTAAAGTAAGATGAATTGCCTTAGACTCTAGGTAGAAAGAGTGATGTTTTTAATCCCTCTGGAAGTAACAACTCCCTGCAAATTAAAAAAAAAGAATAGCATATCAGGAACTAAGGTTCCTAGCCCAGTACTGTTAACCCATGAGTGATTTCTGGGGATGGGGACATTCAAATATGTGTCACTTTGACGTGTGATATCACTTCCAGTGCAAAACCAGATGTAGTATCATCATGTCAGAGTGATACTCTAGGATCCCACCAAAACTCTATGATAAACCCACAGACTTTGAGGAGAATCCTAGAGCATCATCCCTTCTGGTTTCATGTTAGAAGTGATGTCACACATCAAAGAAACTCATATTCCGCCCACCCCCCATTTTACCCTAGGGTGGCAGGTGACCAGGGCTGCTGGCAGGAGTTTCTAGCCTTGCCCTTTATACACTGTGTTAATCTGCTCATAGACAATTATTACTAGTAGGGAGACTTTGAAAAATGAAATCCTTCCCCTAAAGTCTGAAGTGGTACAGTCCATTCTACCAATCCATGCTTTAACAACTCATTCTGTTGCATGTGCACACCAGGTCTCATTTATTTAGTTTTCATTTTTAAAGAAATACTATTTACTGTGGACATATTAAGAACCATACCATGTGTTACATGGCAGAAACCTCAAGCATGCCACTGTGGGCAGAATGATTCAGTATGTACTGCTCCATTATTCTATTTATGACCCTTTTTTTAAACAAAGCGTAGCCGTTGGAACTGCCACTTGAAGGAGATTGGCATGGGGAGAAGGGACTTCCCGCATCCCTCTTTCTCACTGAAAATTGCAACCCCTCAAGCTGCTTTTACCCCTGCTGGGTACCCATTTGTTTTCCCCAGTTCTTTTTTCTGGGACAATGTAGCCAGAAATCCAGCCTAAGATGGTAGGCCAATGCTATTCCACTAAACTATAGTTTCACATAGGGCCTCTATGGTTGGGGACCCCTGGGTCCCATGCACGGAGAAGAACAGGGGAAAAGAGCAAGGCATGGGGCACTTTCAAGGCCCTGTCATGTCCGCACCATTGCTAGGGTTGCCGGCCTCTGGGGTGGGGGCAGGGAGGCTGGTGATCTCCTGCTATTCCAGTTGACCTCCAGATGACAGAGATCAGTTCCCCTGGAGAAAATGACTTCTTTGGAGGGTGGATTCTATGGCATTGTACTCTGCTGAGGTGCTTCTCCTCCCCAAACCCCGCCTTCCCTCAGCTCCACCCCCAAAATCTCCAGGTATTTCCTCACCCACACGTGGCAACCCTAACCATTGCACCTATGTGGTTAGGGCTGAATTTCAAAGTCATAGACGTGACAAAGTGAGTGGGAAGCTTTTATCTTTCACAAACCCAGCATCTCATTTAAACTATGTCGATAACACATGCAACGTTAACACATATTTTAAATCAGGCCCAAGGTGTTGCCATAGAAAAGAAACAGAAGTTCTTTATTGTAAGAGAACTCCATACTTAGGGTTGCCAGGTGCCCGGTGGTGGCGGGCAACCCCCCGGCAATTCACCTCTCTGCCCGTTGACCAACTGAGGGTTGGCGGGCAAACGTGCATGCATGCGTACACACTGCGGCACGTCACTTCCGGTTCACAACCGAAAGTGCCACCGTGTCAGGGGCCTTATACCACTCAAACTGGGAGTTTGAGTGGTAAAAGGCCCCTTGCAATGCATTTACACCCGGAAGTGCTGCATCGCACCCTTCAGCTCTGCCCCAAAAGCCTCCCGCCGGAGGAGAGGGGGGACCTGGCAGCCCTATCCATACTAAATTGGAAAGGCAGAGTAAAGGCTTCTAGCTATTTATCTAGGCTATGATGGAAACTGTAGAAAGCATGTACAGCCCTTTGTCTACCATTAGGACTATTTAGTCCTATTTAGTTCCTATTCCCTGTCCACGGAGAAGGTTTGAGTAGTGGTGCACATCAGTGCACATCTGTTTGTACTGAAGCCTGTGTGAGGGGAACAAGAACCCGAGATGCTTCCCATGTAGAATGTTGGAAGGAATGGACTATGCAATGTTACTTAATGCTAGTGCCGACATCGGAGTCTCACGGTAGACAAAGGGAGAGAGAGAGAAAGAAGAGAAGTGACGAGAAGGAAGAAACTCCGGAGAGTACCATTCTAGGTAACAAAGGGACAGCCGCAGGAGTGGACAAAAGGAAAGGTCATGAAGCTCCCTGTCTACCCTTTACTGACTCTCTACTGCCTTCTCCTGAGACTCCGATGTCTGTACTAGCATTAAGTAACATTGCACAGTCCATTTCTTCCTACATTCTACATGGAAAGCATCTCAGGTTCTTGTTCCCCTCACACAGGCATCAATACAAAGAGATGTGCACAGATGTGCAGCACTACTCAAACCTTCTCCATGGATCCCACAGACAGTTCTCCTAACCTCTAGGCCATGGTATTAGCTGCTGAGACTGAGTTTAATTGAGATAATTTGTTCACTGTCTTTCCATCGGACGATGCTCAAAGGCAGTGAGCGGTAGAATTAGATACAACAGTTCCAATACATTCATTAAAAAATGACCTCAACAGACAAGGCAGTAAAAATAACAAGCAACCAATGCCCAAGTGCCCTCTCTTTTCATATTTTATGTCACCTCTTCCTGGTCTGAGCTGGTCTTCCCTTGGCAAAAGAGTTTGACAGTGGCATTTGGGCTGCCAGCCAAAGGATTCACAGATAGCTGGGGAAGGTTTCACACAAACTCTGCAAGCCTGAAGGCGTCCCTGTGGGTACATCCTGAGCACAGCGGTTTCTTTGATGTCATCTCAAAGTTCCATTATTGGTGCCTTCCATGCCTAAGTAATGTGGAGACAGTGAAAGGACTGTCAGTGTGATTGGTGAGTGATGATTAAGTTGCTAGGGGGTGCTGTGGGAATTTATAACATTGTTATATTGCTCCCTCACACAGAGACTAGTCACGACGGGTAGCCATGTTAGTCTGTCATAGCAGCAGAAATGAGCAAGGCCATTTTTGCATGATAATTAGCAGAGCGTTCCAGGCTGAATTGCCCCACATATTTGTTTTGAATTTTTCATGCTGAACCGTCATTCTGGAAGTGACTGCGAAGCCGGGGCATACCTGCTTCACATTACAAAAGAGCCCATTTAACACGACCTTTGGAGTTTGCCGTGAAGGATCCCTCTCAAGGAACAATGCAAAACAACAGAGGCGTATTGGCTATGCATATGCTAATGGCTATGCAAACAGGAACAAAGGAGGAGGGGAATGGGGGGGGAGTAGAACTTCTCCTTTTGCGTTGGGACCGTGAAAAGGCATTTTTAAAGTCGCATTTTAAAAAAGATCTTTGAGCAAGCATCAAAATTGCCCATGAAAAAATAGCCCAATAATCCCGTAGCACCTTAAAGGCTAACAAAATTTCTGGCAGGGGATGAGCTTTCATGAGTCACAGCTCTGAAGAAGTGAGTTGTGACTCACGAAAGCTCATACCCTGCCAGAAATTTTGTTAGTATTTAAGGCGCTACTGGACTCTTCCTCTTTTCTTCTGACACAGACTGGTATTACTGTACTTCTGATGTTGCTGCTGGGGAAACACAGGATCCCATCCAAGAGCTCATTCCTGAGCTTTGCGGTGGTGGGGACGGAGTAGACGAGGTGCCACCGCGCAGCCTCCAAAGTGGTTTCTCGGCCACCGAAAGGCTAAAAAAGCATTTTAAAGTATTTTGGGGGTGGGAAATCTGGCATTTCCCCCCATTGAAAACAGCAAAGCTATGCTCAGAAAAACCTGGAGCAGCAACACTGTTGGGAGGGCGGGCGGGGGGCGTTCCCAGGCTGGAGGGGCTTAGAAAGCTAACGTCAGCTCTGCCCCTGGGAACACACACCAACACCCACGCCGGCACCACATTTCTCTTCCGGAATTTAGGTTGGTGGGGGAGCAGCATGCAGCTCTGCTGCGCCCAAGCGGCAAAGGAACTGCCCCTGCCGCCAGTGTAAGTGCCTCTTATCCCGGAATAAGACAGCACTTACGCTGGCGGCGGGGTCATGCTGCCTCCAAAGAACTTTCAGCCCATTTCTCAGGAATGGGCTGTAATTATGTCAGCATTAGGTCCTGTACAGCAACAGCCTTTTTAACCCAACCTTAAAATGGCCCTGCTTATCTTCTGTATCCAATACAGCAGAGAAGCAACGTCTATAATAAAATTGCTAGAATACTCAGTTTCTAGCATCTAAGAAAAGAAACTGAACAACAAAAGGACAGTTTTGTTCTCAAGGGGGTCAAAATGGTTTGAATACTCAGTCCCCAAACTGTTTTGCTGGCCAGATAGATGAAAGATAGGGGCTGATCTGTCAATATTTAATTAAAAAGCTGACACGTTTGTTTTGTCCTCGGCACAGTGTGCGTTTCTTGAAAGGGCATTTCAGGGGAAAACAAAGGTCGCTGGTACATTTCATAGTGAAAAGAAAAAGAGACAAGTGGGAATGAGAAAGGAAGTAATGAATGACAGCACAGACTGTTGCTGCCTTTCATTTTTGGCCAGCAAGCAGAATCTCAGTAAAAAAAAAAAAAAATGTCAATGTTTTAAGTACTTGCTTTCATCTCATTTATGGTCAAAAGGGACATTTATGGGTATGTTCTAAAATAAATAAATGTTCTTAAGTATTTTTGGTATGCATTAACTTATGCTCTATTTTTAAAGTGGAGAGGCAATTCATAAACACTGTCAACAAAGAAACAAATATACAAGCACATGTAAAAGGCATATCTACCCTACCAATCCAGAGAGACCGAAATGCAGAAAATATAACCTTAAGCTAAATGAGGAAAAGTATCTGACACATTTGTGGAAACAAGTGACCTCCCTGACTCTTCTGTGAAGTCTACATCCCAGTAGATGCATCCCAGAATAATAATAATTATTTTTTTAAAAATAGTCCAGAAACAAGTCTTCAAAACATAAGTCCTGGGAAGAACATGGTTGGGAAATATCCTTGCATGAAAGAAAAGTGAAAATGTATCCCAGTCCATGTAAATGAAAGTGGTGTGTTACAGAATCTGAGGCAAATTATCCAAGGTTTGAAAACTGGTGTTAGTTCAGATGAATGGCTGTAGTTTATCCGTATGCCTAGCAAATTCGAGTCAGAGAGCCAGTGTGGTGTAGTGGTGAAGTGTGGTGGTTTGGAGTGGTAGAGTCTGAGCTGGAGAACCGGGTTTGATTCCCCACTCCTCCACATGAGCAATGGAGGCTAATCTGGTGAACTGGATTTGTTTCCCCACTCCTACACACAAAGCCAGCTGGGTGACCTTGGGCTAGTCACACACTCTCAGTCCCACCTACCACAGGTTGTCTGTTGTGGGGAGGGGAAGGGAAAGTGATTGTAAGCCGGTTTGATTCTTCCTCAAGTAGTAGAGAAGTCGGCATATAAAAACCAACTCTTCTTCCTCTTCTTTTATATAATGCTAAAACATTCCTTGTCTTGTTTTGTCTTTCATCTCAAATGCATGGTTCTGGGAATACTTTGCCCCTTAGCTATGTATTTCAGGTACAGACCCAAACCACTGGCTTTGCCACTTCCTTTCTAGAACCCCGAAATTCAACCTGAGACAGATTTATTCTCTTTACTCATGTATAGCCCACCTTTTCCACTGAGGCTCTATTGCAACCCCAAAGAAATAAAGAGTTATTTCAACAAAAAAGATTTGGAATACATTCTGTTTCACATCACAATACTAAAGTCTTATGTAACTTTAGCGGCAGGAGCTAATATGGGGTGTAGGCAGATACTAGGCAGCATCAGCCAGTGAGAGCCTGTGGACCCTCTGGGAGGGAGGAGGAGGGTTAAATGGAGGGAATTGTTTGTCCTTGCCTCAGATTGGGCTTGGGGGAAGCAACAGAGAAATAGAGAAAAACTACCAGGAAATTAGTTACCGGTAGGTAGTTAGGCTTCGCCTGGTGAAAGAAAAGAACTAAGACATCTATAGTAAAGGTACATACGGCTCAGGGGCCAATGAAGAGGCAGGAATAGAGCAGGTAGCTTGTGTTACCTTTGGGAAATAGTGTGCTAGGGCCGATTGAGGGAAATATCCCAAGAGAGAAGCTAACCCTATTTTAATATGCTGAGATTCTTGGGTTTAAGGAAAATTCCAAGTGAAATCATTCTCTCTCTCTCTCTCTCAGAAACAGTTCAATAAAACTGTGGGTGTGTGAAATTTTAACTGTTTTAAAGCAGAGTTCTGCTATCCCTTGCTGTAAATAATCAATAACTTGTTACCTTCCTTGCCTTATCTGCTGCTGAGCACTGAACCCTTCTAAAGAAGAGACAATAGACTTCTTCTTTTGTGTGTTTTTAAAAGAAGGTGTTGGTGTGAATTGTTCCAGGAGAGGAGGAGGAAAGTAGTAGAATAACCTCAGAGTCCTATTATACTTTCCCAGGCTTCCTCTGTAACAGCAGCACATAACCCAGTACAGTTCCATATGAACACTGCATTACTGACCACTCACAACCCACGCCATAACTAAAATCAACTCAGTCACTGCTACTAGAAGGTGTGACAGAGTGGGTGGGGAGCTGAGAAAGCACCTGGCTATCACAAGGCAGCACACACATTTTCTAAAGAATGTATATGTATATAACTTCTTGTCACACTTATGAAGTACATCAGACTTATGAAGTAGCGGAGGTTGAAAAACAGTGGCCTACCCACGATTGCTGTTCTGCATGGGGAAGCAAACGGGGGTTTCCCACATTCAAAGCCATCAGTCAATCTAGCCAATGCCTGCCTCCTTTAGCACATTCTAGGAATGTTTACTGCTGTGGTGCTGGTTCATATCCTTCCCCCTTTTCTAATGCTTGCTGCTGCTCACTGCTATAGCTGAGTGGAAAGGTCCATTTGCAGGACTGTTGGGGTGAGCAGTCTCACCACGATGCAGACACCAGTACGGTAAATTAGGGGGGAAATCCTGTCTTCAAAAAGAGGCCTTCTTACAGATGTTATCAGTACTCACATATTTCTTTCTAAGAAATTGCTCTAAAATAAGGCATAATTAAACGATTTGGTTGAAAAGTAACCTCGAGATACAGCCACTTTTGCTGTTGGAAAAATATTGGCACAACAATTGTGTATTCAATAAACTTTCCACGACAGCCCATATATATGCTTGCTATAATAACATTCAAGTATATTAGCCACAGAACTATCTTTAGCGCACCATGAAATCTTTTAACACCCCATTAAAGGGGAGGGGGAGATAGAATTCTGGCACTTTAACATCCGTGCTTTGAAGCTCAGCTCTGTGACCTTCAGAAATATACACTGTCATTGCTAATCTTTTTTATATATGTCGTATTTATAAAGTAATAAAAATAAAAGCACTGGAAAATGTAACTGGAAAGGGTTTAAGTACTACTTTTAAATTGGACACACTTGAACAACTCTCAATAGACCACGCTTTTTTTGGGGGGGGGGGTGATCAAAGCTAAATATAACATGCATTTTAGTGCCAATAATAACTTGGATTTTTTAAAGTGCTATGCATTTTTTTTCTGCTTCACAAATAAATGAATGTGAGGCTGTTATTGCAGAATATCTCTAAATATCTGTTCCTCTCTTCTGGCAAGCTAAGATTAATAGCAGCAGCAAAGTCAAACTGAGTGTCAAAGGGGTTGTGACAAGCACATAGCAATGAAGCACTAGAAAACACTTGAGGGTTGTTTGGTATCTGTTCAGATGTGCTCAAAGCTTTTAGACTGGCAATAATGTGGACTGGCTGTACTGTCCAGCAACATCAACGGTCCCCAAACTATGGCACAGAATTCTTTAGGGCCTTAGAAAACACTGTAAGAAAATCTTGTAATGCTAGCTGCCCTTA